>NC_044983.1:47868668-48222017 GCF_008728515.1 Papio anubis | reverse complement strand
TAAGTGAAGGAGAAATAAAATCCTTTACAGATAAGCAAATGCTTAGAGATTTTGTCACCACTAGGCCTGCCTTACAAGAGACCCTGAAGGAAGCACTCAACATGGAAAGGAACAACCGGTACCAGCCATTGCAAAAACATGCCAAAATGTAAAGACCATCGAGGCTAGGAAGAAACTGCATCAACTAACGAGCAAAATAACCAGTTAATATCATAATGGCAGGATCAAGTTCACACATAACAATCTTAACCTTAAATGTAAATGGACTAAATGCTCCAATGAAAAGACACAGACTGGCAAACTGGATAAAGAGTCAAGACCCATCAGTCTGCTGTATTCAGGAGACCCATCTCACACGCAGAGACATACATAGGCTCAAAATAAAGGGATGGAGGAAGATTTACCAAGCAAATGGAGAACAAAAAAAAGCAGGGGTTGCAATACTAGTCTCTGATAAAACAGACTTTAAACCATCAAAGATCAAAAGAGACAAAGAAGGCCATTACATAATGGTAAAGGGATCAATTCAACAGGAAGAGCTAACTATCCTAAATATATATGCACCCAATACAGGAGCACCCAGATTCATAAAGCAAGTCCTTAGAGACTTACAAAGAGACTTAGACTCCCATACAATAATAATGGGAGACTTCAACACTCCACTGTCAACATTAGACAGATCAACGAGACAGAAAGTTAACAAGGATATCCAGGAATTGAACTCATCTCTGCAGCAAGCAGACCTAATAGACATCTATAGAACTCTCCACCCCAAATCAACAGAATATACATTCTTCTCAGCACCACATCGTACTTACTCCAAAATTGACCATATAATTGGAAGTAAAGCACTCCTCAGCAAATGTACAAGAACAGAAATTATAACAAACTGTCTCTCAGACCACAGTGCAATCAAACTAGAACTCAGGACTAAGAAACTCAATCAAAACCGCTCAACTACATGGAAACTGAACAACCTGCTCCTGAATGACTACTGGGTACATAACGAAATGAAGGCAGAAATAAAGATGTTCTTTGAAACCAATGAGAACAAAGATACAACATACCAGAATCTCTGGGACACATTTAAAGCAGTGTGGAGAGGGAAATTTATAGCACTAAATGCACACAAGAGAATGCTGGAAAGATCTAAAATGGACACTCTAACATCACAATTAAAAGAACTAGAGAAGCAAGAGCAAACACATTCAAAAGCTAGCAGAAGGCAAGAAATAACTAAGATCAGAGCAGAACTGAAGGAGATAGAGACACAAAAAACCCTCCAAAAAATCAATGAATCCAGGAGTTGGTTTTTTGAAAAGATCAACAAAATTGATAGACCGCTAGCAAGACTAATAAAGAAGAAAAGAGAGAAGAATCAAATAGACGCAATAAAAAATGATAAAGGGGTTATCACCACCGACCCCACAGAAATACAAACTACCATCAGAGAATACTATAAACACCTCTACGCTAATAAACTAGAAAATCTAGAAGAAATGGATAATTTCCTGGACACTTACACTCTCCCAAGACTAAACCAGGAAGAAGCTGAATTCCTGAATAGACCAATAGCAGGCTCTGAAATTGAGGCAATAATTAATAGCCTACCAACCAAAAAAAGTCCAGGAGCAGATGGATTCACAGCTGAATTCTACCAAAGGTACAAGGAGGAGCTGGTACCATTCCTTCTGAAACTATTCCAATCAATAGAAAAAGAGGGAATCCTCCCTAACTCATTTTATGAGGCCAACATCATCCTGATACCAAAACCTGGCAGAAACACAACAAAAAAAGAGAATTTTAGACCAATATCCCTGATGAACATCGATGCAAAAATCCTCAATAAAATACTGGCAAACCGGATCCAGCAGCACATCAAAAAGCTTATCCACCATGATCAAATGGGCTTCATCCCTGGGATGCAAGGCTGGTTCAACATACACAAGTCAATAAACATAATCCAGCATATAAACAGAACCAAAGACAAGAACCACATGATTATCTCAATAGATGCAGAAAAGGCTTTTGACAAAATTCAACAGCCCTTCATGCTAAAAACGCTCAATAAATTCGGTATTGATGGAACGTACCTCAAAATAATAAGAGCTATTTATGACAAACCCACAGCCAATATCATACTGAATGGGCAAAAACTGGAAAAATTCCCTTTGAAAACTGGCACAAGACAGGGATGCCCTCTCTCACCACTCCTATTCAACATAGTGTTGGAAGTTCTGGCTAGGGCAATCAGGCAAGAGAAAGAAATCAAGGGTATTCCGTTAGGAAAAGAAGAAGTCAAATTGTCCCTGTTTGCAGATGACATGATTGTATATTTAGAAAACCCCATTGTCTCAGCCCAAAATCTCCTTAAGCTGATAAGCAACTTCAGGAAAGTCTCAGGATACAAAATTAATGTGCAAAAATCACGAGCATTCTTATACAACAGTAACAGAGAGCCAAATCATAAATGAACTTCCATTCACAATTGCTTCAAAGAGAATGAAATACCTAGGAATCCAACTTACAAGGGATGTAAAGGACCTCTTCAAGGAGAACTACAAGCCACTGCTCAGTGAAATAAAAGAGGACACAAACAAATGGAAGAACATACCATGCTTATGGATAGGAAGAATCAATATCGTGAAAATGGCCATACTACTCAAGGTAATTTATAGATTCAATGCCATCCCCATCAAGCTACCAATGAGTTTCTTCACAGAATTGGAAAAAACTGCTTTAAAGCTCATATGGAGCCAAAAAAGAGCCCACATTGCCAAGACAATCCTAAGTCAAAAGAACAAAACTGGAGGCAGCATGCTACCTGACTTCAAACTATACTACAAGGCTACGGTCACCAAAACAGCATGGTACTGGTACCAAAACAGAGACATAGACCAATGGAACAGAACAGAGTCCTCAGAAATAATACCACACATCTACAGCCATCTGATCTTTGACAAACCTGAGAGAAACAAGAAATGGGGAAAGGATTCCCTATTTAATAAATGGTGCTGGGAAAGTTGGCTAGCCATAAGTAGAAAGCTGAAACTGGATCCTTTCCTTACTCCTTATACAAAAATTAATTCAAGATGGATTAGAGACTTAAATGTTAGATCTAATACCATAAAAACCCTAGAAGAAAACCTAGGCAATACCATTCAGGACATAGGCATGGGCAAGGACTTCATGTCTAAAACACCAAAAGCAATGGCAACAAAAGCCAAAATTGACAAATGAGATCTCGTTAAACTAAAGAGCTACTGCACAGCAAAAGAAACTACCATCACAGTGAACAGGCAACCTACAGAATGGGAGAACATTTTTGCAATCTACTCATCTGACAAAGGGCTAATATCCAGAACCTACAATGAACTCAGTCAAATTTACAAGAAAAAAACAACCCCATCGAAAAGTGGGCAAAGGATATGAACAGACAGTTCTCAAAAGAAGACATTCATACAGCCAACAGACACATGAAAGAATGCTCATCATCACTGGCCATCAGAGAAATGCAAATCAAAACCACAATGAGATACTATCTCACACCAGTTAGAATGGCAATCATTAAAAAGTCAGGAAACAACAGGTGCTGGAGAGGATGTGGAGAAATAGGAACACTTTTACACTGTTGGTGGGATTGTAAACTAGTTCAACCATTATGGAAAACAGTATGGCGATTCCTCAAGGATCTAGAACTAGAAGTACCATATGACCCAGCCATCCCATTACTGGGTATATACCCAAAGGATTATAAATCATGCTGCTATAAAGACACATGCACACATATGTTTATTGTGGCACTATTCACAATAGCAAAGACTTGGAATCAACCCAAATGTCCATCAGTGACAGACTGGATTAAGAAAATGTGGTACATATACACCATGGATACTATGCAGCCATAAGAAAGGATTAGTTTGTGTCCTTTGTTGGGACATGGATGCAGCTGGAAACCATCATTCTCAGCAAACTATCACAAGAACAGAAAACCAAACACCGCATGTTCTCGCTCATAGGTGGGAACTGAACAATGAGATCACTTGGACTCGGGAAGGGGAACATCACACACCGGGGCCTATCGTGGGGAGGGGAGAGGGGGGAAGGATTGCATTGGGAGTTATACCTGATGTAAATGACGAGTTGATGGGTGCTGACGAGTTGATGGGTGCTAACGAGTTGATGGGTGCAGCACGCCAACATGGCACAAGTATACATATGTAACAAACCTGCACGTTATCCACATGTACCCTAGAACTTAAAGTATAATATAAAAAAAAAAAAAAAGAAAATCTCAGCACCACACTGGCTTAAGTTAAGCCTTTTCCAAAGTGCAGCAAGCTGATCAGATGCAGATTACTTGTTTTTGTTCATTTTTTTATATTTTAAAATTATTGTTGCTTTAAAAAAAAAAATCCTATGGATTTCTTTATAACTGTTTCTCAGATGGAGTAAACCAGGGCTTTCAATTCTCTTACCTTAGACACTCCAGTTTTCTCTCTCTGCTTTTTCTTTGCTCCCCTTAATCTCTCAATATTTTAAAATATTGCTGTTAGTCCTCCTGCTTTGTATCACTTGAACAGTCGATTAGGCAGGTACGTTGGATGGTTTTGTATTTGTTAATAATATAAAAAGATATTTATTGCTGATATTGCCCTCAAGTCTACTTGGTTTCAGCAAATGGAGTTTTGTCATACAAGGAAAAGTATTTTTCTAGGAGTATAGTTGGGGTGATAATACTATTTTCTCAAAATGGAAGAATGCATTATTTGCGTATTTGAGGTTTTCTTGTTTGCTTTCTAAATCTGACCATGTAACCTCCCTGAATCCAAACTGAAATAAAATTGAGTGAGAATTTCTGTTCCGATGAAAATTACAAAGTTAGTTTTTGTTGTCTTATGCTCATAGAGCATCCTGTTTCTACATCTTCGTTCCCCCTAATTTATTTGTAGTATTTTGCTATTGTTTTAAACTATGGTAGCTCATGGACTATAAAGAACACCAAATGAATACTATAGATAATATTCTTACTTTTATAAAATATCTTTTCTTTCTTTGATACTTGAGTGGTATAGTCCTTTTAAACATTTTGAGGCAATTAAATATTTGATTATTTAAGTTCTCCAATGGATATTTTTTGATACTCCTAAGTATTCATAGTAAGTGTATTTAGAAGTCATCTATGTTGTCTGATTGTATATTGGGAGCAAAATTGTAAGGCAGAAATGTAGACCCCGAGGTAGACAGATTTCAGTTGAGTGTGCCTGAGTGAATCTGCCTGTGAGAGGATTCAGTTAGTAAGATTATTTTCAGCGAGCTCATGAGAGAAAAGGGATACCCACTTGAAGCTAGGAGGTATATGGTAAGTGAGACAACTTTTCATACCTATATTGTCATGATTTGGGCTGCCAAGGGATGTACAGAGTCAAGGTTTTAGCAGAAGCATCACTTCCTCAGCCAGACGTTTCCAGTCTTGAAGTCTTGGTCACATCATCAGGTTTATTTTCTCTTAGTATGCTATACTTATCCTGTACCGCAATTGTAATTATTAATTACATGCTTTTTAATACAGTCTCTTTCCAGAATATAAGCTCCAAGGAGGCAGGACACTAGTCTGTCTTCTATTGCTCTATCTACAAGGCCTTACCACACATTCCTGATACATACATAGTAAGAACACATCAATACTTAATAAAATGAGAATTTGGATTTATGTTTTTTGAATTTGAGAAATGTTACAATTCTATCTAGCCTCTGGCTAGTGTAAAATTTTTATTTACAGATATCTCATCAGTTACTTTTGTTGCTGCCAATGGTATTTCCCTGTTGCAGATAGTTTGTCAGTACTTCCTTCAGAATGTGGTTGGTGAAAATTAGATAAATTCAGATTAGCCAGTTTTAGGAGTTGATTTAACATCTTGCTAAATACATTTACAATGTAGTATAATACATTCTAGCTACATAGCAATTAAAACTTAAAACCACTCCCAATTAAAAGGGAAAAGAAATTGTGGAAAGGGATTTATTATTTATTGCCTGAACATTTCATAAGATACAGACCATTTCAAATGCCTTTGAAGGGGTAATTTCTTAAAACCACAACATTTATGAGGATTTGTTGTAGACCCTTCTACATGGTTTTGGCAAAAAAACAAAAAACAAAACAAAACAAAACCTCACTCACCAAACCTATGAAGCTGTGTAACACTGGAGCCCTGAATATTCGTTCTCTAGCCATTCGTATCCTTGAGGGGTATCAGCAAAATTAGAAAATATCAGGGAGTTTTCTTCCCAAACCAAAGTTGGCAGAATGCATCTGTAACAGGATTGTGAGTACTGTAGTGCTATCATGTAGCTGTCAAACCTTATTTGTGTGTAGAAATATTAGTAATTAGCACTACATGATTTGTGAGGTTTTTTTCTATTTGGTCTGGATTATATTGAGGATGGTTGAGCAAATATGGAATTCAGTTTATTGAAAAACAGTATTTTTTCCTTCTTTTAGCAATACAGTACTTACATGCTTTGGTGTCAGGAAATCCTTTACTAATGGTCTAGAATTTAGATTTGGGATTGATTCTGTATTTTTCATGGATTCAATAAAAAGTAATTGAAAACCAGACTTTGCGAAAGGAGATAAAAGTAGCAAATTGTTTTTTAATAGATTACGTTATAGAAAAATTATAGTTGCAATTAACCAAAGAGTATCTTGAAAGGAAAAAGCTTGCAGTTACTATAAAAATTGTCTTGTTTTCGGATATTGAACCAGTTTGGCTTTAATATACATCATTTAAATCTAAATATTGTAATATTTAGGAAAACATGAAACAGAGAACTACCAGAAAATTGGAAGACACACTTATCCTTTAGCTGGTCATAAAGTTAAGTTCCTAGAAGGATAATGATTTATTTACAGTATCAATAGAGCAATCAGATGGATGTACAAAACCTAAAGCATTATTACATATAAGCCACTTAGTATATAGCATAGGAAAAAACTTTGTGGTAGCAATAAAGTATGAAGTAATAACCTTATTAGGTTATCTTTGGACCACATATAAAGAAAAGTAAATATACTTGGGAGAGATGAAGGAAGATTATGACAAATCTATCGAAATTAATTAGTAACTTAAACAATCCCTACTTGACAGATACACCGTTTACCTACAAAAACAAATGAGTAAGGACAGCTAAGAAAAACCAAAAAAAGGTTTTTCTACCAAATAATAAAGTATTAACTGTGTGCAAAATCACACAATTCAGTCATTGTCCTAGTGATGGGAGCACAGATCAGTGGAACAAAACATAGTCCAGAGATAACTGGAGAGGGCAGTGACTTTTCGATTAAATATTATAAGGGCATTTTATTATTTTTGTATTTTGGGAAAGTATCTAATGTACTATTAAATCCCTCATTGTTTTTCAGTGACCTTGTTTTGTTTGTGCTGTGACTGACCGATAATGCTATAGGAGTCTAGACACACAGCTTCTAGTTTTCATTGACTACTAAATATGTCCTTGGCTAAGTGGCTTTATCTTTCCAGCCTTTGTTTTCTTCTAGTTTGAAAAATTAAAGATGAGCATAGGATTCTTAAAAATTCTAGGTCTTGTGCCATTTATGCATCTTCTACATTCAAGAAAAATAGAGGATTTAAAAATATTGTTAGAAGGCACAGAACAGGCTGTGTTTAACATAAAGATTTTCCACTTAACTGAATGTCCATACCTTTCATGAAACAAAATTAATGTCCTTTGAAACACTTTTTTTCTCAAAGGGATTTTTAGCTAATCAGAAGAGAGCTGAAAACTTAAAGGATGCATCTGTATTACCTGATTTATGCCTGAGTCACGCCAATCAGTTGATGATTATGTTGCAAAATCATAGAAAACTGTTAGATATTAAGCAGAAGTGTACCACTGCCAAACAAGAACTAGCAAATAACCTACATGTCAGACTGAAGTAAGTGATTCATTTATATATCTGTTTTAAGATGTTTAGCGTTGATGTTTATATTTATTTCTCCCAAATGATGGGGTAGTTTTTCCCTTGCCATTTTATTGAAATACCTTATTGATGAATTTTGTAGAGCTTATATATCTTGATTTCTTTGGCTTAACTAAGTTAGTAAACTTACTAAGTAACTAAGTAAAGTTTTGTGAATTTTGAAAATAATGGATTTTATTCTCTAGGTGGTGTTGCTTTGTAATGCTTCATGCTGATCAAGATGGAGAGAAGTTACAAGCTTTGCTCCGCCTCGTGATAGAGCTGTTAGAAAGAGTCAAAATTGTTGAAGCTCTTAGTACAGTTCCTCAGATGTACTGCTTAGCTGTTGTTGAGGTTGTAAGAAGAAAAATGTTCATAAAACACTACAGGGAGGTATGGAAGTTGAATTCTATTTTAACTGTATATGAAGTTTAACGAATTGGTGTATGTTTATGTTTAACGTAAGCGTTCCTCTTCTAGTGGGCTGGTGCTTTAGTCAAAGATGGAAAGAGGTTATATGAAGCAGAAAAATCAAAAAGGGAATCCTTTGGGAAATTATTTAGTAAGTGTTCATTAATAATTTCAATTACTTTTGTAAAGGAAAAAAGTTTTTATAAGCTTGGATTTCTATAGCATACTTGATGCATATGCTGTTAATTACCATTCCTTTTAAAATGTATAGAATTGAATCCATTGTTAAATTTTAAACTTGAAGTACTGTCAACTTTTAGTTTACTTTTTCAAAAACCAGAGATAATTTTTTGCCTTAAATAAAGCTCTAAAAATAACCATATTGTTAATTTCTTTATACAGGGAAGTCTTTTTTAAGAAATCGTCTGTTTAGGGGACTGGACTCCTGGCCCCCTTCCTTTTGTGTATGTATTTATTTTCTAACCATGACTAAATTCCGTATGTTTTAAAACCTTTTTTCCAGAAGTAGAGGCATGTATCAGAAACTTGCAGAAATTGTTGTGGTTTTAAAAAAATCAAAATAAAAGTTTTTTTGACTTTAAAAGTCAGCATAAAGCTTGATAAAAGTCAGCGTAAAGATTGATATTTGCATTCGTAACTTTTTATAAAGAATCTTCGTAACACAGGAAGATAGCTTATACTGCACTGTTAGGATTGGTAGAAATAGATTCACTTAGTTTTTTTTGTTTTGTTGTCTCTTCCTTTTTTTCTTTCCATCCTTCCCTCCTCTTTCTTCCACCGCTCTTCTCCCTCCCTCCTCCTTTACAGCCTCTGCCTCCTCCTTGCCCTTCTATATTTTCACACCACCCCCCTTTTATATTTTGACAAATCAGAATAATAAAGCTTCAGTTAGACTTCACTGAAATTAAATATTAGTTTGGTATATTTCTTAACCATTATTATCTGGGGTCATTAATTTTATTACATGGGAAGAAACGTTTCCATGATCAAAGCAATATGGGGACTTTTACCCCCATCAGATGTACTGCTTAGCTGTGTTGTTGTTGTTTTGGAGACAGAGTCTTGCTCTGTTGTCCAGGCTGGAGTGCAGTGGCACGATCTCGTCTCACTGCAACCTCTACCTCCTGGGTTCAAACTATTCTTGTGCCTCGGCCTCCCAAGTAGCTGGGACTACAGGTGCCCGCCACCGCATCTGGCTAAGTTTTTGTATTTTAGTAGAGATAGGGTTTCACCATGTTGGCCAGCTGATCTCAAACTCCTGGCCCCAAGTGTTTTTGCCCACGTTGGCCTCCCAAATTGTTCAGGTTACAGGCGTGAACCACCACGCCCAGCTGTGCTTAGCTGTTAAACATGTTTCTGTACTGCAGGATTTCTTAGTGTTTTAAATGTATGTATTTTTTAATATCTAAGAATTGGTGACATAGTGATTCCCCTACTTATTTATCTGAGAACTCTTTTTTATGAAGAACATCTTGGCATCTCCACATCTGCTTGAGTAATGATTTAAAACTATTGAAGTTTTTTTTGATGCAACTCTTGGCAATTTTATAAATAATGAATTGGTAGGATTTACCAGTTAATATTTTTTATAGAAGCTAAAATTGACCAACACTTTGTCTTCTGGAATATGTAATGGGAAGGTCAAGGGAACAGCAAATAAGAAAGTGTTACATGGGAAAAAAAATACATGTGTATATTTTAATATATTAGTGACTTTAACGTGGTAAATATATATGTAAGTACATATATATTTACCATATATATACACACACACACACACGCACATACATACAGGATAGGAATACTGTAATTCCCATAAAATGATGCTAAACGCAGAGAAGGGGAGGAACAAGCGCATCCCTTGATCACTAGCAGTTCACGTCCCAGTTTACTAAAGGGTCAGAAAAATAATATGCCATATCTTTATTGAATGATATTTCTTTTTTTGTTTCTTAATCATTTAAAGCATTTTAGTTTGTTTGGTATAGTAAATTTAATTATAGTAAGAAATCATATAAATTTGCCCTCTGTTTTTTGTTTAAAAAATTTTTTTAATTAATTTATTTTTTGGTGCAGACTCAGAAGCCTCGAAAGTTTGACTGTGAACTTCCAGATATTTCATTAAAAGATTTACAGTTTCTGCAATCATTTTGTCCTTCGGAAGTTCAGCCATTCCTCAGGTAAATGTCATCAGTATTTTAAACTAATTTATAACCTTAAAATGTTTTTATTATTCTGGAGTTGTGCCAGGTAGTACCAGTAATCTTAAGAGGTGCCAAGATAAGAAATATTTATGATAGACTGGCTTTCCTGTGACTGCTTTGAGAAATTTCTGAGGAATAAAAAATGATCGAAAATGAAGGTAAAGTAAAGGAAGGTATGCCTCACATGTAATTATTTTTTTCCAGTAGTTACTTTTTGCATGCTGTTGGGAAATTTGACTTTTTATATATATATTTTTTTTTCTTGAGACGGAGTCTCGCTCTGTCTGTCTTAGACAGGCTCACCCAGGCTGGAGTGCAGTGGCGCGATATCGGCTCACTGCAACCTTCACCTCCCATGTTCCAGCAATTCTCCTGCCTCAGCCTCCTGAGTAGCTGGGATTACAGGAGCCCATCACCACGCCCTGCTAATTTTTGTATTTTTAGTAGAGATACGGTTTCACCATGTTGGCCAGGCTGGTCTCGAACTCCTGACCTCGTGATCCGCCTGCCTAGGCCTCCCAAAGTGCTGGAATTATAGGTGTGATCCACCACGCTTGGCCCTAAGTTTTTACTTTACTGATTATGACACAAAGTTCTTAAAGTACTTCTGATATTAATTTTAAAAGGAATGATGAGGCTCTTGTTATTTTTGACATATCAAAATATTTGGTAGCTGTTATCTGCTATTTCATTAAGAAATCAGAAGTCTAATTTCATTGTATTCTGTTTCAGGGTTCCCTTACTTTGTGACTTTGAACCTCTACACCAGCATGTACTTGCTCTACATAATTTGGTAAAAGCAGCACAAAGTTTGGATGAAATGTCACAGACCATTACAGATCTACTGAGTGAACAAAAGGCAAATTCAGTTCTTTCAAACAGTTTTCTTCATTAGTGAAAAATGTTTGTGTTGGTACAGCTCTTTAAGCCTTTCTTTCTGTTTTCCAGGCATCTGTGAGTCAGACATCCCCACAGTCTGCTTCTTCACCAAGGATGGAAAGTACAGCAGGAATTACAACTACTACCTCACCGAGAACTCCTCCACCGCTGACTGTTCAGGATCCCTTATGTCCTGCAGTTTGTCCCTTAGAAGAATTATCTCCAGATAGCATTGATGCACATACATTTGATTTTGAAACTATTCCCCATCCAAACATAGAACAGACTATTCACCAAGTTTCTTTAGACTTGGATTCATTAGCAGAAAGTCCTGAATCAGATTTTATGTCTGCTGTGAATGAGTTTGTAATAGAAGAAAATCTGTCATCTCCTAATGCTATAAGTGATCCACAAAGCCCAGAAATGATGGTGGAATCACTTTATTCATCAGTTATCAATGCAATAGACAGTAGACGTATGCAGGATACAAATGTATGTGGTAAGGAGAATTTTGGAGATCATGCTTCTCTGAATGTCCAGTTAGAAAGATGTAGAGTTGTTGCCCAAGACTCTCACTTCAGTATACAAACCATTAAGGAAGACCTTTGCCACTTTAGAACATTTGTACAAAAAGAACAGTGTGACTTCTCAAATTCATTAAAATGTACAGCAGTAGAAATAAGAAACATTATTGAAAAAGTAAAATGTTCTCTGGAAATAACACTAAAAGAAAAACATCAAAAAGAACTACAGTCTGTAAAAAATGAATATGAAGGTAAACTTGACGCACTAATAAAGGAAACTGAAGAGAATGAAAACAAAATTAAAAAATTGAAGAGAGAGTTAGTATGCCTTGAGGAGGTTTTACAAAATAAAGATAATGAATTTGCTTTGGTTAAACATGAAAAAGAAGCTGTAATCTGCCTGCAGAATGAAAAGGATCAGAAGTTGTTAGAAATGGAAAATATAATGCACTCTCAAAATTGTGAAATTAAAGAACTGAAGCAGTCACGAGAAATAGTGTTAGAAGACTTAAAAAAGCTCCATGTTGAAAATGATGAGAAGTTACAGTTATTGAGGGCAGAACTTCAGTCTTTGGAGCAAAGTCATCTAAAGGAATTAGAGGACACACTTCAGGTTAGGCACATACAAGAGTTTGAGAAGGTTATGACAGACCACAGAATTTCTTTGGAGGAATTAAAAAAGGAAAACCAACAAATAATTAATCAAATACAAGAATCTCATGCTGCAGTTATCCAGGAAAAAGAACAACAGTTACAGGAATTAAAACTCAAGGTTTCTGATTTGTCAGACATGAGATGCAAGTTAGAGGTTGAACTTGCATTGAAGGAAGCAGAAACTGATGAAATAAAAATTTTGCTGGAAGAAAGCAGAGCCCAGCAGAAGGAGACCTTGAAATCTCTTCTTGAACAGGAGACAGAAAATTTGAGAACAGAAATTAGTAAACTCAACCAAAAGATTCAGGATAATAATGAAAATTATCAGGTGGGCTTAGCAGAGCTAAGAACTTTAATGACAATTGAAAAAGATCAGTGTATTTCTGAGTTGATTAGTAGACATGAAGAAGAATCTAGTATACTTAAAGCTGAATTAAACAAAGTAACATCTTTGCATCACCAAGCATTTGAAATAGAAAACACCCTGAAAGAACAAATAATTGAACTGCAGAGTAAATTGAACTCAGAATTGAGTGCTCTTGAAAAACAGAAAGATGAAAAAATCACCCAACAAGAAGAGAAATATGAAGCTATTATCCAGAACCTTGAGAAAGACAAACAAAAATTGGTCATCAGCCAGGAACAAGACAGAGAACAGTTAATTCAGAAGCTTAATTGTGAAAAAGATGAAGCTATTCAGACTGCCCTAAAAGAATTTATATTGGAGAGAGAAGTTGTTGAGAAACAGTTATTAGAAAAAGTAAAACATCTTGAGAACCAAATAGCAAAAAGGTAAGAATTCAGTTTAGTCTGTAATTATAAAATTAAAATATCAGTGATTCGTGTGTTTTTGTAAGTGTGTGTAATCATAGTATCTTGATTTACTCATTTACCTTGGGTAAATGTAGCAACCTAGGGTATTTTCATGAAGTAAAAACTTTTACCCTTCGTCAGTGTTTCTTGCAAACAGAACTAACAGACTAAATCCATGAGTGGCTTTTAAAAAATGAATCAGCAGTTTGGATTTTCAGAGAAATGTTTTGTTGAAAGTTTGAAATGTTTTAAAGAGCTCTTTGTTTTTCCTTCTTAGTTTCTCTTTATTCGCAGTTTTTTTCTAAACTCTTCAGTAGAAAATTACCTGTATGTGTTCTCTTTAAGTTTAGTATATAAAAGACTGTAAAATTGTCTTCTGCATATTGTTTACTAAAGGCTAAATCATAGATAGGAACATATAGAGTGTTCCTTATTGTTATTTTCTTAATACAATTTCAGTTATTTCCTCTGTGTTTGAAAGATGTTTTTAAATTGCAGGTTTGATACTTTGGTTGTGGATTGGTGGTGTTTTTATATTTTTATTATTGTTACTGTCTGATGTTACTGCCTTTTGATCACAGAAGATGGTTTTTAGTATTTTTATTTTTAATCTTTGAAGGGGGTTTTGTGACCCAATAAACAGTTTCTAGAACATAATTAATATGTCAATTCATTCTATCATTAATTCTCCAAGTGAATACATATATATTTCAACCTGTGTCTTGCCTTATCACTTTTAAACAGTCTCCACCTGAAAAATTTCATTAAAATCCATTGTTTGTCTCCATGTCTTCTGGACAGGACACATACTTACGTTGAATGAGAACATGATAGAAACCTCCCTCCCCTGTGTCATGTGAAGTGAGAGTTTTAGGAATTTTACTTGGCCTTTTCTACCATAATAGTCCTTGTTCCACGAGTAAGGGAAGCAACACGGGGATTCTGCCAATCTGTAAGGATGAGTATTCCAAATCCAAAATGCTCCAAGATCTGAAACTTTTTGAGCCCTGACATGATGCTTAAAGGAAATGCTCATTGGAGCCTTTTGGATTTTGGATTTTCACATTTGGTATACTCAACTGGTAAAGATAACACAAGTATTCCAGTATCTGAAATTCAGAGCACTTCTGCTCCCAAGCATTTCCATTAAGGGTTATTCAACTTGTTCCTGTCTCGATCAGGGAACCATTGGGCCCAAAGTCTGTCACATGAGCACCAATAATCTCCTCCTCCTGGTAGACCACAGTCACTACAGTCCTCTCAGAGCCGGTGTTCAGTATTCCCCCAGGAGTCTGGAAAATGGCTGTAGATCTCTTCAGCATTGTAGTTGATAACTAACTCAGATCTTGGAATTAGGTGAAGGTTAGAATTCTCTTGATAAGCTAAGCCTCTGAATACTAGATTTAGAGTTTTCTGTTTTGTTTTGTTTTTACAGTTTTAATAGGTCTTTAACCGGTTCATTGTATTAGGGCCTACGGACAACCACGACCGCAGATTTCTCTGGGTTAAAACCTTCTAATTACTGCTCTGGCTCTGTTGCCTGTGATAGAGCCGCATTATGTTTCTGGTGGTGAAATGCCACTAATTGACCTCTGCCACTCCAGAAGCCTGTCATTCCCATTAAATTCATTGAATTTCAGTGTTCTCATCTCTCTCTGCTCTCTGTTTTCTACAGAGCACCACTACAGAGCCTTTTAAGCATGTATTTTGCAAAGCCTTGGTAAAGAATGTATTCTCTGGGCCCTCTGAGGGTATAAGTAATAAATCCCTTCCAGTATACCTGCCTTTGGATGCCTTCTTGTAGATCAGGAGTCAGCAACTTGTTTTTGTTTATGTTTTTGTTTTGTTTTGTTTTTGAGACAGAGTTGCGCTCTTGTTGCTCTGCTGGAGTGCAGTGGCATGATCTCTGCTCACTGCAACCTCCGCCTCCCAAATTCAAGCAGTTCTCCTGCCTCAGCCTCTTGAGTAGCTGAGATTATAGGCATGTACCACTATGCCTGGCTAATTTTGTGTTTTTAATAGGGACAGGGTTTCTTCATGTTCGTCAGGCTGGTCTCAAACTCCTGACCTCAGATTATCCACCTGCCTCGCCTCCCGAAGTGCTGGGATTACAGGTGTGAGCCACCATCCCTGGACAGCAAACTTGTTTTTTAAAGTCCAGATAGTAAAAATTTTAGCATTTGCAGGTTACACACAGACTTATTAATATAATCTGTATGTGTGTGTTTACCATCTTTTAAATATGTGAAAAACAAGAACAGTGGCTCTCTAACTTCTGTCACAGTATCTTTTTATGCTCTCAAAAAATTGACTCCAAACTGATTTTGTTTATAGGGATTATGTCAGTATTTCTGTACTAAAGATTAATGCCAAGAAATTGAAACTTAGCCATTTTCAAATAACCTTATTACATGTTGGCATATGTAAGACTTTTTTTTTTTTTTTTTTTTTGAGACAGAGTCTCGCTCTGTTGCCCAGGCTGGAGTGCAGTGGCGCAGTCTCAGCTCACTGCAACCTCCTGGGTTCAAGTGATTCTCCTGCCTCAGCCTCCCTCCCGAGTAGCTGGGACTATAGGTGGGTGACACCACGCCCAGCTAATTTTTTTGTATTTTTAGTAGAGACGGGGTTTCACCATGTTAGCCAGGATGGTCTGCATCTCCTGACCTTGTGATCCGCCCACCTTGGCCTCCCAAAGTGCCGGGATTACAGGCATGAGCCACCGTGCCTGGCCATACATAAAGGCTTTTTAATAAAAACTTGTCTGAAATGAAAATTAGTTTGAAGAGTACCATTGTTCTATATATTTGCAAATCTCTTAAGTTTTGATTGAAGTATATGGGAAAAAAATCCAACCTTATGCTGAATGTAATTGGAAAAAGAAAGGAATATTTAAATAGCCTTTTCAGATGATTGTTGATATTCTTTGTTACTAAATCAAAATCAGCAAGTGGTAATTTCTGAACGTTAGTTTTTATTGTGGAATATGAAGCTATCAGTGGATTTTCTCATCTTAACATTTATTGGTACATCTCTTGTACTTGAATCTTTTACTCATGCATGATTTTATGGCATCATGAGTTGGTCATTTGGAAAATACTAGTTCACTGAGTTAATGCAGCTCTTCCAACTGTTGACATATTTTAGAACTAGTAATTTTTACTATATCAAGAATAGTCTAAAAAAAAACAACCTCCCCTTTTTCCTCCCCACTTTGAGTGCCTTGTGGTGAAAGATAAAATGACTACACATAAAGTTTGGTGCTAATGTCTTTAATGTGTGTTCAGGTGCCAGCGGTTTTATCATTGGTGCCAATATTAACAAGGTGAAAAACGACAACACTTTAGTGTTACTGTGAAAACAGTTCTGACTTCACTCGTTCTCTGAATGTGTTTGGTTAACCCCAGGCTTCTGTGGATCACTCTTTGGGAATCATGAGCCTGAAGAAATGATTGGCAAACTTTCTATAGAGGCCCGGATAGTAAATATTTTAGGTTTTGTGGGCCAAATGGTCTCTATCCAAACTACCCAGCTGTACCATTTTAGCAAGACAGCAGTGAGACAATATAAATGAACAGTTTGGCTATGTTCCAACAAGACTTTAATTATAAAAAACAGCGGATTGGATTTACCTGCCCTTGGTCTAGAGTATCTCATTTTGCCATCTAATTTTCATTTAATGTTGGTTATTCTTAAGTCTACTTTCCAGGCAGTCAACTTAGCAAAGTCTGTCCCTCCTCTTGTAACTCTCATTAGATCCATTCCCATACTTATTTTCCGTTTTTCTGCCAAAATATATTAAAGATTCTGTAATTGCTTTGCAATTCCTCCTTTGTTAGACTTTTAAATCTCCAGAGATCTGGCAGTTTGAGTGTAGCAACGGGTCTGGAAGTAATGGTGGGAGATGTTGTTGAAAAGGATCATCTCATTGAGAAGAGGATTACCTCAAGTGAAGGGACACTGATTTCCTCAGACAAGGTAGAAAAGGCTGTTGCTTCCAGGAAGAGAGGTTTGATGGGATTTGGAGGCACAGCTGGGACATGTCCCAAAGCCTTCCTCTCCTTAGTCGTCACTGGTTTTCAAACAACTACAAGTGTCTGCTGTTCTGCCATGTACTGCCCTGGTCTTCCAGTGTTCTATTTTGCACTGGCAATGAGGTCATTACTGCTTTCAGATCAGAGAATTAATCTCAGATTTCCATGTTTTATGGGATTTTTTTTTTTTTTCCTCTAGAGTCGTTTTTTGTATCGGGATTGAGCTTATAAAACAACCACTTTTAAATATTTCAGGATTAAAGGGATTAGTATCAGATTTAGAGTTTACACGAATGTTGGGAGAACTGGGAGACTGGATAGTAATCTGGTGAAGGCCAGGAGATCTATAATAGAAAATCATCTGAACCACCAAAGTTGGTGGCTTAGGAAACTGCTACAGTTCTTCGAAGACTTTCATCAGTTGTCTACCAAGACCCCCAAACAGGTGGTTTACTTGGAAATCTCTTATGAATCTCACATTGCCCACATGTTTGGCTACAACCACCTCCAGAGTCTCTCACTTCAGCATCCCAGGTCAGGTGTGGGTATCTTCCACTGGCAAACTCAAACATAGAACCTACTGAGGAAGGAATTCTGGATAATATCCCTGGCTTCTCTGTCATGCAGAGGAAACCTTTGAAGAAGAATGATGCTTATGTGAGGACATAGTCCGGCACATTTCCCTTTCACCACTAGGTTCTACATATGCCAGAAGCAACATTGAGAGGCCAGCTGCGAAGGAGAAACATTTGTAAGATATGAATTCGCAAATTAGCTATGTCTATAATGTCAAGAGCTCCCACAGTAAATCAATAAGAAAAAGGCGCACAATCTGTTAGAAAAATTGACAGAGATATGACGAGATCAAAGAAGAAATACAAATGGCCAAAATGTAAATACTGTCCGGTCTACTTGTGATTCAGGAAATGCAAGATCAGAATATCTTCTATTTAATTTGGAGTTATTAATAGTTTATATTAGTTTTGAAAATATAGGAGAAAGCTTTCTCCTGTACCTTTGTACAAGGAAATGAGAGCAGAACATGTGTGTATGTGGTTTTTGTGGGTCGGGAAATCTACCTACTACATGATTAATGTCCCTGCTCCTAGGAAGTAGTGATATGGATCTGAGTGAGTATGGGTGGGAGCATTTTAATTTTGTAATTCTAATTTCAAAAGAAGAGATTTTTATTTTGTTTATTATTTTTTTGAGACGGAGTCTCGCTCTTGTCGCCCAGGTTGGAGTGCAGTGTCGCGATCTCGGCTCACTGCCACCTCTGCCTCCGGGGTTCAAGCGATAGAAGATATTTTTTTTTTGAAAAAACAGTGAACTAACTGTTTACTAGGCCGCATTTTAATTTAGTCAGTGTTAAGAGTTCAAGCATCAAGACAATCTAGTTTATGTTCAATGTAAATTTTCTAGTTGATAGAAATATTTGGATATAATACAGTCCTTTGCTAGAACTGACATTTTAATGGTGGGAAAAACTGTCAACCTTTAGAGATGCTTTTTTTCAAGTTTCCGTGATACTAAAGTTCCCAGCTGATAACAAATGTATCTGCTTCCTTGAGTTTCAATGTCCAGGCCTCTTTAAAGTATTCAGATATGCAAAGACAGGATTATACAAGTTTCTTTTAGGTGGACAACCTTTATTGATGAATTCCTTAGGTTTCTGTTGTAGTGTTGTTAGATTAAATACAGTCATTCCCTCTTCTCTAGTTTCATTTTATGTGATTTCGTTCTTCATGGTTTCGCTTACCCCATGGTTCGAAAGTATTAAATGAAATAAACAATTCCTGAGTTTTAAATTGGATACCGTTTTGAGAAGCACGATTTGTCCAGTGTATCCATACTGTGCAGTCTCCACACATTAGTCATTTGTTAGCCATCTGGGTTATCAGTATCACAGTCCTTGTGTTCAAGTAAGCTTTATTTAATGGCTCCAAAGCACAAGAGTAATGATGCTGACAATTTGGGTATGCCAAAAAGAAGCCTTGAAGTGCTTCGTTTAAGTGAAAAGATGAAAGTTCTTGATTTAGTAAGAAAAAAAAATTAAATGCTGAGACTGCAAAGATCTACAGTAAGACCCAATCTATCTGTGAAACTGTGCAGAAGGAGACAATTCATTCTCTTTTTACCATCACACCTCAAACTGCAAATGTTAGGACCACAGTGCATATATTAGAAAAAAAATACAGGGTTTGCTACTATCTGCGGTTTCAGGCATCCACTGGGGGTCTTGGAACATATTCCCTGTGGGTAAAGGGGGACTACTATATTTTTCTAACTAAACTATGATACACTGTAACCTTTTCTTCATGACCTCCCTCCCCTCTACACAACTTGCTCCCCAAAGAAAGGCAGTGATGCTAGTTAAAACACAAAACCTATTTTAGCTGTTAGCCTTTCATTGCTAGGGTTAATTCCCCTGATAGCAGGGCCATTTCAGATCCTAGGGTAATGTACAATAGAAGTTGTGTGGCAGATAGTCACTTGGAACATTTTCTAATGGGAGCTTCAAACAATATAGCATAGTATGTACTTTTGGCCGGATTAATACAGCCATAAGAAACCTGTCTTCAGTACGGGATAATGGTTATATTTTTCATGTCATAACCTGTCCATTTTTTGCTTTTACTTTGAGTCAGTAAATGAGGTACCCTATGCTAATCACCTAGTGTTCTCATTCTGGTTTTGGGGATGATACAGTGTTTACAGAGTGTCAGTGTTGTCTATATCTGTTTGTGTACCTGGAACTGTGTCCTCTTGTCCCTGTATTATCTCAGCACAGCACTGACCCTGAAATGGAGTACCCCAGGCAATCCAAAGATGCAGGACACCTAGAAATTATAAGTACTGGCTGTGCATGACCTCCCCTCCCTCACTTGCACAATTTGAACCACACTTTTTCTAATACAATTCTAGGATCTTTTATCATGTTGAAAGCTCTCCTTCAGGCTTCTTTACTGTGCCCCATTTCTTACTAATACCCTTTCTCACAATAGTCTTTTCAAAACCTAGATTCACACCGTATCATTCTCTAGACCAAAACTTTCAATGACTTTATATAGTACTCGCAATGATATTCATATCCTTTACTATTCACTGTCTGTCCTTCACTTCTCCAACTTCAGTGCTCTCTTGATTTCCTCCTTAAAACCCGGCCTTGTTTTTCACTCCTGAAAGTTTCAGCTTACCTTAGAACTGTGGAGATTTCTTCAAGGAAGACACTGGCCAAACAGGATTATTTGTAAACCCTGCCTATACCTGTTTTTATCCCAAGCACTTCATTGTTAGTAGTCTGAGTCCCTTTTTGTTCCTTAGTAAGACTTTATGTAGTATGTCAGTTTTCCAGCCATGGAATAGTTTAAACTTGTACATCCCCCTCTTCAGCCCCAAAGGAGAACCTTTAAAAGTAAATCCTTCGTCTTAATTATATTATGGAATATATATCCTGTCCTTTAATTAATTATATTATGAAATAGGGGATTCCTATTCCAGCCTTTCTGGGAACTAAATAAGGAGTCTCAGACTTTGATAGAGATACTATGTTTCAAACTGCATATTCTGCGTTTGGCTGTTTAAAGCTATCTCTTTGGGGGAAAGGTTATCTGAGCAGCAAGTTTAAGTTACTAGATTTTTATCAGTAAATTTGGAAGCATGAATAAAAAGATTCCAATAATTTTTTTGTATGATTGTTGGTATAAATAGTGTATTTCTATCATATAATTAGATTAGGAAATTACGTAAGATACGTGTAGAGTGAACATTTTAAATACATGCCCATATTAATTGCAGAACACACCCTGATTTCAAAAACATTAACATATCATTTAAAAACAAGTAGAGGGACATTTAAGCCTAAAAATTGACCTGTTAAGTAGTTTTTTAATAACAGCAACTTCTTGAGGCTTAGCAGCATATTTTAATACTAAGCATTTTTCATCTTCTTGAAGAAACCTTTTTTTAATGCTAAGGATTATTAAGTTGAAAGTAGGTAAGATTAATACTTAGAAGTTATAATTAGAAGTCATTGAGTTATTAATTATAAGTTAAAATAATCACTAACCAGTGTTTGTTCATTTCTTCTTACATTGTCCTATTCTCATCTCTAGCACTTTGTCAGCAACACCTGAGAGGTTAGCAAGTCTTCAGGAAATGAGTATGAGTTCAGGAATATGTAGATTTGTTTGTGTAAACACTTTCAGTTTTAGCTTTGTGTTGCCTACTTGATACCAAAATGAATCAAAGCCTGTTCTATGGAAATGAAAGCATTTCAACATACGCAATCTTTAGGTGTTTCTTTTTTCCTAAGTCATTGTGTAAATTTCATGTATAGGAATAGCAAAACTGACATTTGAAGTTGAGTTTACCTATCTCCTATGTGTATAGTCCCTTACCAAAAAATACTTTTTCCTTATGTTGCCCAGGCAGGATTTGAACGTCTGTGCTCAAGCAGTTCTCCTACCTCAGCATGCACCACTGTGCTCGGCTCTTGATTTTTTTTTTTTCTTTTTTTTTTTTTTTAGAGGTGGGGTTTCACTTTGCTGCCCAGGCTGATCTCAAACTCTTGGGCTCAAGTGGATCCTCCCACCTGGGCCTCCCAAAGTGCTAGAATTGCAGGTGTGAGCCACAGAGCTTGACCAAAGAATAAAAGAATGGCTACTCCATGGGCAGAGCAGCCTCTTGATTTTTATGTATGTTGATACAAGCAAATTATCTTGAATGTATCTGATATACTGATAAAAATCAGTAAACCTTGTTAGTGTCAGCATCTAATCTGTATTAAACTTTTACGTATTTCCCTTTACTTTTTAGATTCAAAGAGAGTGTTCACACAGATATCTTTCATGCTACATTATTAGGCTTGAGGAAGATAAATTTCATAAATATGATATTTGGTATATTTGTGTGTCTGTAGTTTTTTTTTTAATTTAATGCTATATTTAATTTATAAGTCCTGCCATTGACTCTACCAGAGAAGATTCTTCAAGCTTAGTTGCTGAACTTCAAGAAAAGCTTCAGGAAGAAAAAGCTAAGTTTCTAGAACAACTTGAAGAGCAAGAAAAAAGAAAGAATGAAGAAATGCAAAATGTTCGAACATCTCTGATTGCAGAACAACAGGTCTGTATCTCTTTTCCCATTTCATTTATTTGAGAACTAAAGAAGGTAGACGTAAACTAACAAATATAATTTCTTTATGTAGCTGAGGGTTTCTTATATCTTAGATGTGATTTTCCTTACATTGATCCTGTTAATAAATTTCCTCATGACAAAAGCATGTATTTTTAAGAATGTTTTATTTTTTAGTTTTTTTACTCATCTGGAAAATAATATTTTACATGTTAATATGTCACATGACAATACCAGGTGCTTCAAAATGAGATAGTCTTCGATTAGAAGCGAGGGAATGTGAATTTTGTTCCTGGTTTCTTCACTACCTATGTGATCTTGGATAGATCATTTAACCTCTTTAGAACTAAGATTAGTTTTCTATGAAATGATTTTTTTAATTTGAAAAATTATTTTTATTTTTTCTCTAAGCTTCAAATTCTCTAAACTTTGTTATCCCAAATTACATTCAGATCAACATAAATATCCTACACTTTCTGTAATTCTTATCCTTCTGATAGGCTGGTAGTAGATTAAGATGGAATATTGTTGAATTTTGTTAATGTACTTATTGTTGGTCTATAGTAAGAGGTAGTGCTTGTGAAGTATGCTGGGGCTAGATCAAAAACCAGATGCCTTGTTAGAGAGCTTGTACTTTACCTAAAGTACTGGACAGCAACTAAATACAATGGCATAATTAGATTGATACTTAATGAAAATCACCCACTGGAACGTGGAGAAAGATTGGAGAACTGCAAAGCAATCAGCTGGAAGAGCAATTTGGTAGCTACTGGTAGGATTCAGGCCAGAGAAAATATTGCAGTTTGCGGGATACATTTTGAGGGATACATTTCTGAAACTGCATATTATGGTTGTTGTACACATGTAATATTATGTGGTATTTTTCCTTTTCCTAAAATGTGTGGTATTTCCTAATATTATGTGGTATTTTTCCTTTTCCTAAAATGTTATGATTAATTAGTGTCTTTGTAGAATTTGAAAAAATGTAAATCAGAGAATGGAAAGAAAATATAGTTCAAACCTCATAACAATTTTAGATTTTTAAAGCCTAGGGAAAGAAAGAAGAGCCTGGGAAAAGGGAATGAGAAAGCACAACCAAAAAAAAAAGTGTGTGGCTTAAGGGAAGCCAAGGAAAGTTAAGTGTTCAGGGAGGAAGAATAGCCAAGTTTTAAGTAAGAATTAGCAATAAAAAGGTCATTAGTAACCTCTCTCTTTAAGAATCTAGATTTATAGATTCTTCTCTGTGATTTATTCTGCATATTCATCTCTCTGTGTTGCGTTGTCTCTCTGTGTGTTCTTTTATAAACACGTGTACAATTTCTAAAATTAAGAGTGAATTAACTGAAACCAAAAGTATAGTATTGACAGCTATCTAACTTAGTTCTTCATGTTTTAATGCCTCTTTTAATATTTGTAAAATAAGAGCGGGAGAAATGACTTCTAAGGTACCTTCCAGTTTTCCATGATGTGTATGTTAAGTTATATTTATTTAAGGTGATTTGTACCTAACTGTGTATAGGTGATTTCTGAGTTGGAACTAATTGGTTCTTAACTAGCCCCCTTTTTTCATATGCCAATTACAAGTTGTGATAATCTTCCTAAAAATTCAAATTACAGAAATGGCAAAGATCTTGAAAATAAACATCATGGTTTATATTATATAAGTGTTTATTTTCTATATATAAATAAAATACATAGAGATGGCTTAATACAAAGCTATATCGTAAGTGTTTCTTTTTGAGAGATCTTCCTGTATGCTTTGTGGCTAGAAATTGTATTTAATTCAATATTTAATGAATTTATTAAAGTTTTATTAAAAATACTGTGTTACTTTTCCTAAATCTCCCTATTGCCAGCATTGTTAGCATTATTCATTGATCCAAGGACCATAGAGCTCTTAAAATTTTGGAATTAGAAATACTGGGCAGATGAGAAGAGTCAATTTAGATCATTTCATCATTCATCCATTGCTTTTACATTTCAAGAAGCTCAGAAATCTTGTAAGTAAATTTTTTTTTTTTTTTTTTTTGCCTCTTAAGAGACAGGGTCTCACTCTGTCATTCAGGCTGGAATTCAGTCGTGCAATCATGGCTCACTGTAACCTGGAACTCCTGGGCTCAAACAGTCCTCCCACCTTGGTCTCCCCAATAGCTGGGACTACTAGCATGTGCCACTACGCCCGGATAATTTTTAAATTTTTTGTAGAGTCTCAATCTTGCTTTGTTGCTCAGGCTGGTCTCAAACTCCTGGGCTCAAGCAGTCCTCCCACCTCGGTCTCCCAAAGTGCTGAGATTACAGGCATGAGCCACCAAGTCCGGCCTAAGCAAAATTTTTAAACAAATTCAGTCATCTTTATTAAAGAACTGTGCAGTTAAAATTGCCAGATTGTCTCATGAGATCCATGCAGGCAGTTGGGTATGTGAGCTTCATAGTAGAGTTTATAAAAGTGGGGGAGTAACAAGTCTAGCCAATATAAATCAGCATTCCAGTGACCATGGCAGATATCCAAATAAGAGAAATAAGGAAGATAGAGTCATATCCAAAATTGTTAGGGTGGTGATCAAATGCTCAAGACAAAAGGAAGGTTTCAGAGGCAGGATGATTACTCCAGGAAAAAAGTGTCTAACAGCACTCTAAATTATTGATTCTTCTAATTCTTCAAAATTTCAAAATCTCTGACAGTAAATACATGGACAATAATAAGAAAATAGGATTTGCTTTCAAGAGACTTAAATTGGAACCAAGAAAGTAGAACCTTTGCCCACAGTATGTTGCATTTTCATTTTAAAAACATTTCACAAATCACACCCTATCATCTCCATGTACAAATGTGCCACAGAAAAGAATATTTGCAAGTGTATTTTCTAAGTCCTAGCTGCTAAGTACATGTAGATAAATTTAAATAATTATTATTATCTTGTTCCAGACCAATTTTAACACTGTTTTAACAAGAGAGAAAATGAGAAAAGAAAACATAATAAACGATCTTAGTGATAAGTTGAAAAGTACAATGCAGCAACAAGAACGGGATAAAGGTTTGTACTGTTTTGTACTATTTTTTAAATTTTTCAAAGTAAAAAAGATACATTCATGCAAAATGGTTTTTTTCATTACGTAATACTTTTTTTCAATTTGGGGGTCTTTCAGATTTGATAGAGTCACTTTCTGAAGATCGAGCTCGTTTGCTTGAGGAAAAGAAAAAGCTTGAAGAAGAAGTCAGTAAGTTGCGTAGTAGCAGTTTTGTTCCTTCACCATATGTAGCTACAGCCCCAGAACTTTATGGAGCTTGTGCACCTGAACTCCCAGGTGAATCAGATAGATCCGCTGTGGAAACAGCAGATGAAGGAAGAGTGGATTCAGCAATGGAGACAAGCATGATGTCTGTACAGTAAGTATGGCTATTTTCAACTGTTATTTAAGGCTTTTAAAGCAGTAGTGCAATTCCATAAGTTATAAAGCTCTGAAGAGAGGAAATATTTTTAGCATTACTGGTTGTCCACAGCCCGTATATCTGAAAGTTGTGCTATTTTAATTCTTTAAACTGTAAATGTAAGAAAACATTACCGAATGAATTATTTTGGGGAACTCTCATACTGTACATAGTATGTGCACCAGAATTATCCTATACTGCCAAGGTAAGGATCATGGCAGTAGTGTTGAGCCATTCTTACTTACAAGGAATGTTGACATTTTGTGGTCCATTACCTATAAAGGGGTTATTGTAGTAATGAATATATTCATTTTGGTGAGGAAAGGCAGGGAACGGTTTTTTTATTATTATTGTTTATTCATATATAGCAAATGTTTACTGAATTACATTGAAATCCTGGCAGAGCTTACTGGAATTTAGAACTTTCTTAACAGTTCTCTGTTGAATATAGTGAAAGACCACTAAAATTGTGCTTACAATTATATCTGTGGGACACAGAACTGGGAGGAGAAAGGGCTCCTCTCCAAAGGACCTTGCAAGTAGAGTTTGCATTTCTAGTTGCACCTCTGGGATTTCAGATATGGGAACTGAGATTCCAAGGGCAGAAAGTCCAGATCATTATGCCACACAAAGAATTATGCCCAGTGGGTCAGTGAACACTACACCCCCATGTGAGATAAAGTAATTCGAACAAGTGATTACCAAAAGATATCATAGAATCACCATGGTCCCTTCGTTCAAACAGATCCAGGTTCAAATTCTGAGTCTGGCACCTGCTTGGGAACTTAAGCAAGTCATCTTCCCTTATTTTTCCATCAAGATAGTTGCTTTGGGCATTAAATTTTTTTTTTTTTTTTGAAACAAAGTCTCACTCTTGTCCCCCAGGTGGAGTGCAATGGCACAGTCTCGGCTCACTGCAACCTCCACCTCCCAGGTTCAAGTGATTCTCCTGCCTCAGCGTCCCGAGTAGATAGCCGGGATTACAGGCATCCGCCACCATGCCTGGCTAATTTTTGTATTTTTAGTAGAGATGGGGTTTCACTATGTTGGACAGGCTGGTCTCGAACTCCTGACCTCAGGTCATCCACCTGCCTCAGCCTCCCAGAGTGCTGGGATTACAGGCCTGAGCCACTGCGCCCGGACAGGCATTAAATTTAATGAGCACCTTTGAGAAGGTCTGGTACACAGTAAGAAACCAGTAGGTGCGGGGTCCTTTGTACCTCACCCCTGCCCACTCAGAGGAAAGCAGTCATTTGCATCTTCATATAAGCCTGTGAGGCCAGTATTATATACTAATACCAAATCAGACAAATATATCAAAAAGAAGAAAACACATCTTCTGTAACTATTGACACAAATATTATCAGCAAAATACTAATAGATCCAATCTGGCAGAATACAAAACAAATTCCAGTTGGCTTTGTTTCAGAAATGCAAGGTTGGTTTAACATCTAAAAGTCAATTTATGTCATACACTGTATCAGTAGAATGAATGGACAGAAAAAAACATGAGTATCTCAATAGATGAAGAAAAAGCTTTTGACAAAACCCAACAGCCTTTCATCATAAAAACACTCAACAAACTAGGAATTGACTTCCTCAACCTATTAAAAGGCATCTGTGAGAACCCACAATTAACATCATACTCAATAATGTAAGATGCTTTTCCCCTAAAATCAAGATGAAGATGGCCTGCACTTGCCACTGCTGCTCAACATTGTACTTTGAAGTTCTATCAAGGGCACTTACACAAGAAAAAGAAATTAAAGGCATTGGCCAGATGCAGTGGCTCGTGCCTATAATCCCAGCACTTTGGGAGGCTGAGATAGGCAGATCACCTGAGGTCAGGAGTTCAAGATCAGCCTGGCCAACATGGTGAAACCTGGTCTTTACTAAAAATAGAAAAATTAGCTGGGCATGGTGGTGGGCACCTGTAATCCCAGCTCCTTGGGAGGCTGAAACAGGAGAATTGATTGAACCTGGGGGGCAGAGGTTGCAGATTGTGCCCCTGCGCTCCATCCTGGGCAACAGAACAAGACTCTGTCTCAAAAAAAAAAAAAAAAAAGCATCTAGATTGGTAAGCAAGAAATAAAACACTCTATTTGCATACATAGCCTTATCTTTTATTTAGAAAATCCTAAGGACTCCTCTAAAAAAATACTGTAATTAATAAACTAGTTCAGTAATGTTGGAGGATACAGGTTCAGTGTGCAAAAACAAACTGGCGCTGGCTGTGGTGGTGCATACCTGTAGTCCCAGCTACTCAGGAGGCTGAGGCAGCAGGATCGCTTGAGCCTAGGAGTTCGTGAACAGGGACGACAAAACAAGACCCTGTCTCTTAAAAAAAAAAATTGTCATTCTTTCTACTAGCAATGAATCATCCAAAAATGAGATTTAAAAGACAGTTTCTTTTCTGATGGCATCAAAAAAGTAAAAATACTTAGGAATAGATTTAACAAAAGAAGTTCAAGACTTGTACAAATTACAAAACATTGTGGAAAAAAGTTAAGACAGAAGGGCATCCTGTGTTTACTGACTGGAAGACTTAATCTCCTTGAGATGATAGCCCGTCCCAAATTGATCTGCAAATTCATCACAATTGTTACCGTAATCTGAACTGTGTTTGTTGCAGAAAAGGGCAAACTGATCCTAAAATTTATACGGAATTGCAAGAGTCCCAAAATAGCCAAAGCAATCTTGAAAAATAACAAAGTCGCACACTATTTGACTAATTTTAAAATTTGTAAGCGAGGGTAATAAGACACTGTAGTGCTAGCCTGACATATATCAGTGGAATAGAATTGAGAGTCCAAAATAAGCCCTTGTATTCATGGTCAGTTGAACCCTTGCATTATGGTTAAGGGTGCTGAGGCAGTTCCATGAAGGAAATCGCTTTTTCAGCAAATGGTGCAGGGATAGCATAGCTTGATATCCTGATGCAAAAGGATGAAGTTGGACCCTTTCCTCACCATATGTACAAGTTGACTTAAATAGATCATAGACTTAAGTGTAAAAGCTAAAATTATAAAACTCTCACAGAACTCAATCTTTATGATCTTTATATTAGGCAAAACCTCTTCCTAAAGAATTAGCATGTTGAAGAAGACAGAATACCTGCCTTGCATCAAGTTGCTTAAAATATAATTGGGGGATTATACCTGTAGATGAATTTTAAAACCTAAATAATTGTTTTTTCTAATGTTACAGCATTTTAAAAAATTTTCTAGTTTGTTTTTGGATGTTTTAGTGTAATGGGCAAATTCACACCTGGGATAGTAACTAGTGAGTACATAGCATCCACTTAGTAAATCTACTGAAGTCTTTAGCCACTCAAGAACTACGACTTTATCAGTAACATGGATTCAATCACAAGTAGGAAGAAGAGTGGTTCTTAATACCTGGGAAAAATAAGAAATTTAAAGACATCTCTAGATAAATGCATACACAAAGTTTTACTTATTATTTCAAAAGGTTTGTAGATCTAGGTCTGCTACAGAGAATATACAACATTGAAATTACATGCTAACTGAAATAAGCTGCTTTTGAAAATTTATGAAAACCCTTAAATTATTAAAGTGATCTGTATTAATATTTTAATTTCTAAAATCTTGAAGAATGTAAAGTTTAGAATTTCAAACCGAAACTCAATTATTCTCTCACTTTTAGAGAAAATATTCATATGTTGTCTGAAGAAAAACAGCGGATAATGCTGTTAGAACGAGTAAGTAAATTATCTTCTTGAAGTACCATGTTTAATATGTTCACTTTCGGATACAGTTAAAGAAACTACTAGCTAAGCAGTTGGTGGTATTTCAACCCTCCCATTTGTTGTAATTTCCCAATGAATTAAGTCTGTATGAGAGGAAAAAGTTGGTAGTTTTTATTGAATCCGTGTGTAAAGTAATAGTTTTATCTACTAGTTCAGAATTCAGCAAAATAACATAAATAGCCATTTTAAACATCTGTTTCAAAAACAAAGTATTACATACTTTTTAGAAATGGGCAAAAACAAAAATAAGTAATGAAGGGAGTTATGTTTTAAATAAAGAATTGCAATGGACAAGGAAAAACTGATAATAAATGGTTTCCTTTATTAAGGGTACTATAAGATCAAATTGGTACACATTTGGCAGATCATTGTTCATAGATTACTTTTCATTCTTTAGGTGTATAGATTTTCAGCAATGCCTTTTTTTCTTTACAAGTGTAATTGATAAAAATCCAAATTCAGAATTGTACAACTTCATTTGAATATAGCATGTTTTCTATTATTAAAGGGTTATGTGATTTCCTACGTCAGCTTAACCTGAGATGTTATGTTACAGATGCCAGATATATTCTCTTAGGCATGACTTAGTTAACAAAGTCTCTGGGGATAGATCTCAGATTTTACTACATATTTATGTATTTCACAGGTGTTTCTAATGCGTATTAATGTTTGACAGTCCTTGGTAAATGTATCTAAAATTGCTCTGGTTCTCATTTAAGCCAGTAGATAATGAAAACAGTTGGAAAGGATTCATCGAAAATAATATCCCCATGAACTTTTCATGCCCGAACCAAACATTTTTGTCGGATGAAAACTTTTTGACAATCGCTGTTTAGATTTATTTGAGTAGGTACAAGAATAAACCACAGGTCTCTCTTTTTTTTTCTACCTGCAGACATTGCAATTGAAAGAAGAAGAAAATAAACGGTTAAATCAAAGACTGGTAAGATTTTTCTTCTTGGTAAATTGGTCTTAACATTTTAAATGATTTGCATTATATTCCATCAGAGGATGTATGCTTTGATTGACTTATCTATAGTAGGTTTGTTGGTCCACGTTGGTCATTGAATCCTATCGGTTTTCAGAATGCTGAAGTCAGGCCAGAGTTATCTCCTGACTCTAGATTTGGACTTTTTTCTTAGTGTGAAATTAAATAATGTCTTGGCGAATTTACGACTTTAGATCTGATCAGTTGAAGCACCTAAGATTATTTTTGAAAGAATCACCAAAATCAGTTTTGAGCTATGCTTCATAAGCCTTTTGAAGATTAATATATTTACTCACAAGTGTGCATAATTTTAATACATTATATCTTTTCATGAATTTTTTTTTTTTTTTTTAAGACAGAGTCTTGCTCTGTAGCTTAGGCTGGAGTGGGTGCAATCTCGACTCACTGCAACCTCCACCTACCGGGTTCAAGCGATTTTTGTGCATTAGTCTCTCAAATAGCTGGGATTACAAGTGTGCACCATCTCACCCGGCTAATTTTTGCATAATTAGTAGAGACAGGATTTCTCCATTTTGGACAGGCTGGTCTCAAACCCCTGACCTCAAGTGATCTGCCCGCCTTGGACTCCCAAAGTGCTGCTATTTACAGCTGTGAGCCTCTGCGCCCAGCCCTTTTCATGAGTCTTATTTTTAGGTGAAAGTGCCTGAAAGGCAAGAGATCCCATATGGTACTGTAAATTGCCCTGGTTTTGTTTTGTTTTGTTTTTAATAAAAAAAAAAAATCGAGACAAGGTCTCTTTCTGTTGCCCAGGCTGAAGTGTGGTGGTGCTGTCTTGGCTCACTACAGCCTCAACCTCTTTGGCTCAAGCAATCCTCCTGCCTTAGCTCAGCAAGTAGCTGGGAGTATAGGCGAGTGCCACCGCACCTGGCTAATTTTTGTTTTGGTTTGGTTTTAGGTTTTGTTTTTTTGTTTTTGTAGAGATGAGGTTTCACCATCTTGTCCAGGCTGGGCTCGAACTACTGAGCTTAAGTGATCTGCCTGCCTCAGCCTCCCCAAGTGCTGGGATTCCAGGCAAATTGGAATTGCCTGGAATTTTGCTGCACCCAGCCAAATTGCCTTGGCTTTAACCTGTGAATGTAACCAGTTATTTGAACAGTCCATTTTATAGCAAATTATGTGTTTTAATAAAGCAATAACTTTATTTTTTCAAATTCTGATAATTACAGTTTACAAGGTAGTAGGAACAGTTTAAGGCTTCTGTTCAGTACTTTTGAAAAGTTTTGAAATACGTTTTAGAATTTAGTTTGTTTAAAAAATAAAAATACCTTGTTGTGCCCAGGTTGGTCAGGACACATCACAGCTTGGTTTTATACATTTTAGGGAGACATGAGATATCAACCAGTATTTGTAAGATGTTCTGTCTGGAAAGGTGGGACAACTCAAAGCTGGGGAGAGGGCTTACAGGTCATAGGTAGATAAGAGACAAATGGTTGCATTATTTTGAAACTGTGATTAGCCTTTCACTGAATACACAATTTACATGTCAGAGGAGAGTAGAGGAATTGTCACTTATGCTTTAGTCTGACTTAGTGAAACAGTAGGGCCGAGGAAACAATCAGCTATGCATTTGTTTCACGTGAGCAGAAGAACAGAGGGATGACTTCAAGTTCTGTCTGTTCTTTGTCCACAAGAAATTTTCTTGTGGGCAAATTGTGAGGTCTTTGTAGCTATGTTATTTTAGGAATAAAATGGGAGGCAGGTTTGCCTGATGTAGTTCCCAGCTTGGCCTCCCCTTTTCCTTAGTGATTTTTGGTTCCCAAGATTTGTTTTCTTTTCACAGAATAAATTGTCTTTCAGACCCAGAGAGCGTTACAGTCACATTCAGAAAGGTGTCCAAATGTAAATCACACTTTCACATAGACTTACAGCTATATTCACAAATTTTTTCTTCCATTGTCTTCATTTATAATACATAAAAAACTTAAGCTTTTAAAAAATTAAAGTTGAATTATAGTCTTAAAAATGATGGTCAGTCTTCACTGGCAGGATATAGACCATTTGTCTGGATAATTTTAGTAAGTTGCTATGCAATTTTAGGCCTTCCTAGTTAATTATTTATTGTTTTATTTCTCTTTTTTAAAACACCTATTGAGAGCCCTGCATTGTACCAGATAGTGTTCAGAGGGAAATGGAGGAAATTCAGAGCATCAAAATTTGACTTAATAAACAAAAAAATCCTTATCTGTCCTTGGTTTGTGCAACCATGCATTGTGCTCGCTTTGCTTGGGAAAAATAGATGTTTTTACCACCCTTTCAAGCTTGAAAGACCTTGGTTTCCATGCTCCAGGTCTTATGAGATGGTGTGGATAAATGGATTGAAGCTTCTTTGAAGAGCAGAACAGTCCCAACTGAGCTATGGCTATAGCTTATCAGCTACCATATACCTGATAAGCTGTATGGCTATAGGTTATCAGGTAGCTTATCAGTTACCATTTCATTGTGCTCATCATCAGTAGAGGAAATGGGTGGCTATCACATCTTTGTTTCGTGATTGTTCACAAGTTTTTTTAAACTGAGACATCTCAGAAGTTGCATTGAAGATGAGAAAAGAGGTTTGTTCTCAGCCTTTAGAACTTTATGCTCCTACCCCAGTTTAAGCAGTGTAGTATTGTTTGGTAGGCAAGGTGTCAAAGCGCTGGCATTGCAAAGTGGTTGACTCTGGGTTGGTAAGAAGAATTTACTGACAACAGTATAGGTTTGAAAAAGGAAAGTTTTATTAGAGCTAATGCTGCTGAAGAGTGTAGTGGGGCGCCTCAGCAAGAGAGGACTGAGCGCTGTGGTGAATTTTCCCTACAAGCATATATGGACCTTAAGGTGGGATCTTAAGGGTAGTTTGGACCAATATTGGCCATGTGGGTCATGATAAATGATTACATTTGTAGACATTTTTGTGTCTCAGTGTCAGCAAGGGTTGCTCAGTGAGTTTTGGCATGCATACATTCCGAAGATGTGTAGAAATTCTAGTTACTTACAACATTTTTGAAAAAGACCTGTATCCACATGCTAGGAAAGTTTAATTACTTCTAAATTCCTCAGATAGCGTTTTACCTCCAGATGGCCTGTTTGATGGTCACCAGGTGGTCTTTGCTTGCTGCATTATAACTCTAACCTCTGCCTCCCAGGCTCGGGTGATCTTCCCACCTCAGACTTCCGAATAGCTGCGACCATGGGCACTTGCCATTACGCCCAGCTAATTTTTTGTATTTTTGGTAGAGACAGGGTTTCACCATTTTGCCCAGGCTTGAGATTTTAAATCGTTTTGGGTTTTTTTGTTTGTTTGTTTTTGTATGTTGGGACAACTAAGTTCCTCTTCAAAGACTCAACTTCCTGTTCATAAGTTGTAAGATTGTAAATCGACCCCATCCACTTCTCCCCGCTGCCTTCTCCTTTTCTCAACAAATCCTGTTTGTAAAAAGTTTAGGTCTAAGCCAACTGGGATCAGCTTAGTTTGTGTGGTCCAACCCTAGGCAATAGGACACAGAAACAAACTGCATTAGAGATAAAAACCCCTTCCTTCCTTTGTTTGGTGTTCTCTTGCAACCTTGACGGCTGCGAGCAGCACCCTTCTGCAGAAGTAAAGTTGCTTTGCTGATAAATTTTTCAAGTGTTTGTTTCTTTTGGCTGTGCTGAGCACTTGTTTCCAACATTTTTATTTTTCCAAAAGGAAAGATTTTGAAACTAATGCATTAGAATTTTCAAAGCCTTCTTGAAAAACTTGTCCTTTTCTCTGTTTTATTTTTAAGATTAAATATGTAATGTAAATAAAATGTGATTCTAAAATCAGTTTTTAATCTAACCAAATTTGCTAATTGTTGAAGTAAAGGAATTATTAATGAACATAAGAACTGTTATTAGTTTGGGCTCTTTAAAACTGGACACAGACTTGAATGTATGTAACAGTGGGTGAAATTTTTGCGATAAGAATACATGTGGTACTCAAATTGTGTAAGTTCATAAACTTGTTTTTTTTTTCTTTTTTTAGATGTCTCAGAGCATGTCTTCAGTATCTTCAAGGCATTCTGAAAAGATAGCTATTAGAGAGTAAGTACTTTAGTTTTGTGGGTATTTTTCTGTGAAAAACATTCACCGAATTGTTAATGAAAATGTATTTCAGTGAGAGTAATTCAGGTCCAGGTTCATTGAGCTGACTGTTTTGCACTCAGTAGTAGTAAAAGTTTTTTATTGGAAAGCAGGATTTTTCTAAATTGTTATTCTGGAAACGTTTAGATTGCCAAAACTTTCCTATTATAGCATTATGATTCACATACATATCCTTGAAGCCTTTTCCTGCAGTTAACTTTTCAGCATGTACTACCTCTTTTACAGCTCATTTATCTCCTTAGTCTTGTTAATCTATATTGGAGAGTTTTGATTTATTTTTAAGTTGCAATGTTTCCCTATTTTTAGCTTTTAGATTTCCTTTTATTAATATTCTACAAATTCATAATAAACTGAAATTGTCAATGAAAAGAGTCAGACTCTAAAATATTTGAAGAGATTTATTCTGAGTCAAATATGAGTGACCATGGCCTGTGACACAGCCCTCAGGAGCCCCTGAGAACATGTGCCCAAGGTGGTAGGGATGGTAGTGAGGGGGAAGCTTGATTTCATACATTTTAGGGAAACATGAGACATTGAAGATACAAATTGGTTTGGTCCACAAAGTGGGACAAGTGAAAGGTGGGAGGGTAGCTTCCAAGATACAGGTAGATTTAAAAGTTTTCTGATTGGCAGTTAGTTGAAAGAGTTGTCAGTAGAAAGGAATGTCTAGGTTAAGATAAGAAGTTGTGGAGACCAAAGTTTTATCATGCAGATGAAGCCTCCAGGTAGCAGGCTTGACAGATAATAGTTTGTAAATGTTTCTTATCACGCTTAACCTCTGTGTTAATGTTAAATTCTTGTTGACTTTTCCTGAATTCTAAAAGGGAAGAGGACATGATGAGGCAAGTCCAACCCCTGCCTCTTGTCATGGCCTGAACCAGTCTTTCAGGTTAAATTATATATTATGGGCACTGGCCTAGAGGAGGAAGTTCATTCAGATGGTTGGTTTGGGGGGCTTCAAATTTGATTTTTGGTTTACAGAATTTATCAGTTGAATCGTTTAATAATTTTCCTGAACTGTTTTACCCCATAGTTACAATTTTTCTTTAGCTTTGGTTATTTAAGGTGGAGCTCTGGAATAATAAAAGCATTGTTAGCAACTCATGAATAGTGAGTTATTCCTGACAGGAAGGTTGTGAAAGTTAAGACCCTTTATTTAACTTCTTGTATTTTGTTTCTAAATTTCTAAATTTGTTGACCACATTTTTGGTTGTCAGATATCTGTGATTCTGACTTTTCATGTCTTATTAAAATTTCATCTTCTCTCAGTGATTTGAAAGGGCTTGGTGGCATCTTTCTTTACCAGCTGTATGTCATGTCAATGGGCAGTTCATTAATGGTCTTTCAGAGACTAGAGAGTGGGAGGAACTCCAAAGATACTGCCTCATAGAGGCCTCATCTCCCAACTCCCCATTTTAAGTTATTAGCTTTTGGTGTTTAGCCAAAACAGTACCTGCCACATGGTTGTTAGGTAGTCAATAAGTATTTGTAGGGTAACTTAATAAATAAAAGACATTAAAAGTTTCTCCAGCTGATTTTGATGATTTATTAGGTATAGGATCTACCAACTTAAATGATCTTGACAACTGAAAAATATGAGATTGATTTTCAAGGTCTTTTGATGTTTTGAACAACAGTTCTAAAAAAGGCTGTAAAGAGACAAACACCACTTAAGCATGTAATTGGTTGTACCCACTTCTCTCTTTCCCTGTCTTCTTCTTTCGGGCTTATACCCCAAAATAGTATATCTGTTGACTTGTTTAGACCTAATTAAGCACTTACAGACCTAGCTCAATTGCTTTTTCTTGTAAATTGAAGAGCACGGCGCTTGAAGACAAGATCTAATTTTTCTTTGACACTGTGACTGTATATGAGATGTCTCTCTGAATTTTTGGTGTGAAATGAAAGATTAGTAGAAAAAATCTTCCTGTGACTGGATAAACTATAATGGGTGCTTTTTCTGCTTTTCATCCAGTTTCTTAACGTTAGATAATGGAAACTTGATTGAAGAAATGTTTGGTCTTTGACAGCCCCTGACATCATCCTTTGAATATCTGTGCATGACTAGCAGTCTCATTAGGACCTGTGCAGAATACAAAAAGAATATCATATAAAAGTGAAATTTAATATTTGCGTTAATATCTTAATATGTAGTTGAGCATTGAAGCATATATAGTTAAGTTTTCAGAATAGGGAGATTGAAGTAACTCTAAGTCAATAAAATTGCATTTCTTTATTCAGTTTTCAGGTGGGAGATTTGGTACTCATCATCCTAGACGAACGCCATGACAATTATGTGTTATTTACTGTTAGTCCTACTTTATATTTTCTACATTCAGAGTCTCTACCTGCCCTGGATCTCAAACCAGGTGAGGGTGGTAAGTGTCATTCCATGACTAAAATATAAACCTGGAATAGAGGAAATTATATAAGTAAAGATTTTTTTTTCCCTGTTTAATTATATAAGAATTAAGTCACTAAGAGGGAACCCTGTTTAATCTGCTTTTTAATAAAATCTACATTATCTAGATTATTTTCATGGATTCCATTTACAATTCAGAGTTAAGGAGTATAGCTTATACAAGGGACCAGTTGATCAGAATGTGCAGTGATTCGGACATCTCATACCCTAGCAGTTGCATAATTATATTGTCAAAATTCTCATGTACAGACTATTCAAGATTAATGTAGGCTTATTTGTTTATATAAAAGCATTATTTTTTGGCAAAACAAAAGTTTTCTTAAACTATAAAATGTCTATCCTGTATCATCCTGTGTTCCTACCTTGTTTATCATTATACTGTTCTATAAGTAAGTCCATTTAGATTGATGTTCCTAATCTAATTGGACTGCCTCGCAAACAAAGTCAGATAGATAGATAGACAGATAGATAGATAGATAGATAGATAGATAGATAGATAGATAGATAGATAGATGATAGATAATTTTTTTCGAGATGGAGTCTTGCTCTGTTTTCTAGGCTGGAGTGCGGTGGCACAATCTCAGCTCACTGCAACCTCCGCCTCCCAGGTTCAAGCAATTCTTCTTCCTCAGCTTCCCGAGTAGCTGGAATTACAGGCATGCGCCACCACGCCTAGCTAATTTTTGTATTTTTAGTAGAGACGGGTTTTCCCCATGTTGGCTAGGCTGGTCTCAAACTCCTGACCTCGTGATCCACCTGCCTTGGGCTTCCAAAGTGCTGAGATTACAGGCTTGAGCCACCGTACCTGGCCTTTTTTTTCTTTAAGATGAGTTTTTGCTCTGTCACCCAGGCTGGAGTGCAGTGACATGATCATTGGTCACTGTAGCCTTGAACTCTTGGGCCCAAGAAATCTTCCTGCCTCAGCCTCCTGAGTAGCTGGGACTAGGGACTATAGATGTGCACCACCACTATGCCCATTTTTTGTTTTGTTTTGTTTTGTTTTGTTTTGTAGAGACAGGGTCTCGCTTTGTTGACCAGGCTGACAAATTCCTAGTCTTGAACTAGGCCGCTTTCCTGTGACAGCTCCATCATGGCTATTTGTGGTTGACTGTTTAGAGTATCCATGAAACAGTAATCATGTAACCATGAAAAATGAGAAGATAGCTTATAACTTACTATTTTTACTTAGTACTTTTTACCTTGAAAAGAATGAACCTGATATTTCTTTTGTTTTTTATGTTTTTGTTTTTTTCAGTTGTTTAAACTTTTTATTTGAATATGATTTTTAAACTTACACAGTGTTGCAAAGATTACTATAGTACAAAGAAAACCCATATTTCTTGACCCAGATTTACCTGTTAACATTTTACCCCACTTACAGTATCTCTTTATGTGTATGTATCTAATATATAAATATACACAAATGTGTGCACACTTTTTTCCCCCAGAACTGCATGATGATAAGTTACATCTTAGCCTATTACCTTTCAATATTTCCATGTTCATTTTCTTAGAGTTCAGTGTTTAAATCTGGGAAATATTAAAAAACATTTTTTAAAATGCACACTGCCATTTTAAAGGCTTTCACAAGTACTGCAGAAAAGAATTTATTTAACAGTCTTACTTAACCATGAATAACCCCGCCTTCCTTTTTTCCTTTGAGGAATGCCAGTTGGGGTCCTGCTACCCTACTGTGTTGTTGCCTTGGAAGAGTGTGGATTACCAGAGTGTTTTTATGCCTTTTGAGAGTGGAGCTCGGCGTCATACAAGCATTTAGTTTAGATGATTCTTTTTGGATCTTAGTAATTGGCTGTGAAGTGTTAGTTTACTCTTCAGAGAAGTCACCACACTCTATTGTCCAAGAGCTTTTATGTTTCTGTCATTGATCGTATTCTTCAGGTTCATTTCTGATTATTTATTTGGGATATCTTTCATGTATATCTTCCCAAATTATTTTTATGGAATAAAAATTCATATGCCTCCTTTCAAAGGGTTTAGCTTAAACAAAATATAGACAGTTCCCAACTTACAGTAGTTCTACTTAAGATTTTTTTAATTTACCATGGTGCGAAAGTGATACACATTCATAGAAACCCTGCTTTCAGTATCCATACAACCATTCTGTTTTTCACTTTTAGTATTCAATAAATTACACGAGACATTCAGCACTTTAAAATACGCTTTTTGTTAGATGATTTTGCCCAACTGTAGGCTAATGTAAATGTTCTGAGACTAGGCTAAGCTATGGTGTATGGTATATTAGAAGTTTTAAATACATTTTCAACTTAGATATTTTCAATATGGGATGGGTTTAATCTGGACATAACCTTGAGAGGCATCTGTAGTTTATTGCCTGAATACTTTTGAAGTCAACTTTAGTATGACAGCTTCTTTTCTGATGAATTTTAAAAGAGAATGGATATCACTTGACTTGTCACATTTTGGCTTTATAAGGACTAGGATTATCCTGTCTTCTCTCACATTTTTCAACTTTCCTTCATTCACACAAGTACTGCCCTTCTAGACTTTTTTGGTTCTTAACCCTTATTAGTTATTTATTGAGTACCAGCTGTATACACACTCTTTTGCCCAGCACTATGGCGTACAGATGTGAGAACTGTTCAGTTGCTGCCTTTGAGAACTTGTATTAAAAATACTGCCCCTCAGAGTGTTTTGCTTTGAACCTATACATTTTGTTTGCTTAAAGAAATGGGAAAGGTTATCTTTTAGTTCTTTCGATAGATGGCACTATTGAGTTAGCCTAGAATTCCTAGATATTTGTTCATGATTTGTACTTAGATTATTAGTGTTTCCTGAACTGTTATTTCTGTGACTTGACATATCGTGTACGTTTAGAGTAACAAGAGCTATGCACACATTACTGGTTGAAAAGTAACATGAATTTAGTTTTGTAAATTGTTAAGCATTTCAGTGATTTCAGCAGTTTTTGAAGTCTTACATATTCTTCCACTTGTGAGAGCTTTTTTAGTCTGTTTTAATTCTGGCAGTTATGTTTCCATGAATAATTATTATCATACTTTCAAAAAGAAATTAACTGTTTAATTTCCTTAGCTTCAGGTGCATCTAGAAGACCCTGGGTACTTGGAAAAGTAATGGAAAAAGAATACTGTCAAGCCAAAAAGGTAAAAACCACATCATGTGATACTAAGCCTAGGAACTATAAAGAATATTTTAATACTGCTTTATATAGAAATCATTACCACTGCTATTCTTGGCTTTTATGCTTATTTGAGTTAGAGCTTGACTTTAATGAGAATGAGTTTGAACTGGCAATTTGTAAGTATTCATGTTGTCCTTAGATAGTAGAGATAGATTAACTACAGCCTATCAATATATAATGGAAAACTACTACAAAGTCTGTGTTCTATGACTGTTAGGTTACTAGTGTAACTAATTTGCAGGAAAAAAAAATCCCTGCATAACTAGTGACAAAAAGGGAATTTTATTTGTAAATACAGTTGATGTTTTATTATTTTCATACTCTACCCCCATTAAAGAAAGGTAGTCTAAAGTATTTGGTGACTTAAAAATTGGACTGATTGTGTAACAATATCAGTGCTCTATAATCAGTGAAACCTGAGCATTCTTCTTGACTCACTATAATTTGGGGCCTCGATGTACAAAACATGAATCGAACTTGAACCATATAGTATTGAGGTTTCTTTGATACTTAAAATAATGATGGATGGCTCACTTTGTATTATAGTCTTTGGCAGTGGCTACCAACTTTGTCTTTGCTATTCACTCAATATATTCTTTGTTGGTGAGGGGTAGATCTTACATAGTTTGATAAAGACCATCACATCCCTCCAACCCTTCAATACTCAGCAATGAGTAATGTGATAGGAGGGTATTTGTGTGATATCATTTGTTTATTTTTTTGTTTCTTTTTGTTTTTGGGGTGTGTGTGTGTGTGTGTGTGTGTGTGTGTGTGTGAGAGAGAGATGTGGTTTAATCATTTTAGTGATTCCATTTTTTTCTTTCCCTCTTAGGCACAAAACAGATTTAAAGTTCCTTTGGGGACAAAGTTTTACAGAGTGAAAGCCGTATCATGGAATAAGAAAGTATAACTTATGGACAAAATTAATACATTCTATGACTTTTTTTTCTGATTTGTCCTGCAGTGCTCATTCATCACTCCAAAAACAGCAGGCCATCTTTTTATGCAAAAGTCAGCGTGACAATATGCTTCATTGGTGTACATCATTTACTTTTTAACTGGCTTCATTTTAGGAATAATTAATTCATCAAAATCCTTGGCTGAATTAAAATGGTTTTTGTTTTTTGTTTTTACCCAGACAACTCTAGAAATGCGGACCAAACTAGTTCATTTTCTCAAAGGGCATACCTTGTGCATTGTGGCTTATGATGAGCCATATTAATTGCCTGTTAAATATACACTAGCTTGAACTTAGATGTTAAATGTTATTATTACCAGCATTTGTCCTTTTGTGAAATCAGTATCAGAATACTTGCACTCTTTAACACATTCTTTATAAAATGTATAAATTCTTCAAAACTATTTAAAGAGGAGTGTTATTGCATGCAGATAATCATTTTGAGTTTGCCTCAGTAGATTACTAAAGCAAATTGTTTCAGTTTTCTTAAATGCCCTTTGATGTTTCAAAAAAAAGGAACTGTAATTTGATTGACTGATTTTAAGATCAGCCATAAATAATCAGCAATCTTCAAAAGCACTTTCAATGGATTGGTCATCTGGGTTCTAAAGGGAAGAGTCTGTGCTACTAACCATTTCAAATGCAGACTCAAACCTTCCCAACATCTTTATGACTCTAGAATAATCATATTGATGAAATCGTAATTCATGGTTGAGTTTTAGAACAAAAGATATTCATTGCACATTAACCATTTAGAGGTCATTTAAATAACAAAATATTGTATTGTAAAAGAACTGTACAATTTTAAAACAATAAAGATTTGAACCTGTAAATGTGTGTGCCTTTTAAAGAAGGATACATTTTTAATATATTTGAGTGATTGCTGGGAAGTGTGAAAATATTGTTATGTATCATATCAAAGAGAAACATGTTTATTACAAAAATGTTCTTTAACTATATACTATGTAACAGGGTAAACAGTGTTATGTAGAATAGAATTGTGTAAACTAGATCTTTAGAGAAGTTGCCATTGAGCAAAGTTATTTAAATGAGTTAGTTGAGTTGGATGAGAATTGTTTGAGGTCTGTTGCTAGAGAACAATAATAAAATAATTCTTTTTCAGAAAATATTTAATTTCTTCATAAAAATAAGTTAAATATTTTTTTAAATATGTGTATCTAATAGTACAAAATGGAATAAACATCATAGTGTATAGAAAACTGAATTTGACAAGTTAATGAATAAATGAACAAATGATTTCACATGTTTCTATTTAATCTTTCCATGACATCTTTATGCAAAGACTGTTAAAGCAATAACTTTATATAGAGGGCGATTTTGTGAAGCAGATCTGGTTAGGTCTAAATGAATCTGCCAGCTAGGCCATTTTGACTTAATTGGTACTCTTCAAATTTCATATGTGGTCATTGTACTGTGGAATTTTTGTGACACATGATATCAAATCAAATCATTATTAATATTGCTGTTGAAGATTGAGATTGTTGCCTATAGTTTCCTTATATGCTGTTTTGTGTCTGTCTTGTTATTGTTCACATGTATCTTTATAAAGCACAAAAAAATGAAATAATTTTCTTAGTTAAAAAGTTGAAGAGAAATGAAACTTGGAAATCTAAACTCATCAACTGAGTTATTAGCTTTGGGTAAAGGTGGTGTACCCTCATCTTTGGCATTAGGGTACCTCACTTCCAGTTCTAGATCTAACGTTAACTTTAGGTGAGTTCCATAAACTCTGAACCTCAGTTTTCTCATGTCTAAAATGGGGTAATAATAGGACCTGCCTCAGAGGGATATTTTGCAGATTAAGAATTGTAAGTGTAAAGGGCTTTGAACAATTTCAGGCATATGCTAAGCACTCAACATGTGTTAGCTATTATAAAGATTTCTTTATGTAATACAATCAAACCTGTAAGGTACTATTCAGACTTGCATGGAAATGTAGCTCCTTTTATTACATAAGTGAAGATTTAAATCACATTTTACACATAAACTTTAAGCACACGAATTACATAGATTGATTTATTTTGGCAAAGGTGAGTGGATATACTAAGAATGAGCAAAAATCATATGAACGGTCATTTTTATTGATTTTTTAAAATTGTCAAGATACAAACACATGCACATTCTTTCCAAAAAATAATACACCCCAAGATCCCTGTCCTGTTTCCCAAATTTTGCCACCTAGAGGCAATTACTTTTACTTGTAAAGACATTTGTATATGGAGTACCAAATTATATGGCTATGCTGATATTTTGATAAATCCATGTACATTTTTAACTGACTTTCTCATATAAGATTTAGTTCTTTCATAACTTGCCCACTTCTGTCTTTCCTGTATACTTTATTACGTTCTAGTTTGTGCATTAAGATTCGCATTATGACGACTTAAGACGATTACTTTTTCTTGTACTGCCCACAGATTTTTATTTGAAGATTTTTTATTTTCTTTCTTATTGTGCTGTTACCTTGTAGTTATCATAGCTTCAGTATTTTCACATGCAGATGCTGCTTCATATTTAGTCTATCAAGCCACTTTTCTCAGACCTCCATTGTGGAACTGTTCTGCTTCAAACATCTGTTTGCTCTTTAAGCTATTTCATATTCTAGGACTTTCCTTAACATTTTTGTTAGGAAGCTGCATTTCATGGACTCTCTTCTCTTTCGTACTAGAGGTTTTGATTAAGTGACTTCCTAGGAAAGAATTCGTGAAATAAATTTTCTGAACCTCTGTAAGTAGGCTCATGATTGATAGTTTAACAGTGTCATTTCTTTGCAGACATTGTCTTCTGTCGTTTGAGGTATTGTGAAATCTAATACCATTCCATCTGTGTTCTTTTATAGATTGTGTTTGATGATAATGTCTTGCAGTTGCCAACCCCCAACCATTCTTAGTACTAGGCAATCAGAGAACCCTTTCAGCCTAGAGATGTATGTCCTGTAGCACTAAGGGAGTTTTTTTGTTTTTGTTTTTGTTTTTGTTTTTTTAGAAAATGTCTTTTTATATTATCTCCTACATTCTATTTAATTAATATTCTAGTGTTGTCTGGGAGTTTGCGCAATGTGTCTTTTAAGCCGTGTCATTGAATTTTGCGTTGACAACTATGGCTTTAACTTACAAGATTGCTGATCACCTTTTCATGAATCCTATGCATCTGTTTTGTTTTGTTTTGTTTTTTTAACTCTGAAAATACAAATTAGTGTTTTCTAATTTTCTTCTCTTCTCTCTGTTGTCTTCCATGCTCTTTTTTTCTCATTTAGTCTTTATTTCATGTTGGAAGTGTTCCTCAAATGTCTTATGATCCTGGCTTGTCTCCTCATATTCAAGAGTAGGGCATTAAACTGCTGAACTTCTGTATCCAGAAAATAAGGAAGAATTATAGACTTATAATTTTAAACCTTTATGAAATCTTAGAAATCATCTAACTTAGTCCTTTTTGTTTCATTTTTTTATATTGAGATGAAATTCACATAAAGTTAGTAATTTGAAAATGAACAGTATCAATACTTAATTTTTTATGGCTAAATAATATTCCATTATATATATATGTGTGTGTGTGTGTGTGTATATATATCCCATAATCTCTTTATTCATTCACCTCTTCATAAACATTTAGGTTTTTGGCTTTAGTTACTAGTGCTGCTATGAAAACACATGTACATGGCTATCTGTTTTCAATTCTTTTGGGTATATCCTAAGAGAATTGTTAGAAAATAGGGTAATACTATGTTTAACTTTCTGAAGAACAGCCACATTGTTTCCAACAGTGGCTGAAACATTTTACACTCTTACCAGCAATGTATGAGGGCTCCAAGTTTTTCATATGCTTGCTATCACTTCTTGTTTTTTTTTTTTTTTTAAAAAAAAAAAAAAAAAATTATGGCCATTTTAGTGAGTGTTACTTGCTTGTGGGTCATTTGTGTGTCTTCATTGGAGAAATATCTATTCAAGCTCTTGGCCTGTTTTTTAGTTTGTCTTGTTTTACTATTGATTTGTAAGAGTTCTTTATATTTTCTGGATACTAAACTCATGATTTAGAAGTATTTTATTAGTGACACAACTTAAGAATCCATTGCCAAATCCAAGGTTATAAAGATTTACTTATATATTTTCTTCTAAGAGTTTTATAGTATTCTCTTTTATATTTAGGTTGTTCCGTTTTGAGTTAATTTTTGTGTATAGTATGAGGTAGAGATCCAACTTCATTCTCTTGCATGTGGCTGGCTATCCAGTAATCTCAGCACCACTTGTAGAGACTATTCTTATAAAGAATGATAGTGTTTTTATTACTGTAGCTTTGTAATAAATTTTGAAATCTGAAAGTATGAGTTCAACTTTTTTTTTCCCCAAGATTGTTTTGGCTCTTAGGGGTTCCATCACCTTCAATATGAATTTTAGGGTTGGTATTTTTCCATTTTGGAAAAAAAGTCATTGGTGTTTTGATAGGGATTGCATTCAGTCTGTGGCTCACATTGGGGGAATGTTGCCATCTTAACAATATTAAGTCTACCATCCATGAACACAAAATATTTCCACTTGTGTCTAATTTTTTTTGCACCAAAATTTGTAGTTTTCAGTGTACAGGACTTTTGCCTCTGTTTATTTATTCCTAGGTATTTTGTTCTTTTTGGTGCTGCTGTGAATGAAATGTTTTCTTAATTTCCTTATATTATTCATTGCTTGGGTAAAGAAACATAACTGATTTTTGTGTGTTGATCTTGTACTCTGAAACTTTGCTGAATTTATTAGCTCTACCTTTTATGTGTATATGTGTCATGTATTCTTTGGGATTTTCAGATTGTCTACAAATTCGGATGGTTGTACATCTTCCTTTCCAGTTTGGATGCCTTTTATTTCTTTTTCTTGCCCTATTTCTCTGGCTAGAATTTCAATACTGTGTCAAGCAGATATGGTGAAAATATACATCCTTATCTTGTTCCTGATTTTACAGAAAAAGCTTTTAGTCTTTCACCATAACAGTATGATGATAGCTTGGGTTTTTCACATATGATCTTTTAGTTGAAGATGTTTTCTTCTGAGTTTGTTGAGTGTTGTTGTTGTCATCGTTTTCTATCATGAAAAAAGTGTTGAATTTTGTCAAATGCTTTTCCTGCCTAAATTGAGATGATTATATGGGACTTTTTCTTTATTCTGTTAGTGTAATATGTCAATTGATTTTTGTATGTTGACTCATCCTTGCATTCTGCGAATAGATCTCACTTGGTCATTATATTATCCTTTTGATATGCTGCTGAATTCAATTTGCTAGTATTTTGTACAGGACTTTTGCATCAGGTACTTTAAGTGGAGGGACCAATTCTCTGAGGGTCCTAATCTGCTATTTTCTGTGACATTACTACTGGCCTAACAGGCTCAGAGACTTTAGTGACTTGGCCACTGTTGCAGAATTATAATCTCATCTAGGAGTCAAATTGATCACTTCTGACTTCTAACAGTGATTTTCCAATTAGGGGGAAATATTTCAGTGTGTACCTTAATTTCTTCTAGTGGTTAAAATAGTTTAATCACTGAATGTCGTTACTTTAATGCATGGGCCCAAGAGAACAAAAAGGGACTAAAGAATACATTTGCTCAAAATTAATACTGCAGCATTTGCCTCAGATGCTCTGAGGTTGACTTATACAATAGATTAGTTATTTCCTGTTTGTTCAAAGTTGGGGGCCTTGAGGCCCTTTTCATTTTTAAATATCTTTATATGTGTTCAGCAAATTATAGTTTCCTTAAAAACTTTGGGTTTCCTATAAAACTGACTGGAGTTCTCTAAAAGTTAAGTCGTAATTCACGCAGACCTCTCTGGAAGGCTAGTGTACTATGGGAAAACAAGATTCCCAGGAGCACCTTTTGTCTACATAAGAAGGTCTGTTAGGTTTATGACTTAAATCTGAAGTCATAGCAAAGGGCATAACAGCCACAGGCTTGATTCTATCCTTACCCTGAAACACTGTCTTTTGAGAATTTTCAACTTGCTGCAGAGACTGGATCCAACCCAGCAGAACAGATTCTCTGTTTCATCTCTGTCTTCCCATGCCTTACTATACAGAGCCAAAATAAGCCAATTGATGCTTTGAACATTTCCTGGAAACCACCTTAGCCAGAATCACAACTTCATAGTTTTGCCAGTTGTTTTGCCACCACAAGACACAAGTTCCTGTCTTTCCAGCTTTCAGTAGCAGTTTCTTTACTTTTCCAGCCTCTGCTAGTACAATTTTGTCCACTATTACAGCCTTTGTGAGGCAGTGTCATGTGTTCTAAGTTTTTGTTAGGGCAGCAGTTTCACTGTTGGTGCTAATTTCTGTATCAGGTGTATGTTGTGTGACTGTTCATTCCTACACTTGCTGGCTTAAAATAACCATTTGCACATGTGACTGCAATCATATCTGGAACGGATGCCTTGGTTCCTTCTGAGCCTCTATCAAAATGCCTGGGGTTTCTTAAACAGTGGCAGCAAAAGAAGCTTGGAAGTCATGTCACTTGGTCAAAGTAAGTCACAGAGCCAACCCAGAGTCAAAGTATAAGAGTAGCTGCAAGGAAATTGTGATCTTTTTAAAATCACATTTCTTTTTAAGTTAGGTCTAAAATAGCTATTGCCCTTTAAGATGTAGATAAAAATTTATACGTATACTTGGAGTTTGTTTGTTTGTTTTTAGCATATGATTTAATGATGCCTAAAGGCAACCAAATTTGGTAATGTTTACTTTAAAATCTAATTTTCATAGATTTATCAGTTTTACTTAGTAAAAACTGGAAAGCTGTGAAAACATTAATATGTAGACTAATTGATAGCTCTTATGTTAGTCATACTCTTAGGACATAAGCTGTCTTTGGCCATTTTTAAAAAATGCTTTGTGTAGTTTATCATCTTTATGGGTAAGATGGAAGTTATTTCAAACAATTCTTAACATAGTGGTAATGAGACTGAACAGTCAGCTGTTAGCTATTTGGGTTTACATATTTCTTAAGTGTCTCAGACTTGGAAACCAGTTAGAGCTCCACCTGTTTGTTTCATTACCACCTTAAAATGAAGCTTAATAGCAATACCAATTCTAATGTTAGTAGAAACAAGTAGCAAGCCTCAAGATAACAAAATGCAAGATTAGTCCTCCATGTACTCTTCTAATCAAAGCAGTAATATAACATAGATGTCCTGTAAGAATGCACATAGGACTACCTCTTTACCCAGTGTCTATGTCCCATTGAAATACTGTGCCAGTGAACCATTTTAACGATGTCACCCTTTGGCCTTCTAGAGACAGGAATCCCTCTAACTGTACGAAACCATCACTAAAGTTTTAAATGTTGACAATTTTAAGAATTTGCAACACTAGGCTCTCAAGAGCTATTTTTACAACTGTTATGTTTTGCTTTGGAATGAACTCTCCAGTTTTGTGGGACCTAATAGCAAAGATGCTTTTGACAATCTAGTTCCAAATCAGTGGTGTAATATCCTTTTCTTAGACTGCTCTGGAAATACCATCAATTAATTCCTCTAATAGTTGTAGTATTAGTGAGGAGTTAATATAGGTGTCATTTGAAATCTCTTTGGAATTCTATCAGTGGGGTCCTTAACCAGCCCAGGCTTCTAACATGAATTGCCTAGTTTCTTAAAGAATGAGTTCTTAAACTTCTCCAAAAGTATGAAGCTTATCTTCACAAGCATACACTACAACTGCGTTCTTTCAGCAATTTCTGGCCTAGTCATTTCTTAAAAGTTTATCTCTACATTCTACCTGATTGAGAAGTAACGACTCCTGGAGTTGTCAACATGTCACCTTTAAAGTAGGCTCTCCGTAGTACAGTAAAAATCTGTGCCTTTTCCTTTCTGTTTTCATGCCACCATATGCTTAGATCTTTTCTAAAAGTAACGCATTTTTTTTTATTAATATTCCCCCAGTTTAGTGTATAGCCATCAAAGAATACAGGGAAGCATGAGTGAGCGACTTACTCTTTAAACACTGACGATGGCCGTCTCACACTGGAAATCTTACCAGAGGGCTCTTCCTTTTAACAATTAGCACTAAAGGCAATTGTGCATATTTAAAATATTTTGAAGTGCCTTACAAATAATAGTATTTTATTAAATAACTTCATAAGTAAGAGCATCTAAAAATGCTACTCCATAAGATAATTCTCTCACCTCTCTGGTCCTGATACTCCCATGTGAAGCAGGAGTATGACAGAGGTCACTGCCTAACTCTGAAACCTGTTATTTCCCAGATGACCTCCACATTAACTAGCGATGACCATGAACAATTGTGCACTCCTAAGACATCAGAGAGGCTTTTCAAACAATCAAATGTTAATTTTATTAAACAGCCATTTACTGTTACAGAGTATTCTCATTTGAGGTAGTTGAAATCTCACATCATGAACTAGCAACAATCCCTAGTTCAGAGGATCGGGAGGTGAGTAGAGGCTTGTGAATATAACTGGAATGTCAAGATGTTTCTCCACATTTAGAGCACACGTGTGTGCATGTATTGTCATCTCTTTGCTTGAAAGATAGAAATCTCTTTCCTTTTATGTGTGTTTTCATCAAACTTTTTTGAAATTGAAAAATTTCATAATTTACTACTAGTTTTTCCATGTTGTATACATGCAGGGCATGTCATGCGGGGTTTGATACTGGTATAAATCAAAAAGATGTAGTTGCCAAGAAAAATATGCTAATAAATGGATTCTTTCTTTTTGTTGGAAAGCAGAATTACCAAAACGTTGACTGGAAAGCTGAAAATGGTAGCAAGAGTTAGTAGTCGGGTGCCCTAATGGCCCAGCTGTGGTAGCCTAATGTGGGTGGACGTGCCTTCTCAGTGTAGCTCACACATGTCTTCCTTCCCCCAGCACCCTTCTCTAGGTCACTTTCTCATCCCTGTTGGGTTCATGCTGTCTTTTTCAATTTTTCAGGTGTTAGCTTTTTTGAGACTGTAATTATAGTGTAGTTATATCTCTGAGACTACAGCCGAGTCCACATTATCTTGGTTGGACTGCCCATTGTTTTAAAATCCTAGCCACACATCCACAGACTCTTAGACTGTTTCTTTAGATAATTATTGATATTTTAAAAAAACTTGTCTAATGTTATTCAGGCCGTACGGGGTGCCTGATTCTGTTTGTGTGTTCTCTTTAGCATTTGTCTATTAAACCATCCTGGAATTGGAAATAGCCCAAATTGTTAACATAAATGTGGAAAATTCCAACTTTTGACATACTGAAATACCTGTTCAGTGCCTCACTACAATATTATTTCTAATTATTTTAATTCAGGGCACATCACTAGAAGTTTATGATTAGAGTGAGGTTCAGAAAAATCTTCATTAAATAACGCCTGACATCAAAATGATCTTTGTACTCACATTAACAGAAATTATTTTGATTAGAAGGGCCAAAGCAAAATGCCTACAATTGCAAAATGGAAAGTGACTAGAATATCAATTCATTGAAGTTATTTTGTATGATATTTTCTCGCAAGCCTTTTTAAAATATTTTTTTCTTTTTTGGCATGGGGTCTCACTGTGTCGCCCAGGCTGGAGTGTACTGGGCACAATCACTGCAGCTTCAACCTCCCAGGCCCAAGCAATTCTCCCACCTTAGCCACCCGAGTAGCTGTAACTACAGGTGTTTGCCACTACGCCCAACTAATTTACTTTTTATACTACAGACAGGGTCTTGCTATGTTACCCAGGTTGGACTTGAACTCCCGGACTAAAGCAATTCTCCCACCTCTGCCTCCCAAAGTGCTGGGATTACAGGCGTGAGCCACTGTGTCTACCTTTCTCACAAGCTCTTTTCAAACCTTTTGAAGAGATCATATATTCAAGATTAATAGTAAGTTGGATGTTACTGGTGGTTGCCTTGACTCCTTCCTGGAGCAAGTACATTAATGTAAGAAGAGACAGTCGAAAATACCTTGAAAGGATATGGTTCATCACACAAATAGTGTGCTGACTATTTTCTGCAGTGGGCCTCTTGTAATATGGAATGCACTACTACAGAAAGGAGTCCACATTTTCAGAGTTAATACCCAAGAGCTAGAATTTATTTGCAAGGCCGACCTTTGTCATTTTACCTGGATCTAGTCCTTGTACTTGAAAGAAATACAACCTCCGCTCTAAAGAAAAATCTGAACCTAATCAAACAAAGTGAATCCATTACACTTAACCAATAGACCATAACAATGCTGAAGCCTAATGCTTAGAAAAGTCACTCTGAGTGCACTGAAGGCAAGGCGAAACTGCCTGTGTCTACAGCTTGCAGTTTACTTTCTGCTCATTAGAATGTCAGTACTGCACCTCGCCCAAGCTTATCAGTAGGTCCACATCATCAGTGTCTATAGTTGAACCTCGAAAATGCTTGAGTCGAACATAGACCTCATTATTTGGTAAATATTTTAAGCTTAGACATCTCCAGAACCACTTTCCTCCAGCAAATTCCAGTGTTTTATGCAGCTCCTGCTGCCTAGAATTGTAGATATGATACAATGTCACGTTCTGACAAGGTGCAGAACACTTTTGGTTTATAGACCTGGGTTGAAACCCTGATTATAAAGGAAATTACTGGTTAGCCTATGCAACTTTTTTTTTTAGCTTTAATTTCCCTATCTATAAGAAATAATCCTCACAACTTACTGTGGTGTACACAATGAGAAGAAGTAAAAGTATTTTTGCATATTGAAAGTGCTGTAGAAATATTTACATATTCCTAGAAAGATTTCAGAAAGCTTCCACATACTTTCAAAACACTGATTAGAAGTTGTAGGGTGTCTTTCTAGGCTTCAATGTCAATACTGCTGTTATCTTTCTTTACAAAAAAAGGCGTGTAAGCTCTCCACCCTACCTCACCCCATCACCAAATCCCATAAAAAGTTGCTCAGATGTGGGAGAAGACACCTATGTATTTAGGAAGGCACTAAAATGCATTTCTACTCTCTTCCCTGTTTTCCTTTGGGATAAAGATTGTATTTATCTTTTAAAAATGAAAAGTGGGCCAAATGTGGTGGCTCATGCTTGTAGTCCCAGCACTTTGGGAGGCTGAGGGAGGATTGCTTGAGCCCAGGAGTGTGAGACCAGCCTGGGCAAAATAAACACCGTGTCTACAAAAAGCAAAAAATTAGCCAGGCATAGTGGCATGCGCCTGTGGTCCCAAGCTACTCAGTAGGCTGAGGTGGGAGGATCACTTGAGGTGGGAAAATAGCTCAAGCCAAGGAGGTCAAGACTGCAGTGAGTCATGAGTAATCACACCACTGCACCCCATCCTTGGCTACAGAAAGAGACTGTGTCTCAAAACAAAACAAAAACAAAAAAAAAAAGCTTTTACAAATAAAATATTTAACTTTTCATCCTAAAATTAATGGTGGTTTAGGCTGGGCGTGGTGGCTCATGCCCATAATCCCAGCACTTTGGCAGGCCGAGGCGGGCAGATCACCTGAGGTCAGGAGTTCAAGACCGGCCTGACCAATGTGGTGAAACCCCATCTCTACTAAAAATACAAAAATTAGCCGGATATGGTGGTGCATGCCTGTAATCCCAGCTACTTGGGAGGCCGAGGCAGGAGAATTGCTCGAACCACGAAGGTGGAGGCTGCAGTGAACTGAGATCGTGCACTCCAGCCTGGCACTCCAGCCTGGGTGACAGAGCAAGACTCCATCTCAAAAAAGTGAAATTAAATTAATGATGGCTTAGCAACATCTAAAGATTATTTAGTATACACATTTTGTGTTTGAAAATGATTTTAACAAATATATTTTCAAATACTTTAATCTTTATTTCAATTTAAATCATTCATGCCAAGCACAGTGGCTCACATCTGTAATCCCAGCACTTTGGGAGGTGGAGGCAGGCAGATCACTTGAAGTCAGGAGTTCAAGACCAGCCTGGCCAACATGGTGAAACCCCGTCTCTACTAAAAATAGAAAAATTATCCGGGCATGGTCATGGACACCCGTAATCCCAGCTACTCGGGAGGCTGAGGCAGGAAAATTGCTTGTACCCAGAAGGCAGAGGCTGCAGTGAGCTAAGATTGTGCCACTGCACTCCAACCTGGATGACAGAGTGACTCCCATCTCAAATATAAATTAATTTTTAAAATAATTTAAATCATTCACTGGGAGTGATCTTTTTTATTTTCACAGTTCAATTTTGCTTTTTTCTAAAACTAGTTGTTAAGGAAAGCATGATATATATGAAATATAGAGGTTTTTCTTCCCCATAGGAATTAAATATTTTAGAGAACTAACCTTAAAGCACACGTTTATTTTTTTCTTTCCAAATGAGACAAGTTCTTTAAACTGTGAGGATTACTTATTAAAATTTAAATGAGCCCTTTTTGGATTGTTACAGAAATGCCTCATAAACCTCATAACCATTTCTTTTCTTTTTTTTTTTTTTTTTTTTTTTTGAGATAGAGTTTTGCTCTTGTTGCCCAGGCTAGAGTGCAATGGTGCGATCTCAGCTCACTGCAACCTCTGCTTCCAGGGTTCAAGCGATTCTCCTGCCTCAGCCTCCCCAATAGCTGGAATTACAGGCGTGCACCATCACACCCGCTAATTTTGTATTTTTAGTAGAGATGGAGTTTCTCCATGTTGGTCAGGCTGGTGTCCAACTCCCAACCTCAGGTGATCTGCCTGCCTAGGCCTCCCAAAGTGCTGGGATTACAGGCGTGAGCCACCACGCCCAGCAACATTTCTTAAGGTAGTTTACATGCTTCAAAAATAATTGAACTGAGAAAGTGATTAGCTTTGTCAATTCTTCCACATCTATCTCCTTTAGCTGTATTTGGCTTATCTTAAAAACTAAGATCTTCACAGAAAGATCTCAGGCAAAACTGAGGTTCCTTTTTGGTCTTTACTTTGCATATGTCGTGAATGCAACAAACCGTAGACATTCCACAGTGAAAAGTAGCCCAAATTGGCTTCTAATGAACAATGCCCAGTTACTCTAAGTTTATCTTAACAGAACCTTCTTTGTCTAAACTATTGAATAGCTGTCATTTACTCAGCTGCTGTCTATCAGTGTTTGTTAGGTGGAACCTTAGAAGGGCTCATCTAACATTTCAAGGAAGCAAGAGTGAATCTAGGGAAAAAAGAAATCCATAATTTTACAATTAAAGCTGCACTTACTGCTTAATGTATTTGTCCTTATAGGAGCCAGGTGTATTCTGAGATGGACATTAGAACTTTTCAGAAGACATTAAGAGTTCAGTGACCAAGTACTTGTAGAGAACTGAATTAGGTATATTAGTTACATCAGACGCATCAGGGAAACTGATTAATAATTAAATCGCGAGAGTTCTTTTTTTTTTTTCTTTTTTCTTTTTTCTAGAAACAGAGTCTCGCTCTGTCACCCAGGCTGGAGTGCAGTGGCACAATCTTGGCTCACTGCAACCTCCCCCTCCTGGGTTCAAGCAATTCTCCTGCCTCAGTCTGCCAGGACAAGGTTTCACTATGTTAGCCAGGATGGTCTCGATCTCCTGACCTCGTGATCTACCCACCTTAGCCTCCCAAAATGCTGGGATTACAGGCGTGAGCCACCAGGCCTGGCCAGGAGAGTTCTTTTTAGTTGTCAGTTTATAAAGAATATATGGAATCAGTTCATAAAAATATCACAGCCAAAGTGTATATAAATATTTCTTCTTGTAGCTCATGTTTTCATTCACAAGCAGGAGCCAAAAATGTACTCTCCTAATTAAAAGATAATTTTAAGTAGTGTAATTGCAAACAGAGATTGCATAACTATAACTGAATGTTAACATTAAAGTGATGTAATATTTTTCTTTACACATTAAAAAATAGGAAAAGTTAAAGTTCTAGATTATAGCACTATCTGATATTTCTCTCAGATCTCAAAACATTCGTAGGATATTTCTAGATGTTCGTATATACTGTCATGAATATAGAAAATGAATATGATTGTGAAAATGCAAAATAAAGTCTCCTTAGTACTTGTATGATTTCGCTTCCCTTTCTGCGTATTGGATTAAGCAACATATTAAATTTTGTGTTATTAAACTGTATGAGAAAAAGACAACAGAATTTATGGAAAAAAAATTCTAGGGTTGCCACTGTCAGTGCATGTTCTGGAGCTCACTGCTATCTTTTTCCTTATAAAGAGATGGAAAGTAAGTCAGGGAAAAGAATCAAAAGAACTCTATCAAGGCAAAACAATTCATGTCACAATCTAAAAATAGCATTTTGGGAAATTACTATCCAGTATTTCAAATCCAGTCCTCATTTGTGCTCACAAAGTAAAGTGGAAAACGGAGTACAGAAATAGACCCACATATAATATATATGGTCTCCTGATTTATTACCAAGGCACCACTGAATTCAGTAGGAAAAGGAAAGTGTTCTTGATAAAAGGTGCTAGGTGAAAAATAAATGAACCTTCTCCTTGACTGCATGCTATCCACAAAGTTTATTTAAGACACATAAAAGTTTATTTGGAATGGATCACAGAACTAAATGGGAAAGATACAACAATAAAACTTTTGGAAGAAAACATAGACAAATATCTTCTTTTCCCTGTGAAGAAAAAAAAATTCTTAAACAGGATAATTTTAAAAATATGAAAGAAAATATTGATACATTGGACTAGATGAAAACTGAGAACTTCTGTTCATCAGAAGACCCCATTAAGAGAGTGAAAAGGCAAGTCCTAGACTCAAGATGTATACTAAGAAAAAGACAATTAGACAAATTTTAGAAATGGGCAAGACTGGGTGTTGAATGGATTCTTCAAAAAAGAGGATAACCAAATGATCAGTTTTAATGACTATTTTTAATAAGTGCTCAACATCATCAGTCATCAGGAAAATGCAAATAAAAACCACAATGTGGTACCACTTCACACCCACTAGAATGCTTAAAATTCAAAAGACTAACAATAACAACTACAACTGTTGGCAAAGATGGGAGGCAGTTGGAATTCTCATACACTACAGGTGGGAAGTAATTTGAAAAATGTGACAGTATATTTCACAACTAAATGTAGTCCTGCACTCCGACATGGCAATCTCACTGTTAAATATTTACCCCAGAGTAATGACTGCGTATGTTCACCAAAAGCCATGTAAAATAATGTTTGTAGATAAAACCTGGAAACAACCCAAATGCTTTGCAATAAAAGAATGCATAAATCTATTGTGGTATACTCACACAGTAGAGTATTATGTAGCAGTTTAAAAGAATGAATTATTGCTGGGTGTGGTAGTGCATGCCTGTAGCCCCAGCTATTCGGGAGACTCAGGTGGAAAGACCCCTTAGGAGCAAGAGTATGAGGCCAATCTGGGCAACATAGCAACCCTGTCTTTAAGTGAATGAATTGTTGGTACATATGACACGAAGTAATTTCACAGACATAATGAGTTAAAGGTAACAGATACAAATGATTACATATTGAATTACTTCATTTATATGAAGTTCAAGTATAGACAAATGAACTATGATGACAGAAGTCCATTTTTTAGGAAGGGACATGAGAGGGATTTCTTAGATGCCAAATATAATCTACATTTTCATCTGAGTAAGTAGGGTTAAATGTGCATATTCGCAGACTTCATATGTGTGTTCCACCTCATTCCTTTTTTAAAAAGAATTGTAATGGTTGATTTATATATTCTCACATATATGTGGGTCTCAGTACATACATATGCATATATATAATATATATGTATATGTATGTATATGCTTTATTTTCCCATAAGTGTCTATGGCTTCATTTATTTCTATCCATTCCATGCTTTCCCCTAAATGAAGTCTTAGCAAGCTCCTAAGTCCCTTTTGTTTCTGTTGACACTGTTCAGATTAGCATTGTTCAGAGTTTTAGCTCCAAATTATCTTAACCACCTATTTCTTTCCTAGAATTTCAAAAATTGAGTTGAGTCAGTGACAGAGCAAGAGCACCATCATCTTGGACAAACACTGTCACTTTAAGTTCCAGCTCCCTTTCTAGCCTCATGTATTTTAAGGAAATCACTTCTCTTCTAACTACAAGCAGCCAGAAAGAGCAGACAGTAAAACACAGGTAAGACAACCTGGGCACAGAGGGAGGTGAGGGGAAAGTCTTTTGGGTAACTGCCAAACTTCACCCTCATACAATGGGCCCCGGTAAAACAGTGGGCCTTAATAAGCACATTCCTTTCACTTCAGGTGCACTGAAATAGGGAAGTTAAGCAGACTCAGGGGGTATGCCTGCAGCTGCAGAAAGATGAATGGGAACAGACACAACTCTCCCTCCCAGATAAGCACCACAAAGAGACACAGAAACAGTCCAAACATCTGATAAACTCTCCCACCCTGAATCCTTGAAAACTCTTTGTAAGAGAGTGTACCTCTGACCTAACTCTGCCAGACACCCCCCTCAGGTTTGTTTTCTCTAAAATAAACCTGTCTTGACTGGCAAGCCATCTTTGTGTTTGTTTCCTCTTTCTTTAATTCTTATAGTCAGGACCTAGATTCACCATCTTTCTCAACCAGGAAATAAAATCTCTCTCTCTCCCTCTCTCTGTTTTATTTATAAGGACTTTGAAGTGTAGAGAGGTTAATGAACTAGCCCAGGGTCAGGACCATGAACTTTATTCATTATTCAGGAATTCAACTATTACAGACAAAAGGAAATGACCTCATCTCAAACTCCTACTCCTCACTTCCCATTTTCTACAACAGGCAGTATTATTCTCCCTTTAACTCAGATGTAAAATCTATTTTATTCATAACAGATTTACTTTTAAGTATCTACTATGAAAGGAAACGGATATAGAGTTGAGAGGCTGGGGTCCCAATCCTCTACCCCAGTTGATTCTGACTCTTCTCATTCCAAAGTGGCTACTACCTTCCTTTTAGTTTCCCAATATCAAACATGTTAAGCATCAAATTGGACCACTACTTTAAGGTATTTGCTAAACCTGAAGCTGCCTTAGAATTTTTTTTTTTTTTTTTTTTACTTATTGTCTGACTTTGCATGTGTTTGTCTTGAATTCAGCATCCTGTTTTTATGCCTGTCGAATTAGGCTATGAGTCCAGGAAGACAGGAACAGCAGCTGGCAAAGGTACCCAAAACAAGTGTATTTTATTTTGGAAACGTTCTTTGTGTCTAGCCTAAATCTATCCTGATGCAGTTTCAGATAACAGAATCCTTTGTCTTTGTCTACTCACAGGATAAATATGGTAAAAAAAAAAAAAAAAAAAAAAAAGGGTGGGGGGAATTCAAAGAAAGGAAACGGGGAAAATATGACACTTTACAAGGGTGACATTTAAAAAATATGTACATTGCTGCAATCATTAACAGCACCCCAAGAAAAGACTCAGTGCTCAAAACAAATGGTCCAGCCTTTTAAAAAATTAAATGATGTAGCTTATAGCCTAGGAGGTATTTGCATGAAAAAGAGAAAGGCAGTTTTATCTTTGTTGATGGTGAAAGGATGATAACCAGATGATTTATTTCGAGTTTTTAAAGCCAGCTCCTGTCCATCTGCCTGGTAGAACCCCTGAAGCACTATTCAGTGCACCCACCATCAGGGCATTCACTTCTTCCCGTGACAACAGGTCCTCAGCTGTCTCTGCTTAGGGGCTGAAACAATCATTTTAGACTACAAGACCATTAAAAGAGGGAGGAAACTGAGTCCACTGAATCCTTTTCATAAAGCATCAGAGGAATGAGACCAACTTAGCCAAATCAGCACACCTTATAAAATTAGTCAAGGGAGACAACTGCATTGCTTCTAAAAAAAAAAAAAAAAAAAAAAAAAAATCAACTTAGCTCCTCATCTCATCAATACCCCAAAATAATATCCAGAAGAACTGAAGCTACGAATTGCAGACAACATTAAAGAACAAGAATCCTAGGATTAAATACTGTAAATTAAAAACAGGTGGATATTTCCACACACAAATGAACAATTCTCTTTAGTACATATAATAATGAAAATGAAATGCCCAACATTGCACAAAGAGATATTATTTCTACAAATATGAGAAAGGCTTACTATTTTATACAATTAAAAATAAATACAAATGAACAAGAAAATCACTACAATCAATAGATAAATAGGTCAAATTATCTCAAAAGATGTCACAAAATTTTGAGTTGGAATCTGTTTTCTTTAACTTTTGAAGAGAATGTAACAAAAGAGAAAGCACAAACCCAAAATTGTGTCGCTCAACGGTCAAAATCACAGACTACTCTAAAAGTTACCTTAACAGTTTAATCTCACCTACTTCTGAGTGGCTTCTAATTTGTCTTCTGGGAAAATTTCAACTTTTTTTTTTTTTTTTTTTGAGACAGGGTCTTGCTTGGTTGCCCAGACTGGAGTGCAGTGGTATGATCTTGGCTTACTGCAACATCTCCCTCCAGGATTCAAGTGATTATCATGCCTCAACCTCCCAAGTAGCTGGGATTACAGGCACCCACCACCACACCTGGTTAATTTTTGTATTTTTAGTAGAGACAAGGTTTTGTCATGTTGGACAGGCCAGTCTCGAACTCCTGACCTCAAGTGATCCACCAGGCTCGGCCTCCCAAAATGCTGGGATTGATGCAGGATTTCTGGCAACTTAGTTCAGCTAAAATCTGAGTTCTTATCCCATGACCAGGAAGAATTAGGCACAAAGACACATTGAAAGGTGAGGAGGGTGGAATTTATTAAGCAGAAGGAAACGTCTCAACAAAAAGAGGGGTCCTGCATGCAGCTTTTCCACCTTACAAATTGAATAGCAGGCCACCACACAGAAGCTGAAGAGGCCAGGCTCCTCCCCAGCATAAAGCGTGAATTCCTGGTGGCTCCACCCCATTCTTCCAGTGCACAGGTGAGCCCTTAGTCTGAGCCACTCCACATCAATTTATTTCCCTTACTGTGCATCTGTTAAAGGGTGGAATTTTTCACCGTGGGCATGTTTAGGCAAGCCCCCTGTGCACAATGACCTAGGCAGCATTTGGCTGTCTCCTGCCTCTATTATTCCCCATCTAAAGAAGTACATTTAACTGCCCTTAGAAGCACTTTGGGAGGCCGAGACGGGCGGATCACGAGGTCAGGAGATCGAGACCATCCTGGCTAACCCGGTGAAACCCTGTCTCTACTAAAAAATACAAAAAACTAGCCGGGCGAGGCGGCGGGCGCCTCTAGTCCCAGCTACTCGGGAGGCTGAGGCAGGAGAATGGCGTGAACCCAGGAGGCGGAGCTTGCAGTGAGCTGAGATCCGGCCACTGCACTCCAGCCTGGGCGACAGAGTGAGACTCCGTCTCAAAAAAAAAAAAAAAAAAAAAAAAAAAAGAATAAGGATAAAGATGATGACTGATCTTAACTGCTTCCTGCAGACAGGGGGCGCTGTTTTGGGAAATGGGCAATCAGGTCTTCCTCAGAGGCCTATCTAAGGGTCCCTGGTAAAAGGGGGTCATCAATTGAGGCTCGGGTTGCATGACTGTTTGGAGTTTGATGGCCTGAAGACAAGATGAGACAAACAGGGTTATTAGAAGACATGTATTAAAATGAAACAAAACGGGTGTTAAGGACAGCTCAAAAATCCCAAGGCTGCCAGCGTGCCCAGATAACTGGTGACAATCTGCCTGCTAAGATTTGTGTGCATGGAGCTTGGCTTTGGTAGCTCCTTTGGTCTTATTTTCCCAACAGCGAAACCTCTGGATGATGGGTACTCTATTTACTCTCATCACCTGGCAGGATTTGCAGGATAATTGCCCAGAACTAGAATATTGATACAGATTTTTACATTACCTATCCCTTTTTACTTCTTCTGAGCTGCAGTCAGACATTGCTGGTTGGTTCACAGGAATAAGCAGGGTTAGTCTAAAATGTAGGCAAAATAGCTTAAAAACACCTAATGTGTCTAGAATTTAATGACAATGTATGATAAGTTTTGAAGCATAATTTATCTCCAGTCCTCATTTTTGTTAAAAAATAATTATGATAGGACTGAGTTGTTTGCAAAATAAACATTAGTCTTATATTTGTCCTTATTATTTGCATAACATGCAGCAAGAATAATTATTTTTACATAGGCTTTTTAAATTGGCTTTGATGGAACTCTGTTCCACAAGGAATCTCAGATAGCACCTTTTAAAGCCAAGCCCAGCGATGGGTTTGTATCCTCAAGGACCTATAAGTTGGGTGAATTCCTCTCTTCTTGAGATCCCAAGAATATGGGGTTCCTGGGCCTGTTAGGAAGTGACATTCTTTATTCACCACAGGTTACAAACCCTGTACTAGGACTGTGTAGAGAAGGTATGATGCCAGTTTTCCCAAGGGGCTTTTATTGGCTCTGCAAGTCGAGCTTGACGCCTTAAAGATAAGCATACCCTTCTAGTCAAAGCCTTAGTAAAACAACCAGTTTCTCCAATTGCATCCTGTGGCAAAAGAAAATGGGTTCTTATATGGTTATTAGCATCAGTGCAAATAACCATATTGCCATAAGTTAACAATATTCACAACTGGTTTTCAAATTCTGGAGAAACCAGGCAGAGAGAAACAAATATGCTCCAAACATTTTTCACAGGTGTATACCTTACTCAATTATTAAGGGCCATAAATAGCTCAAAATAAGTTTCCTTGACTCTGAAAAACAAAACAAGGATCAACAATGTTTTAAACAAAAATTTAAAAAGAATTACTTCATTTTCTATTAGTTCAGTCCATTCAGTTGTTCTCCTTGATATTCATAAAAATTGCAGCTCTTCATAGTTCCTGTATGTTTTTTCTTTATTCTAATGTCGCAATCTCCAATGTTATCAGAAACCTGCATTTAAGAACACCTGTCAAAGTTCTAGAGCTGATTATAAACCATCTTTTGAAGAAGATCAAAACAAGACAACAATTGTCTGTGAATAACAAAATGTCCAGGGTAGTTACGGTCAAAAACACGACTGACAAAGAAATTTGGTTATCTCTGTAGTTTACAATCACTTAATGTAACAACCTTAATTGTGACTGATAGCATACACTCAGACATTTGAATCTTTAGAGATCCCATACAGTTTAGGAGCATATATTAATATTATTCACTAAAATATAACCAGAAGAAGATTAAACATCATTTTGGCAATCCCATCTACCTAAACGTATGAGGTAATCCTGTTTACCTCTCTTCTGGATACTCCGAGGGCCTTCTGTAGCATCCAAAGTCTAGGTGTCAGGAAAGAGAACCTTGAAGCTGAAATTTCATTTTGGAAATCCTGTTAAATATGTTTGAGGTTTAAAACACTTGATGTTATGAAGTAGAATTCCACATTACCATAAGTTATTTATTTTGCCAAAATGATGACTCAAACATTTTAAAACAAGGCAAAAACCTTTACTCGTTAAGAGGGAAGACTTAGCTTTCCAAACAATTTGTCTCCTGTTTTCTCTTTCTTTTCCTTGGCAGACTACAGGCAAGCCAAATGGAAATCTTTCGTTATCTTTTACTATTACATGAAAATCTTGTATGAAGGAGAGAAAGCCAAATTTTACACTTACATTAGTTTACTATTAATGTCAACTCAATTTTTTAAATGAAACCTTATAGACCATTGCATCCAATCTTGACCAGTTTGACTATAAGTTAAGATTCTTAGAAACCTTTTAAAATTCTTTACAAATTTTGCTAAAGAGTGTGCTTTTATTTCAATGCTCAATTTACAGAAAAGCCATAATACTATTTTGAATTTAGTATGTTCACATACAGAATGTATTTTGCAAGATTAATTTTTACGAACCTTACATAACTTGTTTAAAGTTTTAGCTTTATCTTATCTAATTCAAAACAATCCTTTAGCCCTAGCCAAAAATTTACATTTCCATGCCTTCTTACAATCTTGTACTACAAACACATTTTACTGTTCTTACACACCTTGCATGTAAATCCATTTTCAGTGGTCTGAATTACATGTTATAATGGTGACTCTTAGCAATTTTTAACTTTAATGTAAAATCCTGTAAGTTGTTTTAATTATGTACTAGGCAACAATAAAGTTTGACTCCTTCCAGCATAGTTAAGGGTGTGGTTAATTCCACATGTGCCCAGGCCTAACCAATTGTGAAACAGGCAAGTTGAACCAAAAGCCAGAGAAGCAGTTTATAACCTGAAAACATTTAGCAAACCTAATATCTGACCTGCATGATTTAGACCAGCTATTTATATTTTAATGACATTTGCATTTTACCAATAATCTTCAAGACTTTTTATGTCTCAAAGATTAAAGTCACATGAACTAAAAGGCATTACAAGTTTTATCTTTGCTTCAAAATATATTTGATCCAAGTGCTTATCCTTATTTAAGCCTATTAATTAGAGCTTTTTTAAAAATAGACATCACATATATAACACATATATAACACAGACAGACAGAAGAAGGTCCAGTAGCTATAAGAGTTTTCATTTGCCAATCTCCTAATTGGATTATTGGCCTCTAGGTAGAGCCCTTTGAGAGTAAGTCAAGGAAAGCATGCCACTTCCAGGGCCCAATAAACAGGTATGGCTGAAAGACAGAAACAGATTTTGAGAGAGATCTATCCACCTTTAATTCCTGACTTTCTATGAGAAAAACAGAGGTTTCTCCCCCAAACAGGGTCAGTGGCGCCTTCTGTTTTTCTAAGAAGTCCCATGCTCTCAGAAGTTATCTTAGGGCCTCACATGCATGCACCAAGAGTGGCAAGACAAAATGGAGAAAACTAATTCAGTCAACTGAGAAAAAAACCTTTTTCAGGAAAACAAGATCCATGAAGAGAAAAACATAAAGGCCTTTTAAATATACTTATAGATTGGATATCCACTTCTAATTAAGCTGAGTACTCTTTAAGAAAGTCCTTTTAAATCTTTTATTACCTGACTTTAGCCATGCCAAGAGGCAAATATTTCTGGCTTTTGATTTTTAGCACAAGTAACCTCACAAGTGAAACCAACAAGTCTCAAGACATGCAAAGCACACCAGATTGGTCACAGATTAAGACCAACCTAATAAATACTTTTCCATTGATCAAAAGTTTACAGAGAATATAAACACCGATCCTTCTCATTTCTTTTACTGGTTGGCACAGGGAGAGGGAAGTCAAAAGTCTGACTGGCAAAAAAACTTTTACCCTTTTGCCAGCATGTCAGACTTATGGGTTCCCTTTCTCCAAGCTCAATTCTAAGTCAACCAGTTTAAAGTTTGGGAAATTAACTTTTCTCAGTGTGGAGGATGCATCCGAATGGAGTGTTCTGTAATATGGGGACACAATTACCCCTCTGTGAGAGAGAAGAGAGGAAGAAAAAGGAAAAAAGAAGGCATTTTGGTTTTTTTTTTGAAGGAGTCCCAGGGGTTCATGAGACATTGAAAGGGGTACAGACTGAAAATAAATTGGCAACTCATCCAGAAAGAGGGGAGCAAGGAGTCCCAAGTTCCTTTCTATCCCCAGAAAATACCTGGGGTATGTGAGGGAGAGGTAGATGAGGAATCCCTCTTTTTTTCTTCTGTGTTTATATCCTAAGAGTTAGGATGTAAGCTTATGTGATTATATCTGTGAGTCACAGCGACCTTGACAGGGTGCCGCCCCATGGGTGCCAACACGACTTTCACCCATGTTAACAAGGGAGGCTAGGGAGTTGGATTATTTGCTCTTACCCACATATGCCCTGTCCCCACTGCTGTCAGTAGCCTTCGAGTTCCAAAGCTTGGAATTGAGTTTGGGATAAAAATGTGTCTCGGAGGTTGCATAGACTTCTTAACATAAGCCGAATGCTAAGATGAAGCTGTGGAATTGAGTCCTCCTCCAACAAGGGAGAGAAAAAGGGTTTCCTGTGAATTGGGATCCTGGTCTAATAAGATGCCTTCCAAAAGGAAAGAAAAAAAAAAAGAGCCTCTGGCATAGAGAAGCCCCCTCTCCTTGCAAGGCTGTGTGATTAGGTTGTTGCAAACACAATCATGGTCCCAGCTATTCTAAGTAATGGCAAAAACTGCAACTACTTTCGCACCAACCCACTAACTCCTGATCTCGTAGAGAAAACAACAACAGCAACAACAACAACAGCTTAAGTACCGAGCTGTGTTAACTGCTGACAGGGTGGAGAAAAGAAAAGAAAAAATAGCTTAAGTACAGAGCTGTGTTAACTGCTGACAGGGTGGAGAAAACAAAAAGATGCCTGGGGAAGAAACCTCTTATTCTTATGCAAATGAGTTTCTCCAACAGGGAGAGAAACTTTTAATTGCTGTTGAATCAAGCTGGACCCCTCAACCAGGGAAGGTGAAGACTCTGTGGATGTGTGGCAGGGGACACTGGCTAGCCGGCCATACTGGGCCCAGGCCCCTGAGGCCACCTTGGGACCTGGTCAGTGGTTTTGGCTCCTTCCTGCCCTGCATGGCCATTGGACACAGCACACACATGCAGTAGACATGGCCACGTGCCCCAGCCAGGAGGAAAGGGGGGCAGCCATGGGAGTGGGAGACCTACAATTTGTAAAAGAAAAAATACATGCTATTACCATCCTGAAAAAGAAGGAAAATGCTATAGAAAAGACTGAGTTGGACCAAGGCTGATATTCCTGACCCCTGAGAGTGACTGGGAGTGGGGGGCAGATTCCCCTTCCCTCAGAAAAAAATCTGAGGATGTCCACATTTTACTCACCCTTCCTCATGTCCTTATATGGGCTGCCAAAATGATTCAGGATTTTTTGCTTCTTAGATGAGCTAAAATCTGGGTTCTTGTCCCATGACCAGCAAAAATTAGGCACACAAATTGAAAGGTGAGGAGGGCAGAATTTATTAAGCAAAAGGAAAGCTCTCAACAAAAAGAGGGATCCTGCACACAGCTTTTCTACCTCAAAAATGGAGTACCAGGCCACCACACACAATCTGAAGAGGCCAGGCTCCTCACCAGTATAAGGTGTGAATTCCTGGTGGCTCCAATCCATTCTTTCAGTGCACAGGTGGGCCCTTAGTCTGAGCCATTCCACATCGATTTATTTCTCTTACTTATGCACATGTTAAGTGATGGAATTTTTCACCATGGGCATATTTAGGCAAACCCGCTGTGCACAATGACCTGGGTGGCATTTGGCTGCTCCTGCCTCTATCAGGATTAGAGGTGTGAGCTACCACAAAATTCAACTTTCACATAGCATCTAAGGCATTATTTCAAAATGTTTAGTCTTCTTTCCATTTGTGATTTTAAAACTTTTGAACAATCTATATGTACTACAGACAGATTCTGTTACTGAACTGAACTTGGGTCCATCTGCCTGGTGTAGCAAAGCCAAATACTGACATCAGGATTTACAGCAAGAGAAAGTAAGACATTTATTAAAGTGTACCACACGAGGAGGATCAGGCAGCAAATGCTTAAGCTTCAAACTCCCAGATGGCCTACACGTAAGAGGCTTTGTTTTTCTTTTGAGACAGTGCCTAGGCTGGAGTGCGGTGGTACCATTTTGGCTCACTGCAACCTCCACCTTCTGGGTTCAAGCAATTCTTGTGTCTCAGCCACCTGAGTAGCTGGGATTACAGGTATGCACCACCACGCCTGGCTAATTTTTGTATTTTTAGTAGAGATGATGTTTCTCCACGTTGGTCAGGCTGGTCTCGAACTCCTGGCCTCAAGTGATCCACCTGCCTCAGCCTCCCAAAGTGCTAGGATTACAGGCATGAGCCAGTGTGCCTGGGCACATGTAAGAGTTTTCAAAGTAGGAGGCAGATGTTACAGGCTGTCATAAATCAATACATGGAGGCTATACATTCTTTTGGTGTAAAAAGGTGGGACATCTCAAGGAGAGGGCCCACACGTCATAGGTGGATTCAAATATTTTCCAATTTGCAGTTTGTTAAGCTTTGTCTAAAATCCTAGGGTCAGTAGAGAGGAATGTTGAGCTCTGGCCTGTGGTTATTACTTCCTCCAGGTCCCTTACAAAGAAATGTAGAACAAAGAATAGTGATCAGAATTCAGTCCTCAATTTCCCTGCATCTGAGGTCTACTTGCCAGCAGACAGGATTTTCCATTTGATTTATGAAAAACAACTCAGGGACATACGTTAAGATGTTATCTTTAGTTTCCATAGGGAACCAAACATCTCATGCCTCTAACCTTCCTGGCTGTTGTTTTAAGCTACTGTTACCTTCTTGCTTATCAGGCTGCTCGTTTTCTTCTCAAGGCCAACTAGGTGCCTGGAATTTTCCTTGAAAGAAACAGGATTTTCTTTCATGTTCATGCTTGGAGGGCCTGCCAGGCCACTAAGAGGGGTCTCTGCTCCATCTCAATTTAAGCTTGCCCTTAATCAACCTTTTATTTTATTTTATTTTATTTTATTTTATTTTATTTTATTTTATTTATTTTTTTGAGATGGAGTTTAGCTCTTATTGCCCAGGCTGGAGTGCAATGGTGCAATTCCGACTGACTGCAACCTCCACCTCCCCGCCTCAAGCAATTCTCTTGCCTCAGCCTCCTGAGTAGCTGAGATTACAGGTGTGCACCACCACACTCAGCTAATTTTTGTAGTTTTAGTAGAGACAGGGTTTCACCATGTTGGTCAGGCTGGTCTCAAACTCCTGACCTCAGGTAATCCACCCGCCTCGGCCTCCCAAAGTGCTGGAATTACAGGCGTGAGCCATTGTGCCTGGCCAAATATTATTTTTTTGTGCCCCCTAATGTGTGCTTCTCAGCTCTGTACTTAATGGTATTTTTGAGCTACCTGAGAGACAAGCACAACAATTACGTCATATGCTACTGCTAGCGGGAAATCTCAGAGCACCGAACCTTAATTTGGACAGAAAAAATATAATCAGGTATCACAGTAAATTCAATAATATTTTGGCAGTCTCATCAAACGTGGACTAATCTGTGCTGTATACATTGGTAGATTATAGGTATCAAAGAATTTTTGGGAACTGCCTTTTAGCGAGCACCAAGTTCATCAAAACTTAAAGTATCCATGCCTATAGCCCTTTCTACCTGACTTAAGCGGTTTATGCTCCTGTCAGCCAAACATTGAGCAGCATCTCTGGTGAGACTGTCCCTGGTTGCCTCATTTGCTCTCTATCTTTAGAAATTCCGTCTTAGGGCCTCCTGTCAGGCTCAGCTTTCTCATAGATTTTACCTTCTAAACTCACTGTCACCTCCCAGAGAGGCCTGGAAAACAAAGGTGGTCTATTGTCCATTACTACTGATTCCAGCTTGCAAAAGCCATTGGTAGCGACCCAGAAAAGTGTCCTGGAAAGTCCAAGTTAGTCCTCAGATCAGATGTCAGTGAAGCTGGTGCATGTTCCTCCTGCATTACTGAAGAGGGCTGCATGTGGAAATGCTAATGTTGAAAACAGTGAAGGAATGTTTGTTTTATGTATGTCCTACATTGCATATGAACCACGATAAAATTAACATACACTTAAGACAAAAATTTTTAAGTTGCCTTAAATTAATAAATTATTCCATTAATAAATGTGACCTTGTAAACATCTCACAGTGGGACTAAATCTGATGAAAGCTACTCACTAAACACCGTATTGTCCAACGTGATTGGATTGCCCACAGCCTGGCAAGCGTAATGACTTAGAGTAGAAGGGGCTTGAGCGTTCCCTGATGGCAGAGGACTAGGCAGAATGACCACTGAGAACATGCATGTGGAATTGTGCTATTGTAGGGGAGTACAGCTTCTTAGATGATCACTGTTCATTTGAAATTCTGGCCCTTTTGTGGCTATTGCATTCTAACAGATAACTCTGCTGTTGAAAAGTAGGAGTTGTTTATTATCTTAGCAGTTATGTGAAAATGCTTGCAGCCAAACCAAGGAACTAATTGCTAATTTTGCAGAGATGCAAACATTCTTTCTGTAGACCAGGAAAGCCAAATTAATAAAAATATCTCAAGTACCATCCTAAAACAGGTCAGAAAAACAAAAAAACAAAAAAAACCCACCTGATGTGCAAAACTGGTGAAATTGGATTTGGTTTCAATGACTGTGTTCAGTGAATAAATGAATGTAGAGTGAGGAAACTAACAAGTTACTACGTGAGAGTTAAGAACATGATATCTAGAGCAGACTATCCAGTTCAAATTCTGTCTCTGCCACTTAACAGCTTTGACCTTGGACCAGTGGTCTGCTGCATGATTCATTTATTCATCTATACAGTGAAAATGGTGATAGTGTTAGTATTAACAACTTGAAGGACAGCTGGGAGGATTAAAGTTGTTAGCATCTGTAAAGTGCTTAGGATAGTGTTGGCAAAGATAGTGAACTATTGTCATGGCATAGCCCTGCATATTTCTCTGTTATGTAAGCACAGGCGACACATTTAGTGTGTCTTTATCTTTTTTTATAATTAGCAGATTGCCTCCAAAGTCATATAACAATGCTAACAATAGAAGGGTTCCACTACAAATTATTTCAGTAAAATTACTCTGCATTCATGTATCATGCCAGTGACAATCCTCGGAGACATTTATTAATACTTTTTTCCTGGTGAGTACTGATTATTTTAAGGGGACGACCTATTAGAAATTGTGACTCAGGGCCAGGCACTGTAGCTCATTCCTGTAATCCCAGCACTTTGGGAGGCCAAGGCAGGCAGATCACTTGAGGTCAGGAGTTCGAGACCAGCCTGTCCAACATGGAGAAACTCTGTCTCTACTAAAAATACAAAAATTAGCTGGACATGGTGATGGGCACCTGTAATCCCAGCTACTTGGGAGGCTGAGGCAGGAGAATCGCTTGAACCTGGGAGGTGGAGGTTGCAGTGAGCCAAGATCACGCCACTACACTCCAGCGTGGGTGACAGAAAGGGATTCCATCTCAAAAAAAAAAAAAAAGAAAGAAAGAAAGAAATTGTGACTCTAACCAGTAGAAAATAACCTTAGATACTCTCAGTTTTGTATATCAAACTTAATATTGACAATGGTTTGTACTAAAAATAATGATCTGTACAATAAATAAAATTTATTAAATTTATACACTTTATTAAAATTATGTGATTTATGATACTAAAAATATTCTAAAACATAAGTCATAAGTTGATGATTCTCAAGAAAATGTTCATGGACATATTCTAATTGGTTCTATTATGATTTTCTTTAATTTAGAGATGATATTTAAAATTATTTTACCAGGAATAAAAACAGAACATCGTGTTTACAGGAATAAGTCACAATTCAAAGATATTTTCATGTAATAAGACAACATTTAGTCCTACTCAGACATTTCCATTTTCATTCTAATTTCTTATCAAAGCCCGGAGGATCAATTTACAACAAGGTCTTAACTACACATCCCAAAGTATGTTAGCAGAAAGGTATAACAAAGGCCTTAATGCCAATTCCTGACTGTCAGAAAAAATAGTTGAGATTTTTAGCATCTGAAACAATATTCTGTGAATGAGAGACACTTCAATGAAGGAAATCTCTATCGATATCAATATCTAAGTCATCTGAACTCCTCTAATAGCACAATAAGAAAATAAATAAGGGAAAGGACATTTAGATTTCGAGTAGTACACTTAGGAAACATGTATTATTACTGCCCATCTGCTCCTCTCAGATATGCCTGGATATGTTTCCTAGTGGCAGAAGGTGAGACTAGGCAAAATCTCACAATTGTCAGAGTATGGTCCCACTGAAAACAACAATAATTATCTTCCTAAAGTAAGTGTGGTGTTTCAATTATTGGTAACCAAGTTTATGATACTCTATTTTCTGTCTTCAATTTGACATCTAGGAATGCTGGTTATAAAAGTGACAATTGCTTTAATAATTAGGGCGCCAAAGAGCATATGAAATTAACCTTGTCTTCTTGAAATTGGCTGATACTCATATATGAAGTACAGCAAGCCTCTTTATCTTACACCTACTCAAATCTCTCTTTGAACTGAGGAATAGTGGATGAAAAATCTAACATGCTCATGTAATGTTTGCAATTATTCAGATTTTATACATACAATAAATATTTGATGGATTCTTTTGGCAGTTGATGAGTTAAAATCTATTCTCTTAGTTAGCAGACAACTTTTAAAATGTTTTAATTTTTTTAGAGAGTGAGTAGACAACTTACCAGGGGAATCAAATTTAATAAATGATTTTTTTGAGTGGCATGTGATCTTTTCAGTTGTGGTTTAGATACAAAGCATGAATTCAAACATTCACATTAACCCCTATATTCTAAAATTCAAACCTAGTATAAATCATCAATAGAGTTGTATAAAATCTAACTGATGTCTGAATTTCTCCAGAGATAGAAAAAGTTACTACCAACACGGGCAATTCATTTAATCTTTGCATAATCTCTGATTCTTGAAATGTTCTCTCTTTAACTCCAACTCACTAGTTTTCTTGAAGGCACACAGAAAAATTCTGATTCATAGAGAAAAACCTTCAAATATGGGCAATAACTATCCTAAGCTTCATGGTTTCACCATTAATTTGGATAAATAATTTAAGTTCTGTGAGATTTAATTCCTAGATTGAAGAAAATTGAGAAAATACATACCATGCATTCTGAAAAACCTTAACATACAACTCAGAAATTAGTTATGTGAGTGTTTTGTAAGCAGGTAATTTAACTGATTGTTTGAGCACTCTTTATTAGATGTAAGAAAACCCTGGGTAAATATGAAGTCATAGGACAGCTGGGTTCTGAACGAGCCCTATAAATTGCATCAGAAGATGATGAAACAAGGATGACTTTGCACAGTTGGTGATAGGTAGAATCAAATTTGGAGGGACTTTCAGAAATTTGAAGCAAAAGAGTTTTGTCTTATTTTGCCTTGTTTGCTAATGAATTATAAAATCTTTAATCCAGAAGAGGGACTTATGGTGACACCATTATAAGTCCTCTTGATGAGTGACCCTATTAAAAAATAATTGAGACAGGATGATTAAACTTGCATCACACAGACTTCTGGGTCTGGAACAAGATGGAGTAGACACACTTCTTTTCTACCATGAAGTACAGCTAACATCCCTGAACGTTATATATACGACAAACTTAAGAAGTCTCTGAAAGACTGGGAGAAGGCAGACGCAGCTAGGAGCTCCAGGACACAGGGTGAGTTCCCTGAGTTTTCTTTTTGCCTCATATAGCTCAGACTGGATTCAGGAGAAGGTGGTAACAAAGAAATGCCAAGCGGGTACAGAAAAACAAAACAAACAAACAACAACAACAACAAAACTCTGCCTTGTAAAGCTTGTTCTATGTAGTGAGAGAATCAGGAAAGGGGAAGCCTAACAAGTGAGAGAATTTTACATAACAACCACCGCACTCAAGGCAAACATGATGGAAGAAGATGCATCCCGATTAGCAAAATTAGAATATATTTTCATTCTTGACTAAATGTCAGAAGGCAATCCTTCTCCTAGGCTGAGGTGTCAGAGAAGACTGAGTGAGTATCCTGCTTTCACTCCTACTCAGGAAGTGTGAGATGTATACCCACTTAAGATGCTAATAGAGGCTTAGGGGAAGATCTGGATTTCCACCCCAGCTGACAGTAACAAGGTAGTGCCCACCTTGCCTCACAAGTGTAGTGTCAGAGCAGGACTGCTTAAAAAGAAGATTTTTAATTTTTAATTATTTTTTAGAGACAGGGTCTCACTCTGTTGCCCAGGCTGGAGTGCAGTGGCACAATCATAGCTCCATGCAGCCTTGAACTCTTGGGATCAAGTGATCCTCCCACCTCCGCTGCTTGAGTAGCTGGGACTACAGGCATGTGTCACCATGCCTGGCTAATTTTTAAAGTTTTTGTAGAGATGGGATCTCACTGTGTTATGCAGGCTGGCCTCAAACTCCTGGCCTCAAGCAATCCTCTCACCTCAGCTTCCCAAAGTGCTAAAATTACAGGCGTGAGCTACAACACCTGGCACTTAAACAGAAGATTTAAAAAATATCTAGAGTATCATAACAGAATACTCCAAATGCCTATTTGAAATTCATCCTTCATTAAAAGAACAAGAAAAATTTCAACCTTAACAGGAAAAACAACCAACAGACACCAAGATGATGCAGCTGTTGAAATTTTTGGTCAAAGATTTTAAATATTTATCATAAAATGTGACAACAAGTAATTACAGTCATGTTTGAAACAAATGAGATAATGGAAAGTCTCAGCAAGGAAACAGAAGGCATGAAGAGCTAAATAAAAATTTTACTCTTACTTTTTTTTTTTTGAGATGGAGTTTTGCTCTTAAAGCCCAGGCTGGAGTGCAATGGCACAATCTGAGCTCACTGCAACCTCCACCTCCCAGGTTCAAGCGATTCTCCTGCCTCAGCCTTGCAAGTAGCTGGGATTACAGGAATGTGCCACTACGCCCAGCTCATTTTGTATTTTTAGTAGAGAACGGGTTTCACCATGTTGGCCAGGCTGGTCTCAAACTCCTGACTTCAGGTGATCTGCCCGCCTTGGCCTCCCAAAGTGCTGGGATTACAGGTGTGAGCCACGGTGCCTCGTCAGAAATTTTACTCTTAATATAATTATTGACATGACTAGGTTGGCCTGCCATTTCATTGTGTGCGTGTGTGTGTGTGTGTGTGTGTGTGTGTGTGTGTTTTCTCCAGAGACAAGTTTCACCATGTTGCCCAGACTGGAATACAGTGCTATTCAAATAATATCAGAAACCATGGGAGCTAGAAAGAAGTTGCACATGTTTTTCAAGTGCTAAGAGGAAATGATTGTCGATCATAATTTTATATACAGTAAAAATATTCTTTAGATATTAAGGGGAAATCAAGACAAACACAGATGATGGAAAACAATAAGAATTTGACTTCAGAAGATCTATCCTAAAAACCAGCAAAAGGAATTCATAAAACAAAAAAGGTTGTGATAAATGGAGAAATATGAGAACATCAAAAAGAAGGAAAGAAAAAAAGAATTATTAAAAATATGTGTGAACACAATAGACTATTCTTCTCTTGCATTAAAAAATTGATGATTATTAAGTAAAAATACTAACACTATCTGATGTGTTTTTCAAAGTATGTAGAGCAAATATTTAGGACAATTATAAACAGGCGAGGGTAAAGAAATTTAAGGAAGGCACGTTTTGTACACTTCTCATCAACTGGTAAAATGTTAACACTAGCGGACTGTGGTATGTTTGTATAATATAATGCCTTTAACAACCACTTTAAAAAAAGCTAAAGAAAGAGATACCCTCAAAAGCATTATCAATAAAAACAAATGGAATTCTTCAAAAAGGTGCAAGTTACAAACAACAAGATAAAAAAAGAAAGCATAGAAGCAAAAACAGAAAGAATAAACATAAAATTTAAAATGAAATGGTAAACTTAAAGCCTTCACATAGCAATAATTATATTACATGTAAATGATTAAAAAAATTAAAGACAGAGATTTGCACAGTAGAAAAAAACTCCAATTCAACTATATGCTGTTTTTTTTTAAAAAACTTCAAATGTATATATGTATTTAGATTGAAAGTAAAAAGATAGAAAATATATATAATGCAAATTTTAATCAAAAGAAAGTAGGAGTGGCTATATTAATATCAAATCAAGTTAACTTCAGAGCAGAGAAAATTACCATGGAGAAAGAGGTACATACACAATGATAAAAGGGTCAATCCACTAAGAAGACATTGCTATAGTATGTCACTAAACAACAAAGTCATAAAATATATGAAGCAAATACTGATAGAATTGAAAGGAGAAATTGACATATCCAAATTAGAATTGGAGACTTTAACACCCATCCTTCACATCTGATAGGATAACTGAATAGAAAATCAACAATGATGTAGAAGAATTTAACAACCCCACCAATCAACAGAGTCTAATTGACATTTATAGAAAATTCAGCTTTCTGAAGACTGAAGAGTACACCATAGGAGGCAGATTGATGAGGGAAGTCAAAACTTACAGTATGACAGGAATACTGTTGAGTTTTCTGGATTTTTTTATTTTATTTTACCTGAGGGGATCTGATTCACATAACTATAGTGAGAGGAGACAACAATAACTACTCAGGGAAAACCCTCATTCTGGCTTGAAGACTAGGAAAAACAAAACAAAACAAAACAAAACAAAACACGCCACTGTGAGTTGAGTGGAGAGAGTATGAAGGAAATCCTCTTCATTTATCTCTTTTCTCCTGCTGCTTCACCCTGAAAATGAAGTTGCATGACTATTCAGTTGCATGACTATTGCATGACTACTGCATGACTATTGCATGAAGTTGCATGACTATTGCATGACAATGTGCAGCAGCATGGAAGCTAATGCTCTAAATCAAACCCACTTTCCCCGCCAAAGCAATTGGGAAAAGGGACTGGAGTGGATGGGGAGAGAACCCCAGAGAGAAGAAAGATAGAGAAGGACATCCTTAATTTTGTGTATGAACCATGCAATTTCTGAGCTCACAACCAAACTGTTCATATGCAAATCAGACCCAAAGAAGCACAGCAAAAGCTATGAGAACTAAACTGTGATATAAACACCACACATCTCCCAGACTAACGCTTGAGGGGTGCATATGTAGGGCAGAAACAAACAGAAGACTACGTGTGTGATAAAATACCATAGAATAACACACACTCTTGTACCAATGTCAATTTTCTGGTTTTGATGTTATATGATTCAAAGACACTGGAAACACACTGCCCACAGAAAGCAAGTCAGAACTTGCAGTCTTAATTGAGTTTATTGCCTGACTAATCAAAAAATATTTATATAAATAAATATTCTCCTGAAACTCAGTCTCACATATAATATTCAAAATGTCCACATTTTTATATAATCTAAAATTACTTGACATTCAAATAACCATGAAAATGTGACCAATTACCAAGGAAAAAGACAACAGATGTCAACCCTGAAATAAATCAGATGTTGAAATTATCAAAGATATTAATGCAGTTTTCGTAACCATGTTCCATGAAATAAAGGTTGCACACTTTGGAAATGAATGGAACAATAAAGGTTCTCAGCAGAAAAATAGAAGAAATGTATTTAAAATAGAAATTTTACGACTAAAAAATATAATAAGTCAGAACTTACCTGGATGGTTTCAATAGAAGAATAGAGATGACTAATTTAAAAATCTGTGAACTTGAAAATAGAGCCATAGAAATTATCTAGTCTGAAGAACACGAAAAAATACTGAAAAAAATGAACAGGGACTCAGGGCCTGTAGAACAACATCACAATATCAAAGGGTCTAATATTCATATTATTGATATCTCAGAAGAATAGAAAGAAGAAAATGATGCAGAAAAATATTTGAAAAGTGAATGGCTGAAAACTTCCCAAATTTGGTAAAAGACATACAGATTCAAGAATTTCAGCAAACTCCAGACAAAATAACCTCAAAGACAAGAATACACAGACACATAAACAACTAAAAACTAAAGATAAAGTCTTGTCATAGCCAGAGAACAATGAACTGATGATATAACAATTTAGTTAACAGTGAATTTCTTATAAGAAACCATGAAGGCCAGAAGGAAGTAGTACACTTTTCAAATGCAGGAAGTAAAGTACTATCAGCTCTGAATTCTATATCCAGAGAAAATATTCTTCAAGAATAAGGCAAAATACAGGAGAAGGAAGACTTAAAAAAAATTCTTAAGAGAAGGAAAACTTAAAAAAAATTCTTTAGAGAAGGGAAACTTAAAAAAAATTATCACCATCAGACCCACTCTAAAAAATGCTAGAGAAAATTATTTAAGCTTAGAGAAAAATATACCAGAGAAAAACATGGAACTTCAGAACTAAAGGAAAGGCAACAGAAATGATAAATATCTGGATAAATAAGTTAGACTACGTTTTTCTTCTAAGTCCTTCAAAGATGTATGGCTGTTGAAATTTGAGAGTTATAGCAATGTCAATTCAGTGTTTCAGATAGCTATAATACATACAATAACTATAATACAAAGGAGGAAGAATAAAGGGACTTTAATTGTGGTAAGGCTTCAATTTTGTACTTAAAATGGTAACATACTAACTAGAAGTACAGGTAATGTGTATTATAATTAGATTAGGTAATGTGTATTATAATCCTGAAAACAACCTCTGAAAAAAATACTGTGAAGTCAGATTAATCAAAAAGTCACCAAATTAATAATGATTTAGATAATAAGTAAAAGGGAATGCCAAAATTATTCTACTTGCTCAAAAGAAGGCAGGGAAGGGGAAAGACAGAAACAAAAATCAGAGGGATTAAACAAACACAAACAATAAAATGGCAGCACAACAGCACACACCTGTAGGTTCAGCTACTCAGGAGGCTGAGGCAGTAGGATTGCTGCTGCTCAGGAGTTCAAGGCTGCAGTGAGCTTGAACTCCACTGCACTCCAACTTGGGCAACAGACTGAGACCCTGTCTCTAAACAAACAAACAAACGATGTTGTTTCCTCTCCAAGCCAGTCAAAAATATCCTCTTTCAGTATATTAAATAAAACTTAAAATATTTCTTTCTGAATTCAATCTACATGATCTTGCTTGATACTGACTAGCAAGCTTGTACAAATTTGCTGGGGTCCTCATTACCTATGCTTTTCTACTAGGACCCCGGCTGATCCTCTAATCAAGTGGTTCTCAAGCAAGTGAGCATCAAGCATCCCTGTGGGGCTTGTGGAAGCACAGACTCTTGGTCCCACCCCAGGCTTCTGACTCAGCAGGTGGACAGCTCTCCTTTCTAAAGTTCCAGGGGAGCCTGGGGGAACCGCTTTGAGAACCACTGCTTCTAGTCTTTATATCCTGTGGGAAAAAGGGAAACAGGTCCCTGGCCTTTTTAAAGGTGGGTAGTTGATAGATGGACATAGAGTTGAACTGAATGAAAAATAAAAATGACCGCTCCATAAATCTGGGGGAAGGGGGACAGGCCAGAGCTGAGAACAGGACAAGTTGTTGGTGAAAGTAACTTCTAAGTAGAGCCCAGGAACGCAGCTCTCGGAGGCCGTGGGTGGCTCGCAAACACCTGTTCAGTGCGATGGAAAGGGGAAGTCTACTTAGCAGTAATTTGGCTAAAGGGAAGGGCATTCTTTTAATCATTATATATGTTTTTAAAGAGAACTCGCAGGTGAGAGAGGGGAGCATCTTTGCAGTTGAGACGTCCAGGATGCGGCCTGGGGACTTTGCCGTGAACCAGGCCGGACTGAGCGTGGCAGGCCCGGGCTCCCAGACACCCAGCTTTACAGCTGAGAGGAAAAGGACCGGCTGTAAAATAGAAAATAACTAATTCCCTCATAAAACTGTCAAAAATCCCCTTTGGACAGTTGGGTTTAAGTAATCATATTAATCATGCTTGGAAGATTTACAAGGAAATTAGCAGGTACATAAGGGAACTTTTTTCCCTTAAAGGGTTTGAGTTTGTTTTATATTTAAGACTGTTTAAGAGAGAAATTTAAACAAACTTTATAGTAAGCTTAACATGCTCAGCTGCACAGGAGGACTGGAGACTCTCCTTCTGACGGGTTTCTCAGCTCCACCATTGATCTCACTCAGAAAAAATTCATTAATTTAACTGGTGGCACAGAGTCCATTCATAAGAAACAAACCATCATTGGAATGGTTTATTTAAAGCAATAAATAATATTTCTATCTATACAGCTCAAATTATGTTTCTCAAAATTTATTATAAATGAACATTCTTTTTGCTGCTGATTAGATCCAATAAAACAAGAAACAGCACATAAATTGATAGTCTGTTGAGGTGGGAAAAGCTGTTCCCCTCATTATTCTAATCATAATCTAATCATGTAAACATTTTTACACTCTGAATAGAATGCAGTACTTTCTTCAGGGAACCCTAAGAATCGAGGGTTAATGCCCTTTATTTCTAAGAACAGCAATCATCTAAATTTATTTGTGGTCCGTAATAACAAAGAGTATTTTTGTGAGTTACTGTAATCGAAACAAAAAATACTTCCCTGCATTATGATCTCATTGGAAGCTCATTCATTCCTTGTGAGGTTGGCACAACAAGGTTCTGGGATTACCCCATTGTTTTGAGGAGCTAAGACTCAGAGCTCTTCAATGGTTTCCCCACGTTCATACAGTGGGAAGCAGAAGTGGCTTCGAAGTCCTGGCCTTTGATGACCAAAACTTTAAGTAGACTCTTTTTCCCAATTCTACTGTGCTTCAGGCCCTCCTTAGGAATGAAGTAAAAGCTGTACAGCATACAGAACACTTAAACACACTAACATTTTACAAAATTTTGAAACTACAATAATGTGTTTCATTTGCTTTTCCATGGTGCTTTTCAAGAAACGTATACACAATGCTCAGGTCATCCAGAGCCCTCAGAGGAACAAGATTAAGCAAAACCACCCTTTTCCAGGACTGCTAACAAGTGCTATGGTCACACAACCCTGAATGAGCAGAAAGCCAGTGCATTTTCATCCTCCACAAATGTTTCTCTTCACTGGTCAGAGAAACTGATGAATCTTCGGAAAGACTAATAGGCCTAAATAAAAGAATTGTTGGCCGGGCGCGGTGGCTCAAGCCTGTAATCCCAGCACTTTGGGAGGCCAAGACGGGTGGATCACGAGGTCAGGAGATCGAGACCATCCTGGCTAACACGGTGAAACCCCGTCTCTGCTAAAAAATACAAAAAACTAGCCGGGTGAGGTGGCGGGCGCTTGTAGTTCCAGCTACCCGGGAGGCTGAGGCAGGAGAATGGCGTGAACCCGGGAGGCGGAGCTTGCAGTGAGCTGAGATCCGGCCACTGCACTCCAGCCTGGGCGACAGGGCAAGACTCCGTCTCAAACAAACAAACAAACAAACCAAAAGAATTGTTTATATGCTTTAGAAAAGAAGAGAATTTTCTCTGAAGAAATGAAAATGCATCTTTTAATTAAAAATATGCCAAAGCTATTTGGTGTGATGGCTCAAGCCTGTAATCCCAGCACTTTGCAGAGGTGGGAGCTGAGTAGGATCCAGAGGTCCAGGAGGTCAGAGACCATCCTGGCTAACAGAGGTGAAACCCGATCTCTACTAAAAAATACAAAAAAGCTAGCCGGGCAGGGTGGGCCCGGGCACCTGTAGTCTCAGCTATTCCAGGAGGCTGAGGCAGGAGATAAGTGATGAACTCCGGGAGGCCGAGACTTACAGTGAGCTGAGAGATCCGGCCACTGCACTCCAGCCTGGTGACAAGCGAGAGACTCTGTCTCAAAAAAAAAAAAAAATATGCCAAAGCAGAGGGAGACCAATTTGCTCCTCCAGGGGGCCTTCACCAAAGTTTTAGTCTCTTGTCAGAGCTCTCAATCTAGAGCAGTTTTTTCAAGTATGGTTCTTGACCCTGTGTCCTTGTGTTGGGGTCCCATAGCAACAAACACAGATGATCCTGGTCTCTTTCTGGCTCTACTGAGTCAGTCCCTGTATTCGGTCTGCACGTTTCATAAGTTTCCTAATTGAAATCATAGCTCGTTTTAGCCTCGAACCCCTGGGCTCAAGTGATACTCCCTCCTCAGTCTCCTGCGCATCTGGGACTTCAGGAATGTGCCACCAGACCCAGCTAATTTTTAAATTTTTTTGTAGAGATATGGTCTCGCTGTGTTGCTCAGGCTGGTCTCAAACTCCTGGCCACAGGTGATCCTCCCACCTAGGTCTCCCAAAACTCTGGGATTACAGGTGTGAACCAGCACACCCGGCCCTAAGTGATTCTTATTTTTACTAAAATTTGAGAGCCCTTGATCAATACCAGAAGTTGAGTTAACTCAGTCTCTTAAAGCAGGCTTGGTGAAAATATGTTATGCTAATCAAACTCACTTGAGTCTAACACACTAAAATGTTCTAAAAAGCAATAACTGTTATTACTCACTTACCTGTCCAGGACTTAGAGCATAGCCTAATTGATCATAGAAGCTCCCAAAATGTTGGTTGAATATTTAGTCGAGCCTAGTGTCTCAAATATAAAAAATTAATTGAATAAATATAAGTAAGAGTAGGTAAATAAATAAACAGGGGAGAAGAAATGAAGGAATCATTAATAACAACGGAAAGTGACCATTTAGTAAACACATAGCAATTGCTGCAATCATCCATTATCAATGGTTGCTAAAATTAGTAAGCTAAAATATGAGAGAAGAGGCTGGGCATGGTGGTTCAAGCCTGTAATCCTAGCCCTTTGGGAGGTAAAGGTGGGAGGATCGCTTGAGCCCAGGAGTTTGAGACCAGACTGGGCAACATAGTAAGATGCCATCTCTACAAAAAATTTAAAAGTTAGCCAGGTGTGGAAATGGTGGTGTGTCTGTAGTCCCAGGTACTTGGAAGGCTAAGGTGGGAGGATCACTTGAACCTGGGAGGTTGAAGTTGCAGTGAGCTGTGATTGTGCCATTGAACTCCAGCCTGGCGACAGAGCAAGACACTGTCTCAAAAAAAAAAAAAAAAAAAAAAAAAAGTATGAGAGAAGAAATAAGAAAGAGAAACAGGCATTTGGCCAAGGAGTATCTTCCCATAGGATACTTACTAATTACAAAGGGAAAACCAGTGAATTTACTGTGGAGCCATCTGGCAAATGCCAGTTTGACCAAGTGATCAAATATAATAGCAGTAAGGAGACATAGTGACATCACCTGCCTCCTGATAAGATGCCCTGAGTGGGCACACTGTTGCTTCTGTGGTGTTCTTGCCAAAATACACGAGCAAAATTTAATCACAAATAGACTTTGGAAAAGCCAAACTGGGCGAGTGCAGAGGCTCATGCCTGTAATCCCAGCACTTTGGGAGGGGGAAGAGGGAGGATCTCTTGAGCCAAGGTGTTCAAGAACAGCCTGGGCAACATAGCAAGACCCTGTCCCCACAAAAACTAAAAAAGATAAAAATAAGTGGGCATAGTGGTGTATGCCTGTGGTTTCAGCTACTTGGGTAACTGAGGTAGGAGGATTGCTTGAGTCCCAGAGTTTGAGGCTAGAGTGAGCTATGATCGCACTGCTGCACTCTAGCCTGGGCAACAGCATTAGATCCTGTCTAAAAAAAAGAAAAAGAAGAAAACCCAAACTGAGAGACATTCTACAAAATAACTAGTCAGTGTTCTTGAAAAGTGTCAAGGTCATGAAAGACAGGAGTCTGAGGAACTTCCCAAATTGAAGGAGACTAAGGAGGGCCGACTCATAAAGCAGAGTGGGATTCTGGGTCATCTCCTGGACCGGGAAAGGGACGTCAGCAGAGAACGTGGCTGCGTGTGCATCCAGCCTGGGGAGTAGTTGATAATATTGTATTAATTTTAATTTCCTGGGTTTGATGATTGTACTATGGTTACATAAGGTGTTAGCATTTAGCGTAGCTGGGTAAGTGGTATATAGGAACTCTTTGTACTACTTTTCCAACTTTTGTGTGAGTCTAAAATGATTTCAATATAAAGCATTACAAAATTAAAAACACTTTAAAAGTGTGATTCACAGACTCTGTGCACAGAATTTTTTTTTTTTTCCAGGATGGTGAGTAGGGGAGGGGTTGTTCATTAAAAATGTAGTTCCGGCCGGGCGCGGTGGCTCAAGCCTGTAATCCCAGCACTTTGGGAGGCCGAGACGGGCGGATCACGAGGTCAGGAGATCGAGACCATCCTGGCTAGCAGGGTGAAACCCCGTCTCTACTAAAAAATACAAAAAAAGCTAGCCGGGCGAGGTGGCGGGCGCCTGTAGTCCCAGCTACTTGGGAGACTGAGGCAGGAGAATGGCGTAAACCCGGGAGGCGGAACTTGCAGTGAGTTGAGATCCGGCCACTGCACTCCAGCCTGGGCGACAGAGCGAGACTCCGTCTCAAAAAAAAAAAAAAAAAAAAAAAAATTACGGTTCCCTGGTTCCCACACTCAGGTCTAAAAATCAAAATTTCTAGAGATGGGACCTGAGAAAACTGTGTTTTCACTCAATTCCTGTGTGGTTCTTAGGAACACTAAAGATTGAGGAGAGTAGGAACTCCTGTCTTTAACTCTGATAACATTTGAGAACATCGGAAAAAATTTATATTCTGGATTGAAAGTTAAAAGAACCAACATATAATGCATTGGTTTAGCCACATATGCTGAATTATTGTGAAGTGTGAGGTTAATGAAATTAGGTAAATTCCCAGGATGTTGATCCAGATCATTCAAACTGACCATAGACTGATAAAGAAAACTGTAATTATTCAATCATGCTGTAATTTACCTTTCACAAAGCAGTGGTGCTTCTGACACAGCTGAAACCACTTGATAACATTTCCCTCTTAGGTGGATTCCACTCTTGTTTTAAATCATTGACTGGTAATCTGGAGAGAAATATTCCAAGAATGAAGAGTAAACTTCATGGAAATAGTCCTTAAAAACATTTAGCTTTATTCCTCTAGTGTATACATTTTTAAAGTGAGGTTTGTTTTTATTTATGTATATTTTATTTTATTTTATTTTATTTTATTTTATTTTATTTTATTTTATTTTTACAGAGTCTAGCTTTGTTGCCCAGGCTGGAATGCAGTGATGCAATCTTGGCTCCCTGCAACCTTCGCCTCCCAGGTTCGAGTGATTCTCCTCCTTTAGACTCCTGAGTAGCAGGGATTACAGGCATGCGTCACCACGCCTGGCTAATTTTTGTACTTTTAGTAGAGACGGGATTTCGCCATGCTGTCCAGGCTAGTCCTGAACTCCTGATCTCAGGTGATCTGCCAGCCTCGGCTTCCCAAAGTGCTGTGAGTCACTCTGCTTGGCCTATTAAGTGAGTTTTGTATCTAATTTGGGCTTTTGCATATTTCTCCTCACCAATGGGGCGTGCCTTGCCCAATATGTTTTATCCCTGTTATTCTTCTGGGTATGTTTCTGTGACTTAAACTGTAGTTCTAAAACAAATTTTGAAAAAAATTTAGTATATTGTGAACCCTAAGTTAATCACAAAATTAAATTAACCAGTAACCTCTTTCCTGAAATAGTCACAAGAGTATAGTTTATTCATTGTGAAGATAACTCTGTTTTTTATTGTTGATGCTACTCATGTAGAAAGTGATTTCTTAAATTTTTATAAGTAAAACTTACCATGTAAATTTAAAAGAATGGAAGGTGCATACCTCAACTATCATGTCATTTTTACAGAACACTGCAGCTTATCGAGAAAGAACAGACTGTAGGATGTAAGAATTAATTATAAGAAAAAAAAAGAAAGACTTAACTACATCTTCCCTTAAAATATGGTTAACTTTAAATCAAGGAAGATCTGTCTTGTGACAACAAAACTGTACATTTTCTTTTTAGTGAGTGAGAGGAAGAATGATGGAATTTAGGAAAATTACTAACTCCAAACATCTCTTCCACCTGTGAGTTGATTAGAAGGAGGAGTCAGTGTGAGCGATCCAGCTCCTTATTTTAGATATTTCTCCAAACTGAGAAACGTAGATTCACTTGCATTCCCACAGAAAGTTATGGTAGGGTTGGCTTCTGAGTCACATGAGGGTGCCACAAAACCTCTGTGCTTCTCAAGTTATTTATTTGTAACATCAAGATGACTGCTCTAGCTCAATCCCAGGACTTGATTGAAGAAGATGACGATAATATAAGAAAGTAATTTCAGTATGTAAAAAGTGGTACCAAACCAAGATGGTCAAATAATAGTAAAATTTAGTCCCGTGATATGACAGTTTATGTAGTTGGGAAATGGAAATACTACTTCCATTTTAAGTGTTTCTCAGTGAACAACCTTGTTGGTATTTGGGGCAGAAAACTTATTCATTGTGTGGGTCTGCCTTTTGATTTGCAGGATTTTTGAAATTTTAACTTACATTTTTTAGAGACAGGGTCTTGCTATGTTGCCCAGGCTGGAGTGCAGTGGCTTCACAAGCACAATTCATCACTAAAGGCTTGAACTTCTGGGCTCAAGCAACTCTCCTGCCTCAGCCTCCAGAATAGCTGGGACTACAGGCGTGCACCACCATGCCTTTACTGATTTGTAGGATTTTTAACATCTCTGTTTACATCCTCTAAATGCCAGTACTAATTCCCATGCAACATATCAATTCAACTCACTCTTCCAGATTTGCAGTGGCCCTCTGAGGGGACAGTATGACCTACATTTGAGAACCACGGAAAGTATGCCAGAATGCTATGACAGACAACATTAATATATATTGTGATGATGGTATGTTCAGTAGTTTTCCGGAAAAGGTTACAAAATCAAGGATAGTGCTTTAAATTTTTACTCTTTTGTTGTATGGAAAGTAATTTTCCTATATAATTCATTAGAATTACACATGATGTGGACTTTTGTCTAAATGGACTTCCTATTTTAGAATGTTTTTTTTAGACAGGGTCTCACTCTGTTGCCCAGGTTGAAGTGTAGTGGTGTGATCACGGCTCATTGCAGCCTTGACCTCCCAGGCTTAAGCACCTCAATCTTCTGAGTCCACCTCAGTCTTCTGAGGATTTAGGACTACAGGTGCCCACCACTATGTCCAGCTAATTTTTAGTGATGAGGTAGCAGAGAAATAGGAACACTTTTACACTGTTGGTGAGAATTAGTTCTAATTAGTAAATTAGTTCACCACTGTGGAAGACAGTGTGGAGATTCCTCAAAGTTTTAGAACTGGAGATACCATCTGACCCAGCAATTCCATTACTGGGTATATACTCAGTATATACATGGAATATAAGTCATTCTATTATAATGATACATGTACCTGTATGTTCACTGAAGCACTACTCACAATAGCAAAGACATGGAATCTACCCAAATGCCCACCAATGATAGACTGGATAAAGAAAATGTGATACATACACCATAGAATACTATGCAGTCATAAAAAGGAGCAAGATCATACCCTTTGCAGGGACATGGATGAAGCTGGAAGCCATTATTCTCAGCAAACTAATGCAGGGACGGAAAACCAAACACTGCATATTCTCATTTATAAGTGGGAGCTGAACAATGAGAACACAGGAAGGGGAATAATACACGCCAGGGCCTGTTTGGGGAGAGCAGGGTGTCAGGGGGTAGCGCATTAGGAAAAAGAGTTAATGCATGCTGGGCTTCATACCTAGATGGCTCTTTTAGTTGGCTCCTGAATTCCTTTGACAGACACCTCTCTCCCCTTCATTGCATGTATGTGTGGGTTTTTTTTTTGTTTGTTTTTTTTTTTTTGCACTTCCTTTTGTCACTACAAGATACTTCAGGCTCCTCTTGAGTAGTACCTGCCCCAGTGTTAGAATTGGCCAGTTGTCCAAGGAGCCCAGGACCCTTTTATTAGTAAATACTGTTAGAAACCAGGACCTGGGCTGCAGGTGTGCTCCTCATTACTGGGTGTTACTGCCTCTAGACCCTCTGCACTAACAGGGTAAGGCAGTGTGTGTGTACTAACCAGTGTGTATACATATATCCATACATATTTCTATGTGTAACAGTGTGTACCCATATTAAACTAAACATGAATGTATATTGAGGTTTCTAGTTTGAATCTATTATCACGTGGATGATTCTAGCTTCTTCCCTTGTTTATCTGTAAACTCCACTCCCAGAGCGCTGGGATTACAGGCATGAGCCACCGTGCCTGGCCATTTTGTCTATTTTTAAACTGAGTTGTTCGTTTTCTGAGTTTTACGAGTTCTTTTTATATTTTGGATTCAAGTTCTTTATCTGCTATATTTTTTACAAATATTTTCTCCCAGTGTGTGGTTTATCTTTTCATTCTCTTAACAGTATCTTTCATAGAGTAAATGTTTTAAATTTTGATAAAGTCCAACCTATCAATTTTTTTTGTCATGAATTGTACCTTTGGTGATATATATAAAAACTCATTACCAAATCTAAAAACTCATTACCAAATCCAAGATCATCTGTATTTTCCCCTAGATTTTCTTCTAGAAGTTATAGTCTTACATTTCATTTAGACCTATGATTCATTTTAAGTTAGTATTCGTGTACTGTGTCTATGGTTTTTTTTTTTTTCTTTTTTACTATGGGTGTCCAATTTCTTCAGCATCATTTTCAGCAAAGACTACCGTGCCTCTAATAAATTATCTTTGTTTCTTTATGATGGTATTGGCAAGCATTTTGTAGTCAAGATACAATGACAATCTGTTAAACCTTTTTTTTTTTTTTGAGACCAAGTCTCACTCTGTCACCAGGCTAGAGTGCAGCGGCGTGATCTTGCCTCACTGCAACCTCTGCCTCCTGGGTTCCAGTGATTCTCCTGCCTCAGCCTCCTGAGTAACTGGGACTACAGGCGCGCACCACCATGCCCAGCTAATTTTTGTATTTTTAGTAGAGACGGGTTTCACCATGTTGGCCAGGATGGTCTTGATCTCTTGACCTCGTGATCCACCTGCCTCAGCCTCCCAAAGTGCTGGGATTACGGGCATGAGCCACTGAGCCAGCCTAAACTTTTAAACTAATGTTTGAGTGCATACTCTTTCTCTCATCCATGAACACACACATAACACTCCCTCTGTCTGGAAGTTCACAGTACTTAGAAATAGCGCCCACGTCGCTCATCTGATCTTGAAAACAGTTCCAGTGGGATAGAAAGCCTTCAAGGAACAAAGTACTTCGGGAATAAGGAACAGAGTAATCAATTCCAACTGGGCAGGCTGTAGGGAATGAGTAGGAATATAAGGATGGATATTTATGTGATGTACATATAGGATTTATGCATATCTGAGTAATAAATATTCTAAGGATATACTAGGCTCAGAGCAATGGGATGTCCTTGCTAGAAAAAAAACAAAACAACAACAACAACAACAAAACAAAAAAAAAAAAATTGAGAAGACCAGTGTAGCTGGATAATAAAGTAAGAGTGAAAATTACAAAGGTTCCAAATGTCAACAGTTTGGAAAACCAGTTTGGTTGTTTGGACTTGGCACTGCACAACATAGAGAGCACCTATGAGCTTACACAGGGCATTGACACAATCGGATCAGCACTTATGAATGTGATTTGGCAGAAATATCAGGGGCTACTGGAAGAGGGTCAAGACTGGAGAGCTTTGTTAAGAAGCCAAAACAATTGTTCAGGCAACAGTCACGCAGGGCAGTGGCAGACAGAGCTGAGAGGAAAAGCAAGGACACTGGAAGTGTTAGAAAATGTATTGCAGGAATGGAACATGAAATCAGGCATTTTTAGCAATTTACTGTTTTTCTGCTATAATAATCTGCCTACACTGCCACCTATTGGTGAATAAACTTCCCGTTCTAATTGTTTCCCTGCACAGGAAGAGAAATATTTTACAGCATGTTGGCAAGAATGATGTTGATTTCTCTCACTCTCTCAAATCAGCTTGTCCCCAAAATATTTACTGAGCTCTGTTCAAATTATTGAGGGAGAACAAAAAGTGTATGCCCTGTCTTCAGGCTGGAAATGTTCAAGATATAGGTTGGGAGACAACATAAGGAAAGCAATCACCGGCTAATCTGTTTAAGTGCAATGTGGGGTCCCAGAAGAAGGAATTTGATGGGACCCCTTTTACTTGCCACTGGTTGAAGAAGTGGTGAGGTGTGGACCGTCCATAAAGAACACCCACAGGAGGCAAGCTTTAGATATGGTCTAAAGGGAAGTACACAAGTCCAATATATCTCAGAGAGCTTGTGACTTCAGACTCTGGTGGCGTTTCTAACAAACTGGCCTGAGAGTTCATTATCCCAAGCTTTAAGCCAGCTCTATTTTCTGAGATGTATGAGATGTTATGAAGTAGACAGAAACATCTCCCCTCTTCAAAGCAAGTACCTGTTTGCAGGCGAAAGCCTTTCTGTGGTCTGGTGACCACAGAAAAATACAGATCTCTCCAAAGAAATGAAAATGGTATTCACATCACTAGCAGAGAACTGAAAACCATGAGCAGTTATCTGAGTGGGCTCAAACTGTGTAGAGAACCAACTGGCAGCTGGTCTCTGGCTGTCCTGAAATTTCTGCCGTGGTGCTGACTTTAAAGGAACCTAAAATTAAGTCTAACCTATACATGGCAGTCACTAAAAGTGGTAGATTATTATTCTTGTCTTATGGTGAGCAAACAGAGGCTTGAAGAGAGTCCAATATCCCTTAAGGCCACACAGCTATTAAGTGATGGAGCTGGGATTTGAATCCATGTAGATAGACGCAGAGCCCATTTTCCAACTTCCACATTCAACTGCTTCCTCCATTCCACTCTCACTCAACAGCAGCTGAACAATAAAGCATTACTAAATTGCTGCTACCACGTCCTGTGACTGATTTTTATTAATGTAAGCACAGCCTGACAGTTGTTAAAGTATTCAAAAATATTGTCAATAGTTCATTTTAAGATGATCGTATATATTAAAAACATAAATATTATTTTGTGTATCTTAATCATACTTATCCAATCCCTCTTTCACCTCAATACATGAATTATTGGAAATGTGTCCCTTGACTCTCTTATTTAGTGTGTCTTAAGATCTGGCATTTCAACATATGTTATCTTGTTTCCCCTTTGAGATCAGGATGGTGCCTTATAACTCAATTTTACTCTGCATAGCATTTTACATGTCAAAGTTTGTGATATACTTTTAAATTAACTTCCAACCTTTTACTTTTAAAAAAAATTATTCCCAGTCACATGGTTTATGTGCACTCAGCATAGGAAAAATTTTTGAAAGTTTGTAATGATTCAGTTACCTAAGAATATAACATTTTTTTTATCTTCTGAGTATCTCAGCTCAAAAATATGAACAGAATACACTATGATGTACTTGCCGTAGAATTATAAATATTATCTTTTTCCTCCTGCTTTAAGTATGCCACTTAGCTGACTCTGAGTTGTAAAAGTGATGTAAAGTAGCTCAGACTAAACATGTAAGAGAGGAAATAAACAGACATTTATAAATTAAGCTTTTTATAATTCCGGGATAATCTTTAAAATTCCCCCGTGCATTTAGAGTGGCCACTCTTCACAGTGTCATCATCTGTGCTTGTGTGTATCCAAGGCAGCTCTTCCATCAAGTCCCGACCAGTGCCTCATTTGGCAGAGACTGTCAGTGTGGAATCATCGCAGTTCCCCTAAGGACAACTGTGCAGCATAAATATACCGCATAATTCTCTTCTTGCCTGTCCTTGATTAAAAGGGAAATATGGACAAGGAGTCTTGAACAAAGAGAAAGCAATTTCCTAATTTCCTTTAACCCGAACATACTTTCTGTATTTAGATGCTTCATTGTAAAATATTTTTCCTAAGACGATAAGAAATACAGAATAATTACTATTCAGCATATCAAACAAAAAACTTTATGTTTTTTAGAAATTGCAGGTTGTCATAAAACCAGTTTGTTATAGGAAATAAGTGAGTTTATAAATATGTCTATTATATATTCATTTACATTACAAATGACCCTATTCATTTTTCCCCTTTGTTTTCTTCTGTTAGTTTTACTATGTCATTGTATAAGTTACATACATATTGTATAAGTCACACACATAATGAAAACTCTGAAGAACTAGTAGTAGCTCTAAAAGGGAAAATTAAAAACATATTTGAAAAAATAATTTTAAGAAAGGGCTTAGTAAAGTCGTAGATAAGCTGGAAACTACTGCATGAATTCAGGACCCTTAATACACAGATCTTTGTTGCCCCTGCCATGTGCTGTCATGCGGACCAAACTCAGCCCCATCTCCAGTAAAATCTCCTCCAGAGTGGCCAGATAAATGTCTCTCCCTGATGAAAAGCAATAAGGGAAATCCAGGTGTGCCTGGACACCTTTGTTGCTCTCACAGTTGCTGTGGAGTGCCAAAAAGAAAGGAGACAGGCCACAGAGCTCCTGTTGACCAGATAGTGTTGTTTGAGCATCAAAAGAAGGATAAATGATATTGTGATTATTATTACAGATTCTTAATTTTACTCAAAAGTGGAAAATTATGTGGTACAATGGAGGAGGTGCTTATGTGATTTAACAATCATATTTAGAGAAAATGTCATATATTGCTGCATTCACACTATGCATGTATTAGATGAAGTTTAGGTCAAATCAGGTAGCAAAAGATTAAGTAACAGTCTTACAAATGGGGTGTGTTTGTGTGTGCGTGTGCATGCGTGGCATGCAATTCCATGAATATAGGCAGAAATAACTGAAGGAAATTATTTTAAAAGTTGTGTCAGAGGTTGTAGTAAAAAGAAAAAAAGTCAGAGTAAAATGTAACACACCAAGTTCTAGAGAGACATGGGGGAGAAATATTTTATTGCTGTAAAAAGGGGCCTGATTCCATAAACTCTACAGTATGGTTTAATCATCTTGGGAGTTCCAGGTTTTTATGTTACTGTCCTGACCTGTTCCTCTTAATTCATAATCGAGTCAAGCTCCTTATTTTCTATCAGATAACCTCAAATCAATCACCTGACCTAATCTAAAACAAGACTTCCAACCTGACGCACGACTTCTATTTATTTTGATCAGAAAAATAGCCTTGTATCCAAGAACGTACAAAACACGCATACAGGTAGAGATGATGATTTTTAAAAATTAAATTTTGTGATGGTTAATACTGAGTGTCAACTTGATTGGATTGAAGGATACAATGTATTGATCCTGGGTGTGTCTGTGAGGGTGTTGCCAAAAGAGATTAACATTTGAGTCAGTGGGCTGGGGAAGGCAGACCCACCCCTAATCTAGTGGGCACCATCTAATCAGCTGCCAGCGAATATAAAGCAGGCAGAAAAATGTAAAAAGGCGAGACTAGCCTAGCCTTCCAGCCTACATCTTTCTCCTGTGCCGAGACCAGCTCGGTTGGGGAGACCCTAACCCTGCAGTGCTACAGGAATTAAAGACATACACACAGAAATATAGAGGTGTGAAGTGGGAAATCATGGGTCTCACAGCCTTCAGAGCTGAGAGCCCAGAACAGAGATTTACCCACGTATTTATTAATAGCAAACAAGTCATTAGCATTGTTTCTATAGCTATTCGGTTAACTAAAAGTATCCTTTATGGGAAACCAAGGGATGGGCCAAAATAAAGGAATAGATTGGGCTAGTTAACTGCAGCAGGAGCATGTCCACAGATTGTTCACGCTATTGTTTGTGGCTTAAGAATGCCTTTAAGTGATTTTCCGCCCAGGTGTTCCTTGCCCTCATTCTGGTAAACCCACAACCTTCCAGCGTGTGCCTTAGGGCCATTATGAGCATGTTACAGCGCTGCAGAGATTTTGTTTATGGCCAGTTTTGGGGCCAGTTTATGGTCAGATTTTGGGGGGCTTGCTCCCAACACTCCTGTACTGGATGCTTCCTGCCCTCAAACTTTGGACTCCAGAGTTTTTCAGTTTTAATACTTGAACTGGTTCTCCTTTCTCCTCAAGCTTACAGACAGCCTATTGTGGGATCTTGTGGTTGTGTAAGTTAATACTTAATAAACTAATCTATCTATCTATCTATATCTATCTATCTATCTATCTATCTATCTATCTATCTATCTGTCTCTATCTCTCCTATTAGTTCTGGCCCTCTAGAGAACTCTGACTAATACAAATTTTGGTACCGGGAGTGGTTCTAGAGGAGCATAATATTAAAGATGGAGTTATTTCATTGGTTTTGGGGTTTTTGGAACTGGCTGCTTAATATTATTAGACCCCAAAATGCTAAGGACTCTACTTCTAATAGTGTGGAGAACACTGATAGTCCTTGGCATGAACTGTTTAGAGAATTATGCAAAATAAATACATTTAGCATTCCTGATTGACTGTTCATGAGAGGCAAGGAGTTTAGTGACTCTATACATAATATCTTTGACTATATGTGAAGACCCAATGAACATAATGAAGATGGTTGCTTGCTCCTAAGTTCAGTGGACAAAGTGATGAAAGAAAATGAGGAATTTAGGGATTCCGTCTCCTGACTTCAGAAGCAGATACTGAGTCTGAAATCTGCTAAGATTGCCTTAAGTGAGAGCCTTATCTCCTGTAGAGAAAGTGCTGAAATTGTGGAAAGACAGACACAAGTTCGTATCATGTGAGTGGCTGACCTGTAATGAAAGGTGTGTGCACAGCCTCACCAGGTGTCTACTTTTAAAGTGAGGGCATTGATGGCAAAAGAATAGGACCCTGCAACTTGGAATGGGACATGTGGGAGGACCCTGATCCAGGGTTTGTAAACTCTGATGAACCTTTTTTGCCAGAAAGAACAGCTTCTCCATCCCCAGTAGTGGCAAAATCCCCTCCCTGACCCATGCTGCCATTAACCTTTCCACCTTTGTTTGAGGAGACAAACCCTGCACTGCCCGAGGCAACAGTGATGGCCTCCCTTGAAGCAGTTGCCAGGCAAAATAATGTTGATTCTCCTTAGGAGCCACCCCCACCACCCCTGTTTGTTTCCTGACCTATAACTAGACTAAAGTCCTCTCAGGCCCCTAGTGATAAGGTGGAGAGTGTGACCTATGAGGAGGTGCACTACATTCGAAAAGAACTGCTTAAGTTCCCTAATGTATATAAACAGAAATCTGGAGAACAGGCATGGAAATGGACATTAAGGGTATGGGATAATGGTGGAAGGAACATAGAGTTGGATCAGGCTTAATTTATTGATTTGGACCCACTAAGTAGGGACTCTGCTTTTAATGTTGCAGCTTGGGGAGTTAAAAAAAGGTTCTAATAGCTTATTTGCTCAGTTAGCTGAAATATGGATTAAAAGATAGCTCACTGAGAGCAAGCTGGAAATGCCTGACCTCCCTTGGTTTAATGTAGAGGAGAGAATCCAAAGGCTTAGGGAGATTGGGATGGTGGAGTGGCTTAGTCACTTTACACCTACTCATTCCAGCTGGGAGGGTCCAGAAGATATAGCCTTTACCAATGCATTGTGATATAGATTTGTGAGGGCAGCACTTGCATCTTTGAAGAGCCCTGTAATTGCTCTTTTCTGTATGTCAGATCTAATGGTGGGAACCATAGTGATTCAACTACAAAATTTAAATACAATGGGCATAATTGGATCCCAAGGAGGCAGGGGCCAAGTGGCAGCACTCAACCGTCAAATGCAAGGTGGGCGTAGCTAACATAATGGACAGCAGAGGCAAAGCAGCAATCAGAATAGTCTGACGTGTGGAGCTCTGCCATTGGCTAATTAATCACAGTGTTCCTAGAAGTGAAATTGATGGGAAGCCTACTGCATTCCTTCTTATTTTATATAAGGAGAAAAATTCTAGTTTGAATGGACAAAAGACTAATTTGAATTACAGAAACAGAGAATCATGGCCCCTCAATCAATTTCCAGACTTGAGCTAGTTTACAAACCCAGAACCCCTTGAGTCTGGGTCCCCTTGAGGAAGGACCCTACTACATCACTGACAATTTATGCAGTGAATCTTTTCCCCATCCTTCCCCAAGGAGACCTCCAGCCTTTCACCAGGGTAACTGTGCATTGGGAAAGGGAAATGATCAGACATTTTGGGGGCTACTGGACCCTGGCTCTGAGCTGATGTTGATTCCAGGGGACCCAAAATGTCATTATGATCCTCCAGTTAAAGTAGGGGCTTATGGAGGTCAGGTAATTAAAGGAGCTCTAGCTCAGGTCCGACTTACACTAGGTTCCAGTGGGTCCCCAGAGTCATCCTGTGGTCATTTCTCCAGTGTCAGAATGCAAAATTGGCATAGACATACTTAGCAGCTGGCAGAACCCCCATATTGGCTCCCTGACTGGTAGGCTGAGGGCTTTCATGGTGGGAAAGGCCAAATGGAAGCCATTAGAGCTGTTTCTACCTAGAAAAATAGTAAATCAAAAACAATATTGCATACCTGGAGGAATTGAGGAGATTAGTGCCACCATCAAGGACTTGAAAGATGCAGGGGAGGTGATTTGGATTCCCCCAACATTCCCATTAAACTCTCCTGTTTGGCCTGTGCAGAAGACAGATGGATCTTGGAGAATGACAGTGGATTATCATACGCTTAACCAAGTGGTGACTCCAATTGCAGCTGCAGTACCAGATGTAGTTTCATTGCTTGAGCAAATTACCACATCTCCTGGTATCCACTATGCAGACATTGACTTGGCAAATGTCATTTTCTCCATTCCCGTCCATAAGGCCCACCAGAAGCAATTTTCCTTCATCTGGCAAGGCCAACAATATACCTTTACTGTCCTACCTCAGGGGTATGTCGACTCTCTGGGTTTGTGTCATAATCTTATTCTTGTGATGGTTAATACTGAGTGTCAACTTGATTGGATTGAAGTATACAAAATATTGATCTTGGGTGTGTCTGTGAGGGTGTTGCCAAAAGAGATTAACATTTGAGTCAGTGGGCTGGGGAAGGCAGACCCACCCTTAATCTAGTGGGAGCCATCTAATCAGCTGCCAGCGAATATAAAGCAGGCAGAAAAATGTGAACAGGTGAGACTGGCCTAGCCTCCTAGCCTACATCTTTCTCCCATACTGGATGCTTCCTGCCCTCAGACATCGGATTCCAAAGTTCTTCAGTTCTGACACTTGGACTGGGTCTCCTTGTTGCTCAAACTTGCAGACAGCCTGTTGTGGGATCTTGTGATTGTGTAAGTTAATACTTAATAAACTCCTATATATATATATATGTTTGTGAAGGAGTTTATTAAGTATGTTTGTGAAGGAGTTTATTAAGTATATATATATATATATATATATATCTCCTGTTAGTTCTGTCTAGAGAACCTCAAGTTTATATTACCAATATTACCAATATTTTGGGGGAGATGTAGCAATGGACTTTTTCAATACTTGTGACTTTTCTGTTTTTAAAAATGTTTAAGAAAATCAACTATATTAAATGCGTGATTGTATTTTGAAATGTTTAATAGGGTTTGTTGGTGTTAAATAAGGAAACTTCACTTGTTTAATTTATTAGCTAAGTTGTAAAGAAAATAAGTGCCTTGAGTTTCAAGGCTTAAAATAGCTTGTAACAGTTACAGTTTAAAAAACTCTGGATTACTTTAAACGTTAGTTACTAAGTACCCACTCCTACACAGATAACCCCTCCTTATACACTAAATAATAAATTAGCAAGTGTTACTGAGGGCATGTCGACATGAACACTTCAAGTTGCCTCTAAATAAATTAGCAAGAGGCAGGGCAAGCAGCATTTAGTTGGGGCAGTTAGAAAAGTAGTCAAAGATACGCAATGAACAAAGAACAAAAGCAAAGAGTGACTTAGCTATAGGCAACCTGTTTATTTACAATAAAAGCATTGTGTTGGCAAACTAGATCCCTGAAGCTAGATGCTCCACAAAGATGAGGATTTCGTGTATTTTACCCACTGTGGTGGCTCCGCTGTGTTTTCACTGCCTGCTCCACAGTGTGCATTCACATCATTTTTGTTGAACGAATAAAGGCGGGTTTCAAAGGACCACTTGCTTCAGAACTACCCAGAGTCCCTTAAAATGCAAATTTATGGGATTCTTCTGGGGGACTGCGTCCAGAGGGGTGTGGGAACCTGCATTTTTTTTTTACAGCCTCTCTTTCACATGGTATACAGTTTGAGAACCACTGAAGTTCAACCTCTTAACCTTGCTAGAGAGAAGACTAAATGGTTTGCTCAGGGTCCTATGGCTAATGACGCTGAAAGTAGACCCCAAGCTGTCAGTCTCGAAAACTTCATTGCTTTGTTTATTTCCTCTAGCTTTCAACGTATAGGAAGAGGGAAATAATTCAGCTTCCAGGTTTTGCTGTCATTTGCTCCTGATAGATGGTTGATTAAAAAATCCATTTGTCATGGTTTCAGTATCACTTCTTCTCCAGCATTATTTCATACTGCATTTCCCCATCGTTTTCCAGACTAGTCCCTATTTTTTTATTTTCCAATAAAATTATTTTTGAACTGCCTGTCAATGTCTGTGAACTTCTAATGTTTTCTTATTTCGCTTGAGTAGAACTGTGAGAAAGCGTTTATTCCACCTAAGTAGGGCCTTCAGACTCTTAACCTGTTTTTCTAGGAAGACTCTTCTGGGTCTCCGGTGGTGGAAGCCATTCTGTTACACCGCTGTGTTTGCTTAGGAAATACTATATTCCTATGCAAGCTTGACAGTGAAACGATTGGAAGAAGCAGTCTTCACCCGTGTAACAGCTTCCTCAAAAGAGCATCATCCAAAGGCACGATTTCACAGCGCTCCTGCAAAGCTTGCTTTGTTTCCCCAATTTCTAGGGCATGTCGGACATGCCAAACCTAGATAAACGATTTGAAGGAGTTGAGGTCATTTTTCAGGATCTGTGACCGACAAGATTTTTTTTTTTTTGTAGAGTAATGTAACATTGGGCAATGTCTAAGGAGTAATGGAGCCTCAGTTTCCTTAGTTATTCCTGTCCTCTTCCGTTCACCTGTTTGCACTTTGCATATGAGGAGATAATTAGTAGTCAGTTGATTAGAGAGCAATTTCAACATTTTTCAATATGCTTAATATAAAGCAATAAAGCAGGCGGCTGAAATAACTAAAACAACAGCAGTTTACAGAGCGCGGTTTGATCAGAGATGCTTACTTTATTTTAATCAGGACCACTGGCCTTAATTTCATTTTTTAAGTTGTTAACACTAAAACTCTTTAGAAGAGTTCCCTAATTTGAAGAAAAATCCAGCCGGCTGCTTTTTTGGGCGCACTGGTCAACCCTGGCGATTTCACTTGGGGAAGCACTGAAACCGGCCACTCCATGCAGGATGGCCAGGGAAGCTGGGCGTGTGTCCCAGGTGCCCAGCCCCAGACCTTCTCCGCCCTCTTCTCCCCCACGCGGAAGAGAACGCGGTGCTGCGCCCAGGAGGGCAGGTCCGGCCTCCAGAGCTGGGGCAGGGGCGGCTGGCGTGACGGAGTGGCCATGGTTCCTGAGCGAGCAGGGGCTCGGCAGGTGAGCGCACCCGGCACCTTTGCGTCCAAGTTGCGGCGATCTCCGCTCATCCAGGCCGCATCTCGGCGCTGCTTTTTTCCGTCCCGACCTAGGCACCGCGGGTTCTACTGGCCCCCGCCAACTAGGGGAATCCGTGACGGACGCCGAGGCTTGCGGGGTGGGGGTGGCGGGAGACAGAGCCCAGGGAGAACCGCCGGGGCGACGCGGCGGGTACCTTACTGGGTCCTCCCAGGGATGCCGACCAGAGAGCAAGCCTAGGGTCCGGGTCCAAGGCAGGCGTTGCGTAGGGAGCCCTGAGACCCCCTGAGTCCGAGATTGGTGTCCGTCAGGGCAGGCTGCGCGGACTTCCGAGGGTCCCTCGCGCTGGGACACGCCCTCATCCTGGGGGACGACCCGGTGGCCCCAGGCACCGCCTCCCGTTCCCGCCCCGCGCCTCGCAGCGCTTAGGCTTCGGCACTCTGGGGGCCGAGTCCCAGTGCAGCTCCAGCCGACCCCCGGGACGCAGACAAGGGCAGGCGCGCGGTGAGGACTGCGGCAGGCCGAGTAACCGCGCTCTGGTCCAGGGGGCCATCTCTTGGGCTGCGCACCCTCCGGAACTGCGTCAGGATCCTCCACGAGCCTCCCACTCTCTTCTGCCCGCTTGCGAACATGTGGCCCTTCAAGCCCGGTGCCCCGCTGCCCGCACTCCTCCTGCTGGCGCTGGCTTTGTCCCCGCCCGGAGTCCACGGGAGGCCGCGGGGGCGCAGGGGAGCGCACGTCACGAATGAGGAGCCCAAGCCGTTACTTTTCCTCCCCGCGGCCGGGGCCGGCCGGACTCCCAGCGGCTCCCGGAGCGCAGGTAGGATGTCCCCGTCCCGCCCCATCCTTTGCCCTGCACCTGGGGCTCCGTGGATTCCCCTAGGAGCTGGGTGAGGCACTCGCTTTGGGAAGCTTGAGATTAGTACAGCAGAGAACAGAGCATCTCTGCAGATTTCCAGCTCTCAGAAAGAGGTCGTAAGCGTATTAGATTTACCACGGTTGAGAGTTAAGTAAAGAAATCCGGCTGGCAATGGGACCAGCCTTCTATGTCCCCTCCCAGGTGTGGGAGGCCTTTTTGGAAATAAACTGGTAAAGCAGCCCAAAGACATGGGTTTCAGTCCCACCGGCCTAGGCGTGGTGGACAGGTTAGGTCCCTGTCAGCGCCTCATTTCTGGGTTTTCCGGGGTTTTGAGAATTAACCAAGATTGCTGTCCGTAGACACTTGACGGTGCCAGGAATGCCCAGTTCCCTTCCCCTTCACGCTGGCCGCAGCGAGTGGCTGAGGATGCGCCAATTTCAGCAGGCGGCAGCTTATGTTACTGGAACCTTTCCTAGATCATTTTAGAAGGGCCCAAGAAGCAGCCGGCTGCTCCCAAATCAACTTTGGACAAGTCGGGTTCCTGCTACTTAGGAGCCCAAGGGGAGTGGAAGGAATGAGAGAGGAAAAAGTCACGCTCTAGAGGGTCATGAGACACCCACAGGCAGAGAAGAGGTCTTGTGAATGCAGGGAAAACGGAAAAGGCCTTGGAAAAGGAGGTCCGAGGGGGCGGCCGGGCATTTGGGGCAGCGCTGAAGGGAGGAGGGCAGGACACGCAGGGAAGGAAGATGGGGACAGAAGCGAGAAGCTCCTGACACGTTTCTGTTCACACCCAGCAACAGTAAAGCAAGGTGAAGCTACCGGCGAGACTGGGACAGAAGGGCCCCTCTGCAGGGACATTTGGTGGCCTCCGTCAGGCTTGGGAAGAGGAGAGGGCCTAGGGTGGCCTGGGGATGCCCCGCAGCCAGTGGCTGGCCATGGGAGCACAGCTCCTGATCCCTTCTCCTCAGGCTTCATGGCTAAGAAAGCAAACAATGGCTTCTTAGTATCATTTTTTTTTTCACAGTAGTTATGATATAAATATATACTTATTCACTCCACAAACTTTCTTCGAGTTCCTGTCTGTCACCATGCAGAGGGCGGAGGCCACCCAGAGGAGCAGACAGCAGTGTCTGTGCTCTCCTGCACACTTGGGTGTGGAGGGAGGGGCTGGTGCACACCTGCACTGAGTGAGCAGGGTGTCCTGCCCCGGGGAGGGGATGGAGAAGGTGGGAAGCTGAGGTGGGCTGCCCAGCTGGTGTGTGGACAACCCGGGCAGAGCCTCTCAGTCCAGCCGGCCACTGGGGAGCCCTCAGGAGGGGGAAGGCGCAGGGTCAGTGTCCGCCCCACGGCCATGCAGCAATGGTGCACACGGATCATGCATTTTGACTTAAAATTATTGTTAGCCTGAAATATTTATCTCAGAGAAAAAAATGTGACTTTGGAATGTGAAAGATCTGGGAGAAAGGCTCTCAAAGTACAGGAAGGTCGAGGGCACACATTCATTCAGACCTGTTTCATTCAACAGATCTTTTCTCTTTGATTCAGACAGTGAAGACTTACTGAAGTGAGTTACAAGGGATAAAACAATATTTTATTTATTTATTTATTTATTTATTTATTTATTTATTTATTTATTTTGAGATGGAGTTTCGCTCTTGTCACCCAGGCTGGAGTGCAGTGCCGTGATCTGGGCTCACTGCAACCTCTGCCTCCCGGGTTCAAGCCATTCTCCTGCCTCAGCCTCCCAAGTATTATAGGTGCACCACCACGCCCGGCTAATTTTTATTTTTATTTTTTTTAAGTTTTAGTAGAGAAGGGATTTCACGATGTTGAGCTAGGCTGGTCTCAAACTCCTGACCTCAGGTGATCTGCCCACCTCGGTCTCCCAAAGTGCTGGAATTACAGGCGTGAACCACTGTGCCTGGCCAAAAATATTTTATTAAAAGTTAAAAGTGGCAACCATCTGAAGTTTTAAACAACAATATAGTCAGACAGAAAGTGCCCTGTGGGCACCCTCAAAGACATTGCTTTCTGTGACTGTAGTTGTCTAAATTTTTGATTGCTATACTACATTCACAAGGGGAGAAAAGGGTGGCTCATAACATCCGTATCTGAGTCTGTGAATGGAGTACTTGCACATGGATCAGGGACAAACAAGGACATGAGAATATAGAGGGCAAGGGCCTATCTGGATGTTCTCAAGGGGCGCACTCAGCAGGTGGCAGGGGTTATCGTTCATTCAGGAGGAAAATGTCTCGCAGGTCTGGGAGGTCAAGGACTCTCATCCCTGTCAGATGTGCCTGGAATGATGGCTCCATATTTCTGTAGTGACGTAATAAGCACTATCGCCCAGACCCAATGTACCTGTTCTAGGTTCAGAAATCTTTGCTGCTCCTGCAGTTGCGCTGTCTGCCTTTTTCTGTAGGCCTGGCAACTTCCCTAAATGCAGATGTGAGCTGGAGGTGGGGGGATCATTTCCAGGGAGAGGGAGTAGTAACTAGGAAATCTTGAGGCAGGAGGGGCCAGACAGCATGCCATGAGGATTGCGGAGAGTGGGGGACTGGAGGAGATGTGTTAGGTTCCCAGGAACACTCCTGATTCACCGTCCTTGGTCCTCCTTCCTTCTCACAGGCCACTTGTTCATGCATGTATCCGTCCTGTCATTTAGCCATTTAACACAGAGCTGTGGTCCCTGTGATGGGCAACATTGTTGACAATTGTGCTTGAGGAGCACAATTCAGTTCGTAATTCCTACCTCCGATGTCTCTCGAATCTGGGTCTTCGTTTTTAGTGTCCTTCCCACCACTCTAGTTCAGACCCTCTTGAGAGCTTTATGGTGACCTTGTACATCATCTCCAATTCTATTAGTGCCCCTGACAGTGTGTCCTATTGGGATAAGAATTCCCAGTAACCTTCACTCCTGCTCTCTCATTCCTGTTTCCCTCCTCCCTTTGTCTTTGGTCACTGCGACACCAGCAGAATGGCACAAACAAGGGACCAAACCTCAAACTCTGCCAAAGGAAAGAAACATCAGAACACTCATCCACTGAAAGAAAAACAGAGTCAGAAGGCTGAGAACAGGGCCGTGGTGGGAGTAGAGAGGAGGTTCAGAGTTTTTGACAGAAAGAAAATTGGCTTGAGGTGTGAGACGTAGCAGTGTAAGGGGACTGTTAGCAAGTATTGATGTATATGACGTTTCCTTTGCTACCTCTGCCTTTTCAAGGTATTTCATGTTTACCTTATTTCTACAGGCTTTCTGGGGTCAGATTTGTGTTGTTGTGGTTGCTGTTGCTGTTTTAATATAAAACCTCGCTGACGTGGAGCTTAAGGAGAGCATGTGAAGGAGTTTTGATGAGGTTATGCTGAACAATAGCAAATGAACGTGCTTCATAAGTAGCATGGGGCTGGTCTCTTCCCGGTCATAAATCTGCTGTGGCTTCTCTTGATGTTCCAAGAAAGTCCTGGCTTCCTTGGAAAGAAAGGCAGATATATACATTATATATATATACACACAGTAGAGACAGAGTTTTGCCATGTTGGCCAGGCTTGTCTTGAACTCCTGACCTCAAGTGATCCACCTGCTTCAGCCTCCCAAAGTGCTGGGATTATAGGAGTGAGCCACTGCATCAGGCCCCATTATGAACATTTTATACTTCTTCTTCTTCTTTTTTTTTTTTTTTTTTGAGACGGTCTCACTCTGGTTGCCCAGGCTGGAGTGAAATGGTTCGATCTCAGCTCACTACAGCCTCAACCTCCCACCTTAGCCTCACAAGTAGCTGGGACTACAGGCACATGCCACCACACCCAGTAATTTTTTGTGTGTTTTTAGTAGAGATGGGTTTTGCTACATTGCACAGGCTGGTCTCAAACTCCTGACCTCAAATGATCTGCAGTCCTTGGCCTTCCAGAGTGCTAGAATTACAGGCGTGAGCTACCACCACGGCCAACATTTTATACTTCTGTTAATATTTTACAATCTGAATATATGAGTCTTCAACTTTGCTTAACTTCTACAGAATCCGTAATTACTATTCATCTTATGTATGTGTCTACTCACACTTGGTAGGCTCTGTTTTCTCTGTAAACATAAGGCAAATTATATAAGCCAACTGTTAAAAAAAGTCCTATCTTTATTATGCAATGGTTACATGTGAGAAAACCGGAAAACAAAAACACCAAAAAATTGAAACCCCAAAAGGTGATTATTTCTGGCTGATAGATTTGTAAAAAGTTTATCGACAGTATCAGATTGGCTATTGATCATTTCCATGAGACAGAAAGCACTGGTTCCAGGCTTGCTGTGGAATTGGGAAGGAGTGGATCTCTGAGTTCCAGGTGCCTTGTCTGCGCCACAGGGAAGACCCCATTATGAGGCTTCTCGTGAAGATGTAACAACAGGGGAGATATGTGGAGCACCTGACCAGGCTCCTGGCCTAGGAGCTGCAGGCAGGCAGCTTCTTACTCTCTCCAAGCACCACCTGGGCATCAGCCATGGTGAACCTGAAAAGATAGATATCATCATGATTGCTTCAGAGCTTGGTTATATTTGTTTATAGGAGATTTTCTATCGCCAGCAGATATGCCTGATGCTAAGAAAGGAAAAACAACAAGTTACACGTTGGGTTTGGAATACTATCTGTTTGTGTAACTTTTTCTTATAACTATCTTTTGTGATTTCTAACAGATTTGAAAACAAAGTCTCTAATAGATTTAAAAACAAAGTAGGGCAGGGGTCATACTCTGAACTTTAAGTCAAAAGAATAAAAATTAATTACTACATTAAAGAATTTCTCATTACTACTGTATTAATTGATGAAATGTTAAAATAGCCACACCTTAAAGAATTCTTTATAGATATAACAAAAATAAAAGATACTTCACAAGAAAAAAAGGAAATGTAACACATAGGTTAGGTTATGTGGACAATGAGCAATAAACTTGCTTATCTCGTTTGTTGATGAATTAAATTTTGGTTCATTTGTATTACTGTATCATTCCTGTTGAGAGCTTTATCTATCCAGTCTTCTAAACCCACATATATTCCATTCTTAGGAAAAATATTTCTTATGAGTGCTTATTCTATTTTACTATGTAATCCAATATTTTACATTACTTTGGTAAAATCTTTAACATATGATAATCAGGTAGTAATTACACATTTCAAAAACATTCACAATAAAGTATTTTGAAATACACTGCAAAACTCTTGCTGTATAAAGAATTTCATTGCCTCATCTAGGAAACAACACGCTATATTTAGAAAAAGTTACTTTAAAATTGTTATGGAAGATTAGAAGGAGAGATAAAAGCTTTCTTGTAGCCAATTTTTACATCATTTCCAGCGTATATAAAGTATATATGACTAGATCACCATTCCATGCAGGATCGACCACCATGCTTGTTTTAAAATATACCTGGGAATTGTTTTAATCAGAGATAGTGAGACACAGACGCCTGGAAATGACTATCATGAAGGAAGAAGTTTGTCTTCACGTGTCCCTAAAGACAGGAGCACAGCAAACCACACAAGGCCACAGGGGAAGCACCAGGGCGGGTCATGAGGAAGGAGGAACGGGGAAAAAGTGAGCAAGAGGTTGTACTGTGATTTCCCCAGGAAAGCCAAGGTATGGCAGGGTAAGCGGGCTAAGGATTGGCTGGTTTGAATGGGCTCTGGCACTAAGGGCTGCCACTAGTCGTTGGGTACCTGGCCCTGGAGTGATTAGGGTGGAGGAATGTTGGCCCAGAGTTAGAGAGCCCAGTAGATGAAGTGGTGAAGGTGTGGGTTTTGCATTGACTGCTTTGTAAATGAAAGGTGAGCTTGCACTGTTTCTTTACCTTGTCCTTTAAATTTATATATGAATTATCTGCTGACTATGTCAGCTACAGAATCTCGATCTTGACCCTTTCCTACCTAAACCTGTGTCCTGTCTCTGTGAGTTTACTCTCTCTAGGAAAGCTACCCTAGGAGGGGCATTCTCTCCAGGGTCAGCAAGGCCCCAAGATGTCAAAGCATTGGAAATACAGAAAATAAAAATTCATGGTTAATACAGCTCACAGTGCAAAATCCGATATCCTCTGCCAGCTTCATCTGTGTTCCAGCCCTCCATCGCCTCTTCCTGCCCATGATCCCACCTGGACTCCAGTTGACTCCAGTGGGCATTTGTGGGCCTTTATCTTACTTGGCCGGCTGGATGCTTTGCTGCAGTTGACCCGTCTCTTCCTCTTTAAATGATTCCTGATTCCACAGTTATTCTTGCTTTGTTCTCTTCTTCTCTGACCATTCCTTCTTTCTCTCTCCAAACATCTCTTCTTCAGCCTTTAAGTGTTTATGTACCCCAAGGTTCCATGCTTATCAATGGATTTTTCACAAAATCCATGGAAGATTCCAAAAGGTATCTTCTTCCTTTTTCTTTACCTTGTCCTTTAAATTAGTATATTCATTATCTGCTGAATATCTCAGCTACAGAATCTCAAACTTGACCCTTTTCTACCTAAACCTGTGTTCTGCCTTCAAACCTGCTCTCTGTCCTTTATTTCTGGTCAAAGTAAAGGCAAGTTTTTTATTGTTAGAGATTGTGTTTCTAGGGTGGTTAATTTATTGCTGGATTAACAGCCCTCTGGAGTTTCCCAGTCGCTTAGTTTGTTGATAAGTCTTCTCACTGCCTAATCCAAGAACATTATTAGGGCTAGATCCTGTGTTTTCTGCAAGTACTAATCTACTGTCATTTGGTTGTCGTGCCTAATAACTGATTACACATAAAAATCTTATCACTTTGTGAAATGTGGTACATCTATTTGTTTTTGAAATGTTTTAGCATTTTTTTTTTTTGTGACAGAGCTTCACTCTTGTTGCCCAGGCTGGAGTGCAATGGTGCGATCTCGGCTCACCACAACCTCCACCTCCCGGGTTCAAGTGATTCCCCTGCCTCAGCGTCCCAAGTAGCTGGGATTACAGGCATGTGCCACCATGCCCAGCTAATTTTTGCATTTTTAGTGGAGATGGGGTTTCTCCATGTTGGTCAGGCTGGTTTTGAACTCCTGACCTCAGGTGATCTGCCCACCTCGGCCTCCCAAAGTGCTGAGATTGCAGGCATGAGCCACCGCACCCGGCCCTGTTTTAGCATTTTTATAAGAATCTTGTTTATCTTTTAAAGTGTCTATGGAAATGATCATTTTAAATCTGGAAGAGGGATTAACTAGATTAAACTAGAAACTGAATAAATCATTTTCATGAGATCAGTCTTCAGATGAAATTGCTAAAATTTAAATTAAACATGAATTGTTCTGTGGTTTACAACAAGAAAATAATCTACTTTATAACATGACTTTGTATTTTTTCAAGTTTTCTGGGCTCATTTAATATTCTGTCCTTTTGTGAATATGCAATCTAATGGTAGAATTTTATCATAATATTGCATAATATAAGAGGACTTCAAAAGGACTTTAGAGATTATTTAGCTTGTCTACCTGAATTTACAAAAAAACCCCAAGGCGTCTTTGGAGGTCTGGCTGGACATAGAACTTTACTTTTGCTGAGAAAGCAAAGCATGACTGTCCAGTCCTAAGAGAGGACATAGGACACGGTTGAGTATAGAGTCTGATTCGATATGACTATGTGTTTGAAGTCAGATCATTTAAAATAAATTTTAGGCAGTTCTTATAATCAGTGAAATGTTACAGATGCTGCATCTTCCAATTTATTTTTTTTTTTAAGAAATGGAGTGTCACTCTGTGGGCAGTGGCACGATCAGAGCTCACTGCAGCTTCTAACTCCTGGGCTCAAGAGATCCTTCTGCCTCAGCCTCCCAAGTAGCTTGGACCACAGTCATGCACCACCATGCTCAGCTCATTTTAAAAGTTTTTGTAGAGATAGAGTCTCACTATGTTGTACAGGCTGGTCTCGAACTTCTGGCTTCAAGTGATTTTTCCACCTTGGCCTCCCAAAGTGTTGGGATGACATTGTACCCAGCCCCCAAAACATATCCTATTAAGCACCGTAGTCCAATTTTAGAAATAATGTAAACACCAGATGTATAAAAATCAAGGTGCTCACTTACACCATACACATTTTTCCTTGCTCTGTCAGCTTCGAGGGACTAGAAGCAGCCACACTGTAGTCAGCAGGAGCACACCAAATGCCCTGATCTTGGTTTCTAATGCCATTCTCCAGCAAAAGAACCAGGGTTCCTTGGGGAAATCCCTAAAACCAAGACTAGGACGGAAAATAATAAGAAATGAGCCTAGAGTATCTGGTAATGCCAGAAAGTTTTTAAAAGTGATAAAAAATACAAAGCAATAAAAATAACAACAGAAACTTACCAATGACAGAGTCAAAGGAACACAGGAGCCAACTAAAACATTTCGTAATGGCCAGAGCCAGAGCCATCTGAGATACAAAATAAAGCAAGTAGTATTAGATTATAACACAAAATATAAATTATTCATCAGTCATTGCTTGTGTAAATAAATGATTGAGTAAATAAATAACTGGAGGAGAAGAGACAAACCTCTCATGCAGAAGAATTCTAAATAATGCATGTAGATCCTATGTCCTCAAAGAAGGGACACATAACTCCCCTGTCCTCAAGTGTGGGCTGAGCATAGTGACCTCCTTCTGAAAAGTACAGTGTGGGGCAGGGGGAGGGGAGCAGAGAAGGAGTAGCTTTGCAGTAAGATTCCTGACACACAGGGACTCAGCCAGGAGGTCAAGGTCAACATCAGCAAAAGTAAGTTACACTAAAAGTGGGCACTCTTCACAGGATGTCACGAAAATGGCATTTTCCCTTGGTGGTCTTCCTCCCTAAAACCCATAATCTCAGTTTAATTACAAGGAAAACATCAGGCAAATCTCAAATGAGGGACATTCTATAACATACCTGACCAAGACTCCTCCAAATGCTCAAAGTTATCAAAACAGGGAAATTTTGAGAGACTCACAGCCAAGAGACGCTTAAGGAGACATAATGACTAAGTGTAATGTGGAATCCTGGGACAAAAAAAGGACATCAAGGAAAAGTGAGGAAATCTGAAAGGAGTGTGCACTTTAGTGAGTAAGAATGTATCAGTATTGGCTCACTAATTGCAAGAAATGTGCCATACTAATGTAATGTTAATAATAGGAGACACCAGGGCAGGGCATATGGGAATGCTTTGTATTACATAATTTTTCTGTGCATCTAAAACTGCTCAATAATAAAAGCTTATTTTAAAAATTTTATCTCACTCTTGAAGGTGGTTGACATCTTCCAAAACATTGGGTTTTAGTTTTAGGATGTAAATACTGCCTTTTAAAGCTATCTGTCACAGAAAGAATAATTATAAATAAATAATAATTTATTTTTTTCAAAAGCTACTTAGAAAATAAGAAAAAAAATCTAAATTAACACTACTACAAAAACTTTAAGTAATATAAATAACCTGGAGTGAGTGATGTTTTAAAAATATTTCTGGTGGGGCAAAGTGGCTCACACCTGAAATCTCAACTCGTTGGGAGGCTGAGGCAGGAGGATCTCTTGAGGCCGGGAGTTCAGGACCAGCTTGGGCAACAAAGTAAGACCCCTTCTCTACAAAAAGTTTTTTTAAAAAAATGAATTAACCAGGCATGGTGGCATGCCTGTAGTCCCAGCTACTTGGGAGGCTGAGGCAGGAGGATTGCTTAAGCCCGGCAGTTTGAAGCTGCAGTGAGCTATGATTGTACCACTGCACTCCAGCTGTGGTGACAGGGCAAGACTCTGTCTCTAAAAAAAATAAATAAAAATACGTATTTTCTATTTTCAGAAGTTTTTCAGTCAGGATATTCTTTGTAGGTGGGTCTTTACAACTTGCATTGGCTAAATGGACTAGCTGATTTCTTTCACAGGAGGTTGTAATAAAACCTCACATTACAGAATATATTTATTTATGTAAAAGTTATTCCCCATTGAAATTTTGTAAATAAGTCATGTTTTTTGATGTCTTGGTTAAATCATTTTAAAAATTTTTGAGCAAATTATTGTGAAAATAATTCACTTTTATAATGCAAATAATTAATTCCAATTTATTAGTTTAGTGAATTCAGATTTCATACATTAGGAGTTTAATTGTGTTCCCCTTCCCCAGAATATGTTGAGGATCTAGTTCCCCAGTGCCACAGAGTATGGCCTTATTGGGAAATAGGGTCATTGCAGATGTAATTAGTTATGATGAGGTCATACTGGAGTAGAATTGGCCCCTTTTCAGTATAACTGATGTCTTAGTAAGATGATGGCCATGGGAAGATAGAGAGACACAGGAGAACTCCATGTGACAATGAAGGCAGAGATTGGAGTGGAGCATTGACAAGCCAAAGAATGCCAAGGATCGCCGGCAGCCACCAGAGCTGGAACAGGCAAGGAAGGATCCTTCCCTCAAAACTTCAGAGAAAGCATGGCCCTGCCCACATCTTGATTTCAGACTTCTTGCCTCTAGAACTGTGAGACAGTAAGTCTCTGTTCATATAAGCCGTCCCATTTGTAGAACTTTGTTATGGTGGCCCTAGGAAACAAATACACAGTATATGGTCTTTTCTGAAGGCAGAATTCATCTGTACTTATTCCATATGTAAAGTTTGAGAAAGTGCTTGCAACTACTCAACTCTGTCTCTGCAGCTCAAAAGCGCCACACAAAATTATACCAATGGGAGTCTATCCAACATACTGTGTTCCAGTAAAATAAAAGTCTGACTCTGTAAATCTGGGCTTGGTTTGCATTTCTAACATGCTCCCAGAAGATGCTGACACTGCTAGTCTGTAGAACGTAGCAAAAACTTAGAAGATAATAAGCAACCAATTTGAGTTTACTTTTATATCCTCTGCGTAATTTGCAGCCTAAATGGGATGTAAGTCTCATTAAACCACCTGGCTAATGTGTGTGTCAAAAAGAGAGTTACACACATACATCCCTCTATTTAAATATCTTAAACTGTAATAGAAGAAGCATGATATAAAAACATGTATTTACAAATATTTATACATTTACAAGTATATACTGGTACAGATGTTATGTAACTACATAATGAAAGAAGGCACACATTTTATGGCAGTTTATTTTTAAATGCTTTTAATTTAGTATTTTTATGTATTTATTTATTTTTGAGATGGAGTCTCACTCTGTCACCCAGGCTGGAGTGCAGTGGTGCGACCTGGGCTCACTGCAACCTCCGCCTCCCTGGTTCAAGCGATTATCCTGCCTCGGCCTCTCAAGTAGCTGGGATTGCATATGCCACCATGCTCGACTAATTTTTGTACTTTTAATAGAGAAGGGATTTCACCATGTTGGCCAGGCTGGTCTCAAACTCCTGACCTCAAGTGATCCACCTGCTTCAGCCTCCCGAAGTGCTGAGATTACAGACGTGAGCCACCATGCCTGGCCAACTTAGTATTTTAAAAACATATTTCTTAAACATATTTAAAAGTCAGCTTTAATATATTTAAAAGGTTATACTAGAGTCGGCCCTTTTTCAGTACAACTGGTATTGTTAATAAGATGACAGCCATGGGAAGATACAGAGACACAGGAGAACTTCATGTGACGGTGAAGGCAGAGGTTGAAGTAGCTTTTTCTACTATTATATATTTAATATAGCATAGCTTTTTCTGCTATATATTTTAAAAATTTGAATTTGTCATATTGAAATTAAATTTGAATTTTTCTCCAAAAATAGTTCTTATCTATAATTCTCTCAGTACTGCTGTAATAAAGGTAATCGTTCTTATTTTTGAAATGGGAACTAGTTATACAATGATTAGATTTATTAGTAATGAGATTAGTAGTGTCTTGTCTTTAAAATAAATAACTGAAAGAACTGTACAGCAAACATTTTGATTTAAGTACCTAATGTAATGCTAGATTGAAACGTAAAGTAATGTTCCATAGTACCTCACAAAGGACTGAGGATCAATTAACAAGGCTTGTCAACAGTAAGTCATATCAGAACAAATTATCTTTATAGAAGATAGTCAAATTATATGCAGGTAGAAGCAAACAATAAACATTTTCAATTATTTTGTTTTCTGGTCGTACTGCATTTTTTTATTATTTCACATGATCATGGCTCATTTTTAAACAAGAATATAAGAATAAGAGATAAGTATGCCAACATATATATGTACATATGTATGCAAATTTATTTCTTTAAAAGATTTTGTAAACTTACAATTGAGGAGAGCAGCAGATGGCAACTGTTTTAGTAAATAAAAACTAGAAACTTTTACAAATTGGATGAATGAGATAGTCATTTATTCAAATTTTTCCAAGATAATGATCATGCATTACCTAGAGACCTGTTTGATTTTAACCCTCCCAAATAATGTAATCTTTTATATAATCGTGGTTATGTATCACAGAAATGAAGCATACATTTTATTTTACATAGTGATGTTTCAATATCTATAATGCACAGTGATCTGATCAGGGTCATTAGCATATCCATCTCAAACAATTGTCATTTCTTTGTGTTGGGAACGTTCAATATCCTCCTTCTAGCTACTTGAAATTGTATAGTGTATTATGGTTTACTGTAGTCATCCTACAGTGCTATAGAACACTAGCACTTCTTCCTCCCATCTAGTTGTCATTTGAAGCTTACATTTTATTTTATTTTTTCTTCTTTTTTTTTTCTTTTGAGATGGAGTCTTACTCTTGTCGCCCAGGCTGGAGTGCGCAATCTCCGCTCACTGCGACCTCCGCCTCTCAGGTTCAAGCGATTCCCCTGCCTCAGCCTCCTGAGTAGCTGGGATTACAGGCGTGTGCCACCGTGCCTGGCTAATTTTTTTTGTATTTTTAGTGGAGACGGGGTTTCACCATGTTGACCAGGCTGGTCTCGAACTCCTGACCTCAGGCGATCTGTCCACCTCGGCTTCCCAAAGTGCCGAGATTACAGGTATAAGCCACCACATCCAGCCTGAAGTTACATTTCAGACTTGTGCTGTCCAACACCACATCCACGAGCTATGAGGCTACTGAGCGCTTGTCATGTGGCTGGTCCAAACTGAGATGTATGGAATGTGCAAAATCCACCCTGAATTTTGAAAACTTAGTGCAAAAAAAGTAAAATATCTCATTAGTAATTAATATTGTTGATAACAAGTTGAAATGGTAACACTTTGGCTATACTCGATTAAAATAAATTATTATTTTTTAAATTTTAATTCTAATTTTAACTTTAGAAATAAGGTCTCATTATGTTGCCCGGGCTGGTCTCAAACTCCTGGGCCCAAGCAACCCTCCAGCTTCATCCTCCCAAAGTCCTGGGATGACAGGTGTGAGCTGCTGTGACTGGCCAAATGATTAAATTAATTCATACATTTCTTTTTACTTTTTAAATGTGGCTACTAAACATTTAGAATTACATGTGTGGCTCCCATTTATATCATCATAGATGCTGCTCTCTTAGAACATTTTCCGTCAGAGAGAAATCAACTAGTTTCGTTGTTTAGGGGGAGTTTTCTTTTTATTCAGTTTTTAAAATGTTATTTATTTATTTATTTATTTATTTATGTATTTATTTTGAGATGGAGTCTTGCTCTGTTACCCAGGCTGGAGTGCAGTGGTGTGATCTTGGCTCACTGCAGCCTCTACCTCCCAGGTTCAAGTGATTCTCCTGCTTCAGCCTTCTGAGTAGCTCGGATTACTGGCACACGCTACCATGCCTGGCTAGTTTTTTTGTATTTTTAATGGAGATGGGGTTTCACTGTGTTGGTCAGGCTGGTCTCGAACTCCTGACCTCAGGTGATCCACCCGCCTCAACCTCCCAAAATGTTGGAATTATGGGCGTGAACCACTATGCTTGGCCTAGGGTAATTTTCTTATATTCAGTTGTTTATTTAATATTTTGTGGATCAAAACTATTGGGTGCATCTAGTCACTAAATGCAAATTCATTTTCAATTAGTTTTTATTGAAGAATTAATACAGATTTATATTTAAAAAAGTTAAAAGTAATAAAAAGGGTGTGCATGGAAAAGTATCTCTTCTCTCCACCCCCAGAATTCTGCTCCCTGGCACCTCCCACCATTTTAATTTGTTTTTATACAAATAGGAGTGTGCTGCAGAGCAGGGATTGGCAAACTTTCTTTAGAAAGGGCCACACAGTCAATATTTTGGGCTTTGTGAGTGTTAGAAACAGATAATTGGTGCTGCAAAGAAAAGCGTGGAGACAAAGGATCTCTCAGCAAGGCAATCTTTACTATCTACAGAAAGGGTGACCCTCGCAGATGGAACAATGGTGAGAGCACACCTGCACAAAGGAAAAGCAGACATATTTATCCCTTACGCATTTGGGTCGTCCTTACCGCTGTGTCCTGCATCCATTGGCTGGAGCTGGACCTCACAGTCTTAAACTGATACCCGATGTGCTAATAACCTAAAAACTTCCCTAAATAGGTAAGTTCAAGGGAGAATAAAGAAGAAAAGGAAGTTGCTTACAAAAGGTTTAAGGAAGCAATAACATTTCCAAACAAGGAAGGGGCATAAGCTATGAGCTAAGACTTGCCTGGGCCTGTCCAGACATGCAAGCCAAAGCAACTAACTGGGCTAAAGTATAAGAACTAGTAGGTGATAAGACGCTTTGGAGTAAGAAGATATTATTCCTAGTGTCTATTATTTTATTTTTAAACCAAGAGGAGCTTTGAAGAGGAACTTTTCTGCTCTGTACAGTGAGCCCTACTATCTCTGCAACAACTACTCAGTTCTGCCCTTGTAGTGAAAAAGCAGCCACTGGCGACCCCTAAACAAATGGATGTGGGCATGTTGCAGCAGAGTTTTGTTCACAAACACAGGTGCAGGCTGGATCTGCCTCAGGAGCTGTTGTTTGCTAGCCCCTGCATAGGCCAGTGCTAGTCAATACAGTTATAGTCACGTGCCACAAAAGGACGTTTCTGTCATTTACAGACTGCATATACCATGGTGGTCCTTAGATTATAATCCTGTATTTTTACTGTTCCTATTCTATGTGTAGATATGTTTAGATTCACAGATACTCACTATGGTGTTACAGCTGCCTACAGTATTCAGCGCAACAGGTTTTGTAGCCTAGGAGCAATAGCCTGAGTGTGCAGGAGGCTCTCCCACCAAGGTTTATGTAAGTGCACTCTATGATGCTCCCACAATGAAGGAATCACCTAATGATGCATTTCTCCAAACGTATTCCAATCATTAAACAGCACATGACTGTAAACCTTTTAACTTGTCTCTCTGCATCTATTCTTTGCCCTCTGTACTGTAAGCCAAAAAGTATCTGAGACTTGCAGTGAGCTGAGATCACGCCACTGCACTCCAGCCTGGGCAACAGAGCGAGATTCTGTCTCAAAAAAAAAAAAAAAAAAAAAAAAAGTATCTGAGATAGGTCTCAATCAATTTAGAAAGTTTATTTTGTCAAGGTTAAGGATGCACCCATGACACAACCTCAGGAGGTCCTGCTGACATGTGCTCAAGGTGATTGGGGTACAGCTTGCTTTTATACATTTTAGGGAGACATGAGACATCAGTCAGTATGTATAAGATGTACATTGGTTGGGTTCAGAAAGGCAAGACAAGTTTAAGGGGGATGGGGGAGGTGAAACAGGTTTGAGAGGAAAGGGGCATGTGCAGGGAGGGAGGTGGGTGGGGGGGTTCCAGGTCAGAAGTAGATAAGGGACAAAAGTTTGCATTCTTTTGAGTCCTTGATCAGCCTTCCACTGAATACACAATTTAGTGTGGCTCAGTGAATCTGCAGTTTTACATAAACAATAGGGCACAGGAAGCAATCATATGTATTTGTCTCAGGTGAGCCTCAGAGGGATGACTTCAAGTTCTCTCTATCCTCCATCCACAAAGAATTTTTTTGTGGACAGATCATGAGGGAGGTATGTGGCTTTTTATCTTTGGAACTATCTTATTTAGGAATTAATGGGAGTCAGGTTTGCCTGACATAGTTCCCAGCTTGACTTTTCCCTTGGCTTAGTGATTTTGGGGTCCTGAGATTTATTTTCCTTTCACAATACTTAGGCATCATTGTTTTTTATTATTAAAAATAGTTGATGCTGGGCTCAGTGGCTCATGTCTCTAATTCCAACACTTTGGGAGGCTGAGGTGGGAGGACTGCTTGAGCCCAGGTGTTGGAGGCTGCAGTGAGTCATGATTGCACCTTTGCACTCCAGCCTGGGCAACAGAGCAAGACTCTGTCTCAAAAAAAAACAAAGTTTGCTTATTAAAAAATGTTTAAATGGTGTATATAATTTTATTTATTTTTATTGTATGTCTTTAAAGTGCACAGCATAATGTATTGATATATGTATACAGAGTGCAGTGGTTACTGTGGTCAAGCAAATCATATCCATCATCTCACAGTTACCCTTTTTTTTTGATGGTGAGAACTCCTGAACTCTGCTCTCTCAACCATTGTTCCACATACAACACATCATTACTCCCTGCAGTTCTCCTCTAGACTTGCTCATCCTACCCATCCGCAGCTTTGAATCCTTTGACCAATTCTCCCCATTCCCTCCCTCCCTCAATGATCTTTTGAAAATGTAGCTTAACCTTGCCTTTCCTTTGCCTAAAGCCCTTTGACTTCTCATCACCTACAGAATTAAGCACAAAGTTTGTGTACAACTTGACTCTAAAGCCCACCTGTGCCTGCAGTCTTGTCTCACCCACCTCTTCTTCAGCAGCTCGAGACATTTCCCCCAATACTTAAACAGGCTGCAGTCCTCCCCATTCCCATCTCTTCTTACCTTCTTATCTCTGGCTTGTTACTTCAGGTATGGACTTAAACACCACTTTTCTGTTTCAGTTAAATCAATCTGTGGTACATTCTTGTATTCCTATATGATGTTTGTGCTTTGAAGTTAAAATTCAAGTGTATTGAAATTGTGGTTTTCTTGGTGGGCTGTACTGAGTGCAAGGAGGCACTGATGTTTCCATTTGAGCAGTAGCAGCCCTCTCGGCTTCCTATTCCTTGAACGTGTGCCAGGTGCCTCTGCCAGCAAAGCCGGGTTGTACAGGGGGACAAGACCGCATCCCTTTCCTCAGGAAGCCATAATTGCGGGGAAGACAGACACACACGGTGCCCTGTCATGCTAACCAGAATGTGACATCTGCTTTGATAGAAGTTATAAAATGTGTTATGGGGCGGAGATGAGGAGGGTAATTTACTTAAAATATGCAATTTTCTACACACCTGAGTGTCGTCCTTGTCACAGGGTCTAGAGATTAAAATTATACTCTAAAATGCTTTCAGAAATAGAATTATTTATGAAGTCTTTGAGCACGCCTTAGCCACAGGAGGTGCTTCTGCTGTACTCAGCTCTCATTCATTTTTCAGAATGCACCACTGTAACTACCTGGCCCAAATATTGACACCACAGAAGCCAATTTGCTATTTTTGCTTTCTGAGAAGTACAGGGGGAAAGACCTATGTTTGAGCTGGAGCATTATCGAAGAGAAGAGGAAAGGTTTATGTGATGAAGTACTTTCATTTTACTGCTGCTTTGTTTTCCTGGATTAGTTTTAATTGTTTGTAAAGTGCAGGTGTTCATTGTCAAATGGGAGGGGAGCTCCGATCTCTCTGCATTCCTGCTGCACCCACACAATCACGCCCTGAGCCAGGTCCTGAACTCGCAGAAGGCTGCCCCGAACTGGGGAGCTCCCTGCACAGGAAAGGGTTCCGAAGTCCCTCAGGAGCTCATGGCATGTAAGGAACAGTTAGAATTACTGCGTCTGCATTTTCCAAGCCTCAGTCACCACTGCCTTGTCCTGGCGAAGTCACACTCATCACCGTGGTGGCTCAGACTCTCCTAGAGGGGGATGACAAACATTCACTTCCCTATTATATTCTTACAATGTTGTAAGTTTAAATGTATACCTACCAACAAACCTTGAGGCTCCACTATTTTACTAAAGTTTAAGTTTTCTCTTCCTTTGAAAGTGTTGCATGTGCTCCCAATTGTTTGTATAAATTGCATTTTCTGGATGGTGTAGTTTTAGTGAGTACAGAGTAAAGCCTGAGATACACTTTTATTTTTAAATTTTATTATATATTAAGCACAAAGCCTTCCAAGTGGGAGAGATCATGACCTATAGTACATTTCAGTTTGTTTGTTCTGGCTACTGGGGAGAAAGATGATTATGGGCAGGAGAGGAGGGGTTAGGAGGCCACTGCCAAGGCATGGTCACAATAGGACGATGGCTTGGGCCAGACTCATGTTGAGGGAAGGAGAAAGAAGTGAGTGGGTCTGGAATAATTTGTTGGAGGTGGAATACATAAAACTAACTCATGGGTTGGGTGTAGTGGTGAGGGAAAAAGTTAGTCAAGCATAACTTCTTGAGCTGGGGCCTGATCAAGAGTAATGCCACTTCAGTCAGTCTTCAGTGGACTGAGGAACATGGGGACAAACAGGTCTGGGCAGAGGAAAAGGAGACCTTCCATTGTGACTGTGCACTTTTGAGAGGGCTGTAAGGTACCCTTCATGCCGTAGAGCAAGCGGTGAGGTAGGTGTACTGGAGTTTTGGAGCCCAGGAAATGGTAAGGGGCTGGAGATATCAGTTTGGACTCAGCTAAATAAACTGTCACAAATTCATGTGTTTAGTGCCTTATGAAGTATTTAGCATATTAAGGATTTTTTTTTTTTTTTTTTTTTTGAGACGGAGTCTTGCTCTGTCGCCCAGGCTGGAGTGCAGTAGCCGGATCTCAGCTCACTGCAAGCTCCACCTCCCAGGTTCACGCCATTCTCCTGCCTCAGCCTTCGGGGTAACTGGGACTGCCGGCGCCCGCCACCTCGCCGGGCTAGTTTTTTGTATATTTTAGTAGAGACAGGGTTTCACCGTGTTAGCCAGGATGTTCTCAATCTTCTGACCTCGTGATCCACCCGTCTCGGCCTCCCAAAGTATTAAGGATATTTTTAAATGGGAGAAATGCATTCAAGAAATTCTGAAGGTTTTTTTTCTTTTCAGAAATATTCCCAAGAGATTCTAACTTAAAAGACAAATTCATAAAGCATTTCACAGGTAAGTACAAAATATATCAGTGATTCCATTAACTAAATAAAAAGAATGTGTGCAGGTTACTATGTCAGGCACTAGGGATATGAAAATAAATGTCTGTAAGTGACTCATGGTCCAGCTGGGGAGATGGACGGATGCTACTAACTTGTGTTAACTGTAATGTAAACCAGCCCTTAATAAGTAATAGAAGTATGAACCACTTTTTAAGGACACACAGGAAGTGAATAATGTGACCAAGAACTACCAAGAAAGGCTTGTAGTAGACACAGTATTTAAGGTGGGCTTTAAGGGATGAATAAGGCTTTCCCGTGGTGAGAGAGATCTTCTCTTCAGAAGGTCTGCATTGAATAAGCCATGAAGGCACAGGGTGTGGTTTAGGCAAGGACAGGTATGCATGGACTGTGGGTGGGCTTAGGTATGTGGCCCTGGTCAAGTATATGGCTGGAAAGGTAGCTTGGAGTCACGTTGTGGATAATGTTAAATGGCATGCTGGGGAATTCAGACTATGTTCCCCAGTCTGGTGGGGGGTAGGGAGAGAGGGGGCAATAGAAATGTTTTGAATAGGGAGGGACAGACTTTCATATACTACATCTTTTAAAAATATATTTGTTTATTAATTATTATTATTATTTTCTGAGACAGAGTTTCGCTCTTGTTGCCTAGGCTGGTGTGGAGTGGCGTGATCTTGGCTCACTGCAACCTCTGCCTCCCGGGTTCAAGCAATTCTCCTGCCTGAGCCTCCCAAATAGCTGGGATTACAGGCATGCACCACCACGCCTGGCTACTTTTTTGTATTTTTAGTAGAGATGGGGTTTCATCATGTTGGTCAGGCTGGTCTCAAACTCCTGGCCTTAGCGATCCACCCGCTTCGGCCTCCAAGTGTGAGCCACCGGGCCAGGCCAAAAATTTTTTATTTTTGAGACAGGGTCTGGTTCCATCACTCAGGTTGGAGATCAGTGGTGAGATCATGGCTCACTGCAGCCTTGAACAAATAGGCTCAAGGGATGCTCCCACCTCAGCCTCTGAAGTAGCTGGGACTACTGTGCCATCACACCCAGCTAATTTTTTATTTTCTTTAGAGATGGGGTCTCACTATGTTGCCCAGGTTGGTCTTGAACTCCTAGCTCAAGTGATCCTCCTGCCTTGGCCTCCCAAAGCATTGGGATTATAGTTGTGAGCCACTGCACCAGGCCCACCTGCCACATCATGAGCACAGATAAATACTGTCCCATGACACTGTTTTGTTCTTCATATCAACTTTGTGAATCATTTGCATATCGTCCTATGCCCCAATTTCTAGCAAATCACTGAATTATTGTGAACAGTACACCCCCATATTTACTACTGGCATTACCTCTCTGTTCCCAGGCATCCCAGCTACTTTTTTTTTCTTTTAGACCTCAGGCCTGTGATGTGGGAAATATGTGGTTTGCCCACTTAGTCAAGTCCAAGGGCCCTACCTGTTTATTAACGGAAAGGATGGTCCTGAGGATCAAGTGGAGATGCACCTGCAGGGCACAGGGATGTGTGGGGATGTTGAGCCTTTTGAGGCAGCTGTTAGCGACGTGACTGTGGACCCCACGAGAAGCAGACACCAGAGGGACGGAGGGATGGACATTTTGTTGTTGTTGTTGTTCTGTGTGTATTTTTTTTTTAAGAGATAGGGTCTCACTCTGTTGCTCAGGCTGGAGTGCAGTGGTGCAGTCATAGCTCACTGTAGCCTCCAACTCCTGGGCTCAAGGATCCTCCTGCCTCAGCCTCTAGAGTAACTGAACTGGGACTACAGGTGTGTGCTGCCATGCCTGGCTAATTTTTTATTTTTATTTTTTGCAGAGACAGGGTCTCGCTATGGTGCTTAGGCTGTTCTTGAACTCCTGAGCTCAAGTGATCCTCCTGCCTTGGCCTTCCAAAGTGCTGGGATTACAGACGTGAGCCACTACTCCCCATCCGGGATGAAAGTCTTGATGGGCCCTACCTTGGATTTAAAGGGAGAGACAAAGGACTTCTCAAGGCCCTGCCCGTTCCATTTTACAATTATCCTAGACACTAATAAGACACAAATTACTATAATTAGAAAATGGAATAAATGTCTTGGCATGTAAACATTAATTGCTTTAGATAAAAACAGAAAGTAGAAACCAAAGATATTTATTTTTTGTACTTCTCATGCACTCAATTTGCTCTCTACAGCCTTTTTATTTTCTGTCCAGAACTTTTTCCTTTTAATTTTTCTACATAGTTCTACTACATGTGAAGATTCCATTATGTGAGATGTTGAGAATGTGGAATGAATTTAGATTATTTTTCATAGACCACAACTCTACCTCCCACAGAGCCTGGGTGGGGGAAGAGTTCTCAGGCATGTTCTTTTAAGGGCATGGAAGTATGTAAAGTGCTGTTATATTATGTCCACTCATAAAGTGCTAGGAAATTTGTATGGAAAACATGCCTATGTTTATAATAAGCATTCTTTTCCTGTGCTCTAGGGCCAGTCACATTTTCACCAGAATGCAGCAAACATTTCCACCGACTCTATTACAATACCAGGGAGTGCTCAACACCAGCTTGTAAGTAATTTGGGTGGGTTTTTTTTAAAAAAAATTATCCAACAATAAATGTGTGTAATATTAAACTTCAAATGTCTGTGGATGGGAAGTAGTAGACCATTGACATTCTATTTATAACACTGATTTATAACACTGACAGTACCTAAGGTTTGTGTGTACTGTTGCTGTAAGGAATGAAACCACATTCTAATTGGGAATCTATTCAAATCTGATAATAGCCAGATTTCCTTAAAGACCAAAGTGTTTGTTAGGATTTAAACATTTTATCATGATTCAAATTCTTTGGCATAAATAGGGTGCTGTCTCAAATAAATGAAAAAAGAAATGAGATGACTGTGAACTCTAAGTAAAAATTTTTTCCTAAGTTATTTTAAAGTAAATATTTTTTATATCACATCATTTATATAATGATGCTGGATTTTTCTGAGTAATGATAGCATGTAAAGGTTGCTATAATGAATTCTCTTGGATATTTAAGTTACTGAAGTTAATAATAATTCTAAACATAATATTTAAGCACTATCATTTAAAGTACCAAACTTATGACTATGTGTGGTAACTCCGTTTGCTGTTTCTAAATTCCTTTCTAAGCCTCAACTTTCCTTTTAAAGAACATGAATTCTAAGCATTTTGTTTCTTTTTAACTAGATTGCTCATCTTGAGGAGTATTGACTTTTACTCAGCATGTTAAGTTGTATTTGTTTTTCAAAAACAACTTGTGTTTAGGCCGGGTGGGATGGCTCACGACTGTAATCCCAGCACTTTGGGAGGTCAAGGCAGGCAGATCGCTTAAGCTCAGGTGTTGGAGACCAGCCTTGGCAACATGGTGAAACCCTGTCTCTACCAAAAATACAAAAGTTAGCCAATCTTACAATCTGGCTTCAAAATAAAAATAAATAAATAAATAAATAAATAAATAAATAAGTAAAAATTCCAAAATAAAATAAAATAAAACAACTTGTGTTAAATGGCTAGAGAAAGTCAATCACATTGGATTACAGGCAGAATGACTAATGGTAGCCAAGCATGGTGGAGAAAGCACATGGTTTGGCATAAAGCTTTTGACTAGTTATGGGGTGATTAATTAACATTCTGAGGCTCTTGTCTCACCTCTAAAGTGAATATAGGAATAGCACCTTCCAGATTGTGTTATTAAAAGAATTGATGAGAAAATCCATTTTCACCACTTGACATAGTAGGTATTTATTAAATTGTAGTTATTGTTACATGAATTAGTGACAACAATAACAGGATTTCCCCAACATTTCTAGTAACTCTATACATAATTTATCTTTAAATGTTTTTCCTAGATTACAAAAGATGTGCTAGATTGTTAACAAGATTAGCAGTGAGTCCACTGTGCTCCCAGACCTAGCAAACCTACCCTGTGAGTATATATTTATTTTTCTTATCCTGCTTAATAGTCTAACTTTATTTTTTAACATTTTTTCCTTTTCTTTTTAGTTGACACGTGGTTGTACGTATTTATGGGGTACAGTGATGTGATACTAATTTAAAATTTAATTTAAACATATAATTTAAATAATATAACAACACTTTACATACTTCCATGCCCTTAAAAGAATGTGCCTGAGAGCTCTTGCCCCACCCAGGCTCTGTGGGAGGTAGAGTCTAAATTAAATTTTAGAAAATTTAATTTTGAAAAATAATCTAAATTAAATTTTAAATTTTAATCTAAAATTTAATACTAATAAATGTTTGATATGCCTCAAACATTTATTATTTTTTATACTGTGAGCATTCAAAACCTTCTTTTGCAGCTTTGAAAAAATATACAATAAATTACGGTTAACCAGATTCACCCTACAGTGCTGCAGAGCCCCAGAACCCTCATGTCTAGCTGTAGTTTGTATTCACTAACCAACCGCTCCCCAGCTGTGCCTCCCACTCCTCTTTTGCCTTTTTTTTTCTTTCTTTTTTTTTTTTTTCTGAGACAGAGTCTTGCTCTGTCTCCAGGCTGGAGTGCAGTAGTACAATCTCTACAATTTCCGCCTCCCAGGTCCAAGCGATTCTCCTGCCTCAGCCTCCCAAGTAGCTGAGACTACAGGCACGTGCCACCATGCCTGGCTACTTTTTGTATTTTTAGTGGAGACGGGGTTTTATCATGTTGGCCAAGCTGGTCTCAAACTCCTGACCTCAAGTGATCTGCCGACCTCAACCTCCCAAACTGCTGGGATTACAAGCATGAGCCACCATTCCTGGCCCTTTTTATCTTCTAATACCCAACTTTCTACTCTCTACTTCTATGAGCTTAATTATTTTTAGCTCCCTTATATGAGTGAGAATATTTATCTTTCTGTGCCTGACTTACTTCACTTACCATAATGTCCTCCAGCTTCATCCATGCCGCCTTGAATGGTAGCTTTTCATTCTTTTTATAGCTGAATAGTATTCCTTTGTGTATATACACAACATTTTCTTTATCCATTCATCCATTGATGGACATTTAGATTGATTGCCTGTCTTGGCTATTGTGACTAGTACTGCAGTTAATATAGAGGTGCAGGAATCCCTTTGATATACTGATTTCTTTCCTTTGGATAAATACCCAGTAGTGGGATTTTTGGGGTTATATGGTAGTTCCATTTTTAGTTTCGTTTTTGAGAAACTTCCACACCGTTGTTCATAATGGCTATACTAATTTACATTCTCACCAACAGTGTATAAAGGTTCCTTTTTCTCTGCTCCTCACTATCATTTGTTTTTGTCTTTTTGACAATAGCCATTCTAACTGGCGTGAGATAATATCTCATCATGGTTATGATTTGCATTTCCCTGATGATTAGTGATAGCATTTTTTTCATATATTTGTTAGACTTTTGTATGTCTTCTTTTGAGAAATGTCTGTTCAGATACTTTGCCCTCTTTTAAATCAGATTATCTGGTTTTTGCTGTTTAATTGTTTGTGTATTCTGGATATTAGTCCCTTGTCAGCTGGATAGTTTGCAAATCTTTTCTCCCATTCTACATGTTGTCTCTTCACTCTGTTAATAGCCTAATCTTCTTAAGAAAATGTTTGAATAATGTCAGAAGCCAGGAAGCCTATTTTAGCAATACCCGTGAACTTAATCTATGGATTTTTCACTAAATGTTAAAACTTGGTCCAAATGAAAAGACTGTTTTAATGAATTAGTTTAAAATATCCTCAGCAGTGATGTTTTTTGACAACCTTACCAGCCCTGAGAGATTTCCAAAAATCTTTCAGCATTTAGTGTTGTTTCATGATTGTGCAGAAACATTACGCAGATAGACATTAGATGAACAAAAGTACTTATACAGTTCTATTTTTTTACTGTCCAAAATATATAATAAAAGTGAAGCCAGGTCTTAAAACTTTGGTACAGTTTTGGTACTCTAAGTAGGAAACAGAGAGAAGATATTGTAATAATAAGAGAAAAAGCAAAGAATAGAATAAAAAAGATAATGAACATGTAATTATTTCTTGCTGTAGCCTATTACTTTACAAGAGTGAAATGGTAAACCAGAATTTTCATTCTGGCTAATTTATCCTAGGAGCCCTTGGGCAATAAAGTATTTGTACGATCCTAAATAAATTGAATGTAAATTGTAACATTTATTTTAAAAAGTAGACTCTATACAAAATATTGAAAGATACTTATTTCTTTGCAAATATTTCTCTAATCAGTAGTTCTTTTGCAGTGTAGTACCAAGTCAACTTTTTTTGGGTCAGCATTTCAGTACCATGGACAAGTCCTTTTAAGGCAACTGGTTCCTCAGTTGTGAAGGTGGGAGTGAAAGTCATAAGAGGATGGCTGGGCACCGTCGCTCACACCTGTAATCCCAGCACTTTGGGACGCTGACGCGGGTGGATCACTTGAAGTCAGGAGTTCGAGACCAGCTTGACCAACATTGTGAAACCCTGTCTCTACTAAAAATACAAAAATTAGCCGTGTGGTGGTGCGTGCCTGTAGTCTCAGCTACTCGGGAGGCTGAGGCAGGAGAATTGCTTGAACCCAGGAGGTGGAGATTGCAGTGAGCTGAGATCATGGCACTGCATTCCAGGCTTGGCGACAGAGCAAGACTCCGTCAAAAAAAAAAAAAAAAGTCATAGAGGACTTGTAGTCTAAAATTAATCGTGAATATCTTGAACTGGCCAGTGTAACTCAGTATCAATATCATAAATAACTGCATGGGGATTTACTTAAACTATCTCACAGTTTTGTTGTGACAATTACTGAGACAATCCTGACCTATTATTGTTGCTATACTTAGTCTTACTTTAAAATTGATTATTACACATTAATGATAATAATTAGAACTGTTAGTTCTGCATATCTACAGTTGCTAAATTTAATTTTTTTTTTTTTTAGATTAAGAAAATAAACTAGATTATTGGAGTGGCAGGATACTTAATTCAATTACTCTCAACCTACCTGTTTCAAAGCTTTTTTCTTTCTTTCTTTTCTTTCCTTTTTTTTTTTTTTTTTTTTTGTGAGACAAGGTCTTACTCTGTTGCCCAGGTTGGAGTGCAGTGGCTTGATCATAGTTCGGTGTAGCCTCAACCTCTCAGGCTCCAGTGATCCTCCCACCTTAGCCTCTCAAGTAGCTGGGACTACAGGCTCATGCTACCATGCTCATCTAATTTTTTTTTTTTTGGTGGCAACAGAGTCCCACTGTGTTGCCTAGGCTGGTCTCGAGCTCTTGGGCTCAAGTGATCCTCGATCTTGGCTGCCCAAAGTGTTGGAATTACAGACATGAGCCACCATGCCTGGTTTCAACTCTTTTGAACAACACAAAACATAAATCAAGATAATTCACTTGGTTATCGAAATGACCTAAACCAAGTTATATTTATCTCTTTCTTCGTTTTTAATATATTCCATGTAAATGAGTAAATTTACCTAAAGTCCCCAAACAACACAATACTGGAAAAGTTTTCCCAAACAAGTGCTGTATTATAATTTAAGATAATGTACACAAATTTACATTCTCCTGGGCTAGATCATAGAAGACAGAGCTGATAAACATGACTTTTGAAAATTATAGATTTTAGAGACTTAGTGATTTTTCTCTGTGAGTTATCTGTTTCGAATTATTTATTTAATAAGGTTTGCAATCAATATTACAGATTAATAAATGTTAGGGATATTTAATGAGTTGTTCACAAGGTGTCAAATTCTTTTCTGTTTTGGTATGTCTAGATATCATAAATCTTTAAGGGAAAAGTCAATATTTAAAGTCTCTAAAAGTACTGATCAACCTTCCTGCCCCTCTGCACACAAATTAGTCTGCATTCTCAGGATTAGACTGTAAATTAGGAGTCCACAGATTCTTTAAGCAAAATAAAATAAACTGTTGAAACTGTACATGTTTATAAGTATTCTAAAAACCAGGTCATAAATGATATGGTTCTTCTTTTCCCCCCACAGGCATTTCCTAAGAATGTACATCTAATGTGAAGAAAAAGTGCCTCAAATCATGGAAAATGTAAAAAAAAGATGAAATTTATAATTTTATGGATATGAAGATGAGTAAAATAAGAGACTTCCCAGAAATAACTGGTAGCTGTGTCCTGTCACAGAATGGGTCTTTCTTGCTTTATCTTTTTGTGTATACAGTAATTTATAATTTTGTAAAACAGAGTTTGAATCACATATTGAAAATGAGATATTAAAAATTGTGTGATTGTATTTTATTTTTACTAGATATATTATTTTCTTTACAATCTAATTAAACATATAATTGTGTAAATTATATCTGAGAGTACCAGTGAGAAATAATGATTTTTTTTGTATATGACTGTTAGTAATATATTTGTCAAATCATCATGTACCAAGTTAAATTTTATAATTCTTATTTAATATTTAAATACATTTATTTAGAACTTGTTGTCTTCACTTGCATTAATTTGAAATGTGAATTTTATTAAAGCTGAAATATGAAAAAATGTGTTGTTTCCTTTGAATTAAAGATGTTTGTAATAGAGGTTATGCTTTTGAAGTGTGATTACCATATATGTATATGTATATAAATATGTATTGTTTGAATTGATAATTAGAATCCTGAGACAATTTCTGCCTTTTAAAGTTAGAACATCTGGTATTGCTCTCTTAAATACAAAGAAGTCCAGTTGTTCTTGGACTGGCGAGCTGTATATCAAGGAGTGAGAGGAATGTATGGGTGGCCTGGATGCTCTGTTTAGAATGTAGCAGAATACTCTGATGCATCCAAGAAGTTCTATTTAAAAACAACAATGAAAAAAAAAATCGTGAACCTACAACAAAACAATGGAGAACCTCCATCCCTTTAATGAGTAGAGAAATCATGAGTTGCTTCACAATACCTCAACAGTGCAGTCATTGACTTTGTATCACTTGCCAACAGCTTGTGTTGGTGTCATGAAGACATATGTATCTCTGTGCCTCATGGAAGCCATCATTTCAATTATGCAGTGCCTTTTGTCTCTTGCATAACTTCCAGACACTGTATCATGTCTTATTTGTGTATGTATACATACATTGTCCTTTGTTCCTCAGAAAACCAAGCTAAAAAAATGCCCCTTGGCTTCAGGAATATTATGAAGCTCCATTCTCAATTTTTGGTTTTACTTATTTTGGTCTATGAGCAAAGATTTACAAATAATTATGTTTAAAAAATCTGAGGTGGGGGAGAAAATTCTGCAGTAATGCTATATAATAATGAAAAAAAGACTACTTTTTAGTTAATTTTACTTAATTATAATACTATATCTGGGAAAATGAAGTAGGTTTTGATTGTAAGTATCTGGGGAGCTGAGGACTGTTTTTATAAAATGAAGAAGCTGTTGAATGATGATATAAAAGAACTTACTGGTGAGACATATTTGGCTAAAATACAGAAAATAGCCTAAAGGGGCTTCGTGATTAGTGTGGTTTTAATAAGATAAATGATTTCAGATGCAATTCTGTGAAATTAGATTTTAAACATTCTCATAGATGAATAGTATACCTCAGAAATGTGCTGCATGCTATATATTTCTCAAAAACACACAAAGATATATTAAATATTACTCCAGTTAAAATCATGTTTATTTTACTACGTGATCCTCATTTTCTCATTGTATTAATGAGAAAATTTTCTCACATGGACAAATGAGTGATTGAAATGTGAGTAGGGTAAAATATTCATGGTTACTTGGTAAAGTAATATCCACACATCAGAGAAATGATTTCATTGTCTAAGCAGCAAACCAGGAGGTTAACAATGTTTTCAGAATATTTAGAGCTACATCAACTAAGTGGGCTGCTCTCAACTAAGCACTTAAGAGATTTAGCAAACCACCCTGTTAAGCCTGGAGCTGTCTGTATAATTACCTAACTTTCTACTTCGTGTAGATCTTTTGGTTTGAAAGGCAAAATGTAGTTAGTAAAGCTGCCCCTTGAGACATTCTAGAAGAGAGGAAGTGGGCTTTAACCTTGGGGTGGTGGAGAGGAGGTGTATATGTCCTACCATTTTCCACATGGTAAAAAATGGTTGACTGGAAAATCTAACCTTATCTAAATTAGCCTTTCCCCACATTTTCTGGCTTAATTTGCTTCAAATCATTATCAGACTACGCAATCACACTTGATGGTTTCTTATCTACCTCATCACAATAAATGACGATGAATTCTCTCCACAAGAGATGAGACTGTCTTCTGAAGTATTTCTAGAACCTACAATAATGCCTGGTTCATAGTAGTTACTTTGTGTAGTGAAGGAATAAACAATCATCTCATACTCCAATGAATGAGATTAACAAACACACTGTAACCGGTAATAAAAAGCAGACAATGACTTATGAAAACACTATTGAGCAGTTGTCTAGTGACTCATCAAAACTTATGTTTTCTATGAAAACATTGTGTTTACCCACTTCATTTCTAGTCCTCTAACTGCTTCAATTTATCTAACTCATGGATTCAAAGAACTTTACACTGGCATTGAAACTCAATGCCTGTGGGCCAGGTGATTAACACAAGTGATTTGATTGTACCACAGAGACCCGATGCAGTCTAGGGTAGGACAGGTTTGTAGCCCCACTGCATCTCACTGGCCATGCTGCTAAGTGAGAATGCAGGCTTCCTTTTGATTTTTCTAGGAAGACTGCAATCTGGATTTTTACGTGAAACATCTCAGTTTCTAAATGTTGGCATTTACTAGAAAAATTCCAATGTATATGCCAGCCAAAAAAAAAATTTGGAGCCTTATTTGAGACTATTTGGCTCAGAAGCTGCTATTATTTGACATCTGATGGACATTTTTAACTTGGGATTTTTTCAGTTTGACTTCCTTTCATCCTCTTTGAACTGGGATCCCTCTTCTGTCTGGTCCCTATGGAGATTTAGTGGTGAGTTTTATATTTGTGCCTTGGCTTTGGCCTGGCAGCTCCCTAACACCTTCCTCCTGGGGAACTTTCTCCCGAGCTCCTGCTGTGTAGCCCCCAGGAAGGTAAACCACATCTCCTTGTGTTTCACAGAACCCTGAGCTACCTCTTGATCCTTGACAAAGGTGAATCTTTGCCTCTTCAGTGTGTGCCAATCGTAGGTAGGGAGGTTGATGAAGGGGAAGAAGTGTAGAAAGGGAGTGTGGGAGACAGAGAGAGGGGAGAGAGAGAGAGAGAGACAGAGAAGAGATGGCTTGAGATAAATATACTGCTCTAAGGCCGGGCGCGGTGGCTCAAGCCTGTAATCCCAGCACTTTGGGAGGCCGAGGCGGGTGGATCACGAGGTCAGGAGATCGAGACTATCCTGGCTAACACGGTGAAACCCCGTCTCTACTAAAAATACAAAAAATTAGCCGGGCGTGGTAGCGGGCGCCTGTAGTCCCAGCTACTTGGGAGGCTGAGGCGGGAGAATGGCGTGAACCCGGGAGGCGGAGCTTGCAGTGAGCCGAGATCGCGCCACTGCACTCCAGCCTGGGCGACAGAGCGAGACTCCGTCTCAAAAAAAAAAAAAAAATATACTGCTCTACTTACCTATCTCCATCAAGTCAGATGTATTAGTGTTCTCTTAGAGGGACAGAACTAATAGGATGTGTGTGTGTGTATATATATGTGTGTGTGTATATATATGAATTGTATATATGTATACACCTATGTGTGTGTGTGTGTGTGTGTATATATATATATATGAGTTTATTAAGTATTAATTTTCATGATCACAAGGTCTCTCAATAGGCTGTCTGTGAACTGAGGAACAAGGAAAGCCAGTCCAAGTCCCAGAACTGGAAAACTTAAGAGTCTGATGTTAGAAGGCAGGAAGGATCCAGCATGGGAGAAAGATGTAGGCTGAGAGGCTAGGCCCATCTCTCTCTTTTTCACATTTTTCTGTCTGCTTTATATTTGCTGGCAGCTGATTAGATGGTGCCCACCAGATTAAAGGTGGTCTGCCTTCCCCAGCCCACTGACTCAAATGTTAATCTCTTTTGGCAACACCCTCACAGACACACCCAGGATTAATACTTTGTATCCCTCAATCCAATCAAGTTGACACTCAGTATTAATAATCACAAATCCACCTCTTGTCAACTCAAACCCATACATATCTCCTGAGATCATACATAATCTTCAAATTAAGAAAATAATGAGGTCATAATTATGCCTAACATAACACAACTATCCTTCATACAATGGGAAATTCACCAATCCCCAACCCAAATACTGTTACATAAAGTTAACAATACTTAAATGCTGATATGAAGTCAGTAAATCTTGTCACATGATAAAGGAAAAGGAAATAAAATGAAGATATTTTCTCAGTACAAGTATATACATGCACAAATATGTTTTTAACAAAAGAAGGAGGAAATACTCATGACAGTTACAGTCCTCATTTCTGGAGCTGGTCACGTGGTTGTAGCTGCTATTGATGACTATCTTCTTTTACTACCCATTCTGTATTCCCTTTGCCTTTAGCAAGCACCTCAGCAGGTTGCGGTTTTTTTTTTTCCTGGTGGAGTGACCCAAACCTTCATTCCTGAAGTGTCTGGACCATTTGTACTCCTGCCTGGGCTGAGCTGTTGCAGTTTCCCACTGACCTTAATCACAGGGCATGGTAATACTGAGAGATGCCATGGTGAATCTCCTGTATTCTATGCATACTCTTCCTTACTTCCATTACGGAGTAGTAGACACATTTCATCTTGATGATCTGGGTCAATCACCTCATCCAACACTGTAACTTCCTTCTTAGCCTGTTGACTTAAAGGTAGGAGGAGCCAAAGTGTGCAGGTGGTAATCTTAACTTCCAGTTTAATGGAATAGTTGTTGTGTCTCCTGGTGGCAGCACTCCTCCCTCTGGAACTAAGACCTCTGGGCCAGCAGAATGTAATGTTGTGGGAACAGGAAGCAAATTTTTGCTAGTGAATCACTAGGGGTGATGGTGAGTGGCGCCACTTCCAGTTCCACCCCTTGATTCCTGGACCTGTGAATCTTGGCTATGGGAGAAACAGTACCATATATTGGACATTGATTCAGAGCATACACAGCTTTCTGGAGAACTATGCCCCAGCCCTGCAAAGTATTGTTGCTTAGTTGGCATTGTAATTGTGACTTCAAAAGGCCATTCCACTGTTCTATCAATCCAGCTGCATTAGGATGATTGGGAACATGGTAAGACCAGTGAATTCCATGAGCATGAGCCCAGTGCCACACTTCTTTAGCAGTAAAGTGAGTGCCTTGGTCAGAAGCAATGCTGTGTGGAATACCATGATGGTGGATAAGGCATGCTGTGAGTCCATGGATGGTAGTCATGGCAGAAGCATTGCTTGCAGGATAGGCAAACCCATATCTAGAATAAATGTCTATTACAGTGAGGGCAAACCTCTGCCCTTTCCATGATGGAAGAGGTCCAGTATAATCAACCTGTCACTAGGTAGCTGACTGATCACCCCGAGAAATGGTGCCATATCAAGGGCTCAGTGTTGGTCTCTGCTGCTGGCAAATTGGGCAGTCAGCAGTGGCCGTAGCCAGGTCAGCCTTAGTGAGTGGAAGTCCATGCTGCTGAGCCCATGTGTAACCTACATCTCTGCTACCATGGCCACTTTGTTCATGGGCCCACTGGGCGATGACAGGAGTGGCTAGGGAAAGAGGCTGAGTGGTGTCCACAGAACCGGTCATCCTATCCACTTGATTATTAAACTCCTCCTCCACTAAGGTCACCTGTTGGTGAGCACTCACATGGGATACAAATATCTTCACAGTTTTGACCATTCAGAGAGGTTCATCCACACACCTCTTCTCTAAATTTGTTTGTCACCAATTTTCCAATCACGCTTCTTCCAAGTCCCTGACCATCCAGACAAACCATTGACTACAGCATATGAATCAGCATATAATCGCACATCTGGTTATTTCTTTCATGTAAAGTGCACAACCAGGTGCACTGCTGGAAGTTCTGCCCACTGGGAAGAATTGCCTTCACCACTGTCCTTCAGGGATGTCCTAGAAAGGGGCTGTAGTGCTGCAGCTGTCTACTTTTGAGTGGTGCCTGCATACTGTGCAGAACCATCTGTGAACCAGGCCCCAGTCTTCTCTTCCTCTGTCAACTGATCATAGGGAACTTCCCATGAGGCCATCGGTGCAGGCTAATGGAGAGAAGGCAGGTGGCAGAAGTGGAGACCATGGGCATTTGAGCCACTTCCTCATGTAACTTACTTATGCCTTCAGGACATGCTTGAGCCCAATCACATATATACCACTTACATTTGGTGATGGAATGCTGCTGTGCCTGAACCAGTCAGAAAGCACCCAATTCATCATAGGCAGTTCAGGTCATATGGTGACTTGATGACCCAGAGTCAAACATTCGATTTCCACCAAGGTCCAGTAACTCGCCAAGATCTGTCTCTCAAAAGCAGAGTAGTTATCTGCAAAAGATGGCAGGACCTTGCTCCAAAATTCTAGAGCCCTCCAACAGCCTAGAGCTGTTGCAGAGCCTTCTCCTGTTCTGGACCCCACTCAAAACTGGCAGCCTTTTGGGTCACTTGATAAATGGGCTGGAGTAACACACCCAAATGAGGAATGTGTTGCCTCCAAAATCCAAATAGGCCCACTAGGTGCTGTGCCTCTTTCTTGATTGTAGCAGGGGTCAAATGCAGCAACTTATCTTCACTTTAGAAGAAATATCTTGACAGACCCCCCCACCACTGGACCCCTAAACATTTTACTGAGGTAGAAGTTCCCTGAATTTTAGTTGGATTTATTTCCTATCCTCTGGCACACAAATTTCTCACCAATAAGTTCAGTGTGTTTGGTACTTCTTGCTCATTGGATCCAATCAGCATAATGTCATCAATGCAATGGACAGACCAGTGTGATATCTTGTGGAAGCAAAAAGTGGTCAAGGTCACTCTGAATAAGATTATGACACAAAGCCAGAGAGTCGATATGTTTCCATGCTATTTACAATAGCAAAGACATGGAATCAATCTGGGTACCCCTGAATGGTGGGTTGGATAAAGAAAATGTGGTACATACACAACTATGAACTACTATGCAGCCACATAAAAGAATGAAATAATGTCTTTTGCAGCACCATGGATGAAGCTGGAGGCCATAATCCTAAGCAAACTGACACAGGAACAGAAAACCAAATGCCACATGTTCTCATTTGTAAGCAGGAGAGCTAAACACTGGACACATATGGACACAAACTTGGGAACAATAGACACTGCAGATTATTAGATGGGGGAAGAAAAAAGGTGGGTGTGGGTTACAAAAACACCTATTGGGTACTAGACCAACTACCTGGGTGCAATATATGCATGTAACAAACCTGCATATTTACCCCCTAGATCTAAAACAGAAGCTGAAATTTTAAAAAAGAAATGCAAATTAATACCACAAAGAGATATTATCGTATGTCAGAATGTGACATAGTTTGTATATTTGTTCCTGCCCAAATCTCTTATTGAACTGTAATCCGCAGAATTGGAGATGGGGCCTGGTGGAAAATGACCGAATCACAGGGGTGGATTTCTCATGGATGGTTTAGCATGATCCTCTTGGTGCTGCCCTTGTAATAGTGAGTGAGTTCTCATGGGACCTGGTTGTTTAAAAATGTGTGTCCCTCTCTCTTGCTCCCGTTCTTGTCATATGATATGTCTGCTTCCCTTTTGCCTTCTGCTATAATGAAAGCTTCCTGAGACTTCCCCAGTAGATGCCAACATCATGCTTCTTGCAAAGCCTGCAGAACTGGGAGCCAATTAAACCTCTTTTCTTTATAAATTACCCAATCTCTGGTATTTCTTTATAGCAATGCAAGAATGGCTTAATACAGAGTGGATATTATTAAAAAGTCAAAAAAGAACACATGTTGGCATGGGTGTGGAGAAAGTAAAATTTTATATATTGCTGGTAGGAATGTAAATTAGTTCAACCTCTATGGACAGTAGTATGGAGATTTCTCAAATAACTAAAAATAGAACTACAACTTAACCCAGCAATCCCACTACTGAGTATCTACCCAAAGGAAAATAAATCATTATATTAAAAATATGCCTGTACAGGTGTGTGTATCACTGCACTATTTACCATAGCAAAGTCATAGAACCAATCTATGTGTTTATCAATGGTTGGATTAAAGATACATATATATATATAAGATATATATTATATATTTTATATACATAACACATAAGATATATATGTATAAAATGAAATACTATGCACCCCCAAAAAAGAATGAAATCATGTCTTTTGCAGCAACATGGATGGAGCTAGAGGCCATTATGCTAAGTGAAATAACTCAGAAACAAACAAAAAAAAATGCCACACATTCTCAGTTGTGAGAGCTAAACAATGGGCACAAATGGTCATAAAGATGGAAATAGTAGACACTGGGGACTCCAAAAAAGAGGAGGATTGTGGAGGGGTTAAAAAAATTACTGGTCGAGTACAATGTTCACTATTTAGGTAATGGGTACACTAGAATCCCAATCTCCTTCAGCATGCAACTTACCCATGTAAGAAGCAAGCACATGTACCCCTTGGATCTAAAATAAAATAAAATAAAATATAAATAACATAAAATAAAACATAAAAAAGAATTGATATTGTTAAAATGAGCAACTACCCAAAGCAACTTACAGATTCAATGCAATCCCTATTAAAATACCAATGGCATTCTCCACAGAAGTAAGAAAAAATCTTAATGTTTGTATGAAACCACAAATGACCCTGAATAGCCAAAGCAATTCTGAGCAAAAAGAACTAGGCTTCAAAAATATACTACAAAACTATAGTAACCAAAACATCACGGTATTGGCATCATAGTACTGGCATAAAAACAGACAAATAGACCAATGTAACAGAATAGAGAACCCAGAAATTACTCCATATATCTATAGTCAACTGAATTGTGACAAAGGTGCCAAGAACACTCACTGGGGAAAGGACAGTGCTGGGAAAACTGGAAATGCACACCCAGAAGAATGAAATGACCTCCGCCTCTCATACCAGAATCAACTCAAAATGGATTAAAGAACTAAGTGTAAGACCTAAAGCTATAAAACTACTTGATGAAAACATAGGAAAAATGCTTCAGGACATTGGTCTGGGTAAAGATTTTATGAACAATATCTCAAAAGCACATCACATAGAAAAAAAATGGGATTATATCTTTCTCTTTTTTCTCTTTTTTTAAGCAGACTTCTTTAGTATCCAACAAACGGGATTATATCAAACTAAAAAGCATTTGTGGAAAGTGAAAAGATAACCTATAGAATGGGAGAAAGTATTTGCTATTCATTTGACAGGGGATTAATATTCAGGATATACAAGGACTCCAAACATGTCAACAGAAAAAAAAAAAAAACACAACGATTTGATTAAAAGATGGGCAAAATTTCTGAACAGAAATTCCTCAAAAGTAGACATACAAATATGGCTAACAAATGTATGAAAAAATGCTAAACATCACTAATCATCAGGGAAATGCAAATCAAAACCACAATGAGGTATCATCTCACCCCAGTTAGGAGGGCTATTCTAAAGAAGACATACATGCGGCCAACAAGCATACGAAAAAATGCTCAGCATCACTAATCATTAGAGAAAGGCAAATCAAAACCACAGTGAAATATCATCTCACACCAGTCAGAATGGCTACTGTTAAAAACTTAAAAAACAACAGATGCTTTTGTGGTTGTGGAGAAAAGGGAATCTTTACACATTGCCAGTGGGAATGTAAACTAGCTCAGTCATTGTGGAAAGCAGTGCGGCAATTCCTCAAAGAACTTAAAACAGAATTACCATTTGACCCAGCAATGCCATTGTTGGGTATATAAGCAAAGGAATATAAATCATTCTACCATAAAGACACATTCACGCATATGTTCATTGCAGCATTATTCACAATAGCAAAGATATGGAATCAATCTAAATGCCCATCAATGGTAGACTGAATTAAAAAAAATGTGATACATAAACACCACGGAATACTATGCAATCATAAAAAGAATGAGATCATGTTATTTTCAGCAACATGGATGGAGCTGGAGGCCATTATCTTAAGCAAACTAACACAGGAACAGAAAGCCAAATACCGCATGTTTTTGCTTATAAGTGGGAGCTAAGTATTGAGTACACATGGACACAAAGAAGGCAGCAACAGACACCAAGGCCTACTTGAGGGTGAAGTGTAGGAGGAAGGTGAGGATAAACAAAACTACCTGTGGGATACTATGCTTATTACCTGGATGACAAAGTAATCTGTACACTAAACTCCTGGGACACAAGTTTACATAGGTAATAAGAAACAAAGTAAGAAACCTGCACATCTATCCCTGAATTTAAAATAAAATTTAAGGCCAGACATGGTGGTTCACGCCTGTAATCCCAGGACTTTGGGAGGCCGAGGTGGGAGGATCACTTGAGGTCAGGAGTTTGAGACCAGCCTGACCAAGATGGTGAAACCCTATTTCTACTAAAAATACAAAAATTAGCCAGGCTTGGTGGTGGGTACCTGCAATCCCAGCTACTCTGGAGGCTGAGGCAGGAGAATCACTTGAACCCAGGAGGTGGAGGTTTCAGGGAGCCGAGATTGCATCACTGCACTCTAGCCTGGGTGACAGAGCAAGATTTTGTCTCAAAAATAAATAAATAAATAAGTAAATAAATAAAAGTTAAAAAGAATACAATTTAAAAAAAATTTAAAAAGTTTAATAAAAAGATCCTTTTTAGTCACTCTGAAACATAGAAATAAATACATAAAGAAATGTTTAGCTTTTTTATCTTATAAAATATATTTGTATACATGTTCAAAATTACTTTGGTTCCAAGAAACAGAAACAATCTGATTTAGATTAAGCAAATAGAGATGATCTCTGAGTTAGTGGGGCAATCCTTGGGGTCAAACCTGGCCTCTGGAAGGACTATAATTATAAAGCTCCTGGAACCTTAGCAGTGAGAATTTGCAGAACTTCCTCCAAAAACATTGCCGTTGGTAAGATCCAGCTCTCAACATGCTCACTTCTATATCCATTCGGAAGTGGAAGTTCTCAGTAAGGAGAGTCTGACTGACTTAGACTGGATCAGGTGTTGACAGCAAAGAGCGGGCTTTTCCTAGGAAATAAAACTGCAGTTCACTTGCCACTTTGTGCCCTAGAGGGCAAATATTTCTAGCAGTCTGTCAAAGGTTCTTGCTTCCGTGAAATATTGAACATCTCTTCAATCCATTTGCTTGAGTTAAATACCAAGAAAAGAAGCTATAATAGGGACAAGAAGGAAGAAGGTGCCTTCTGTTTATTTTACTAATTCCACTGCATTGCTGATTTATTGCCAGTGTGCAAAAGGGCCTTCGGTGAGCCATGGAATGTACTTGGTTTGCTGTAAAGAATTAGAATCTCACTTAATCATCATTTGGAGTTATATAATTATTATTAAAATAGCAGCTTCCAAAATTAGAATTTTAGTTTTGCAGCTTTAAAATATTTGTGCAATGACTTAAAATATGAAAATATCAATATATGAATTTCTGACCTGTGTTCTAATGGAAATGACTTAACGATGCTTATTAGAGTAAAACCTAGACAATAACCATTTATTTTTGAATGTGTAGCATGTGCAAAATATTAGGCTGAGCGGTTTCTCATGTTCATTAATTTCATATGAATAGGAGGTAGATATCATCAGTGTTCAGCCTCATTTCAAAGATAAAGAGATGGAAGCCAAGTGATTTTTAATAACTTCTTCTAATTTAAACAGATAACAAGTAGCAGAGTTAAGATTTAATCATAGGTTTTTGACTCTAAGTATGACATTCTTTGGACTATATTACACTGCCGCAAATAGTATAAATCTTTCCAACTGGGTCTGAGTCCAGAGGTACATTGTTATTCCTGGGATGGACATGCTGGTGTCTGTAGGGCAGACTAGACTGGAAGTGAAGTTCATGAATCAGCTTGGACAGAGAGAATGAGTTACATTAAAAAAAAAAAAAAAAAAAACCCAAAGTCATAACCAGAAAAGGCAAAAGCATGCAGAAAATCTTAGATGTGAGTACAGGGTACAACAGAGACATAGGATTGGTATCTGGGATAGTAAAGACAGAGTAGATGAGATTTGAAGAGACTGTGGTTAAAATATTTAAGAGCTGGGCACAGTGGCTCACGTCTGTAAACCCAGCACTTGGGAGGCCAAGGCAGGAGGATTGCTGGAGCCCAGGAGTTTATCAGCCTGGGCAACATAGTGAGACCCCATCCTGACAAAAAATAAAAAAATTTAGCTGGATGATGTGGGCCTGTAGTCCCACCACTCAAGAGGCTGAGACAGGAGGATTGCTTGAACCTAGTAGCTCGAGGCTGCAGTGTGCCATGATCACACCACTGAACTTGAGCCTGGGAGACAAGGTGAGATGCTGTCTCAAAAAAAAAAAAAAAAAAAAAAGATATTTAAGAAGCAGTGTGTGAACAGGAGTAGATTAGCTATATTGAGGTACACAGGGCAGGAATGGGCTGGGGTCACAGTTTAAAGGAACCATAAGGAGCTGGGTGTCTCCTTTCTTCCTTTCCTCCATACTTTGCCAATCTGCACAGAACCAGGGCTTCTCCGAGGCCTGGTGGTGGGAGGCTGTGCTGTGCTGGCAGCGTCTGTGAAGTGACGTGCCAGATGCGTGCCCCCAGCCACAGGTATCCTACCGAATCAGGCACCAGCAACAGTTGTCGGTGGTACGTGGCATCTAGGATCTCTTGCTTCAATGATTTGGGTTGTATTTTCCCCAGAATGAACATAAGACCCTTCTGAGTATGCCGTTTAGAGAAAGAGATGGTAAAGATCAGTGAGATGCGAATGGAATGGGAGTTCTAAGCTATACGATTTCAGATATCCAGATTATCCCCAATGATTGGCGTTTTAGATGGTGCAAAGGGGCTTCCCCCTGACTGACCCCAACTGCCTTCAGGTTAAACCCATATAACACACAAACTCATACACAGATCAGGTAGTTATTCCCAGCTTTTCTCTCTTTCTGTCTTTGTTTTTTTGTAGGGGATGGTTTTTTTGTTTTGTTTTTTTGAGATGTGGTCTGGCTCTGTCCCCCAGGCTGGCATGCGCGATCTCAGCTCACTGCTGCCTCCACCTCTTAGGCTCAAGCGATCCTCCCCTGGGCTACAGGCACACACCACCATGCCAGGCTAATTTTTGTATTTTTAGTAGAGACGGGGTCTTGCCATGATGCCCAAGCTGGTCTTGAGCTCCTGGCCTTGTGATCTGCCCTCCTCAACCTTCCAAGCTGCTGGGATTACAGGCACAAGCCACTGTACCCGCCAACAATGCATTATATATTGTCTTGGTGAAAGGAGTTTCTTCAGGGCCCTCAGAAGGAATAGTAGGCAGATCACTCCTAATGGAATCATAAGAAATACCCCATTTACCAGGACTTTTGAACTCCTCTCTTTTTAATGCTTTAGTGATGTTCTGACATTTGACCTCAATGACTGTGGAACATTGCTGATTTCAAGCATCAATCATCCAACTGAACAGACTGTTAATACCACTCACAAAGCCTCAAGCCAAACCAATAAATCCCACATCCCAGATGAAATTGTATTATTTCAATAAACTCAGACAGATTGAGTCCCTTATTCCCTCCTTCTTGGCCTTACTTCTTTTTTTTTTTTTTTTTTTTGTTGTTGTTGTTGTTGTTGTTGAGACGGAGTCTCCCTCTGTCTCTAGATTGGAGTGGTGCGATCTCGGCTCACTGCAACCTCCACCTCCCAGGTTCAAGGGATTCTCCTGCCTCAGCCTCTTGAGTAGCTGGGATTACAGACATGCACTGCCATGCCCAGCTAATTTTTGTATTTTTGGTAGAGACGGGGTTTCACTTTGTTGGCAAGAATGGTCTTGATCTCCTGACCTTCTGATCTGCCCACCTCGGCCTCCCAAAGTGCTGGAATTACAGGCATGAGCCACCGCGCCCAGCCGGCCTTACTTCTTAAGAATCTATTTCCACAGATGCGCCTGGGCATCTGTCAGTAAGTTTGGCAAAATTATCTCTTTCTAGAGCAAGTCTTATTTCTCCTCATCTGGGATATTTGAGGATCTAACTCATGTAGGTCTGGAGGCAATGAGAAGTAGTGGAGTGTGTCCTGAGAAGAATTGTCATTCATAAAGTATTGTTTATAGGTGTATCATTGAAAGACTTGTATTTTGAAGAGGACTGATTTCCTCAGTGTAGGGGTGGTAGAATGAGGTGGAAAAGGGAATTTCTGTGAATTTAGATGATCAAATTTAACTTCATTCATTTCTGCCCATATGTCCCCATCCCATGACTCAGAGACCCATGTCTTCTGAACAGAATCCTTATTTTAGCATAAGAGAGGTGAATGGGTCAAGCATTCACATGGTGTTGTAACTCTGCTAACATTTCCAAGAGACCCTGGCTTGGTTACATCTCAGTTATACCTACTCTGTGATTAGAAGTTGAGACACCTGTTCCATTACTATGGCGGGCTTTCTGGTTCTCTATGAATGCACTAAATTGTATGTTCAGATTCATGTTCATGTGCAAATTTGAATTCGTGTTTTTACTTTTTAATTTTCCTTTTCCCCTGGTATACTCTCCATGGCTATTAGGAGAAGTGTTGCAGCTCCACAGTCTCCATCCTTACTACTATGTCCACAGTGTCACAGATACTTGATGGCTCAGTAACTTGATCTCCATCTATACATTAGGCAGTGCTACCTGCAGTGACAATTTGAGTAATCCTGATGCTCTAGCGTGTTGTAGATGACCTGTGTCCCATTTATGCCTGGCAAGAGTCTTATTCTTGCATTTCTCAAATATACAACCATGTGCCACCCAATTCCAGAATCCAGATTGGAGAGTCTGCTTCCTGGAGCTATGATATGGTCAGGTTTATGTGTAAACTTGGCCAGGCTATAGTCCCTAGCTATTCGATCAAACACTTATCTCGGTATTGCTGTGAAATTGTTTTGTAGATGTGATTAAGGATACTGAGGTGGGGGATCATCCTGGATTATCTGGGTGGGCCTGAGGTAATCACAAAAGTCCTTAGGAGAGAGCAGCAGGAGGAGCAGAGTAAGTAGCAGGAGATAGGAGAGCAGAAGCAACAAGCTGGAATGATGCAAGAAAGAGACAAAGAATGCAGGTGCCTCTAAAAGCCAAAAGGGCAAGAAAATGAATTCTCCCCCTGAAGCCTCCAAAAGGAATGAAGCCCTGCTGACACTTTGATTTTAGGCTTCTGACCTGTAGAACTGTAAGGTAATAAATATGTGTAATTTTAAGCCACCAAATTAGAGGTCATTTGTTACTGTGGCAATAGAAAATAGATACAGACTTTGGTACCAGAAGTGGGGTGCTACTCCCAGTGTCAATGACTGTATTTATCGGGATGCCAACAGGATATAGAAAGCATACTCAAAATAAGATAACTTGAAGGGGTTTATTTACAAAGGGACTATTTAGAAAGATATTGCTGTAGAAGAACCACAAGTAACAGTGCAGTAGTTAGGGACCTAGTACCTCTCATACTATCATGACTTCTATGCTGAAAAAATCAGGGCAGGAAGCACTTACTGGAATCCAGAGGAAGAATAGTGTATGAATTTGGTTGCTTTTCAAAAAGGTACACTTGTAGGCATAGAGGAAGCTGAAGAAATAAGCAAACTGGCTTCACTTTCCTCCCTCCTATGATTCCCTACTGTATTTGCCATGGTCTGAACCAGGAGGCATGGCTGTCGATGAAGTCACATATACTGTCCTCCTGGGACAAAGATGATGGTGGACAAAGCTAAAGAGTAGATCCGGAGGGAAAAATAGGAGATTTTTAGTGCATCACATAATGCTTCTAATTACAGCCTTCAAATTGGGAATGACATATAAGAAATGAAATCACATTTATATGGATAATTAATTGTTCACAAAATAGTTGAACCAGCATTTGTTGTGTGTGTGTCCAAATATGTATTCTTCTTTATTCCTAAAATGATTTGCAAGAATATTTATATTTTGTTTGTATCTTGTGATGACTACTTTGAAAAAATGAATGCCATCACTGCTGAATTGTTTAAATTCTGACCACAACCATGGAAACAGAAACCAGGAGATGGCGATAAACCTTAAAGCTACCACTTTCAATAGCAAAGAGGACACAAAGACAGACCCTCATGCTGTGTATGTCTCTAGGCCACCTGCTGTTTTTTCTACATGTCAGCCTTATGACCTGTACAAACCTAGTATGGGCCAAGCTGTTGGAACATTCACAGAAGCAAGAGAAAACCCCACACTTTCTGGCATGAATACTCATCTTAGACATAGGTTGTGTTAACAGTATGCTACTTGTCTTCTGAATGATACAAATACCTTAGAACATTTTTTAACTCCACTCACTTTTTACATGATGTCATGTAAGTTTTGTTTAGCATTTTAGTTTCACCTTTTTATATTCCCAAATCAGTCATTGTGATTGTTGGTACTTTGTTCAGCCAATGCTAGTTTACATTTTTCATATTTTGGTCATAACATTTGGACACCATTGTTCCTTGCATCCCACTAATTCCTCTAGGTTTAATTTTCTTCCTCCTGAAACGTATCCTTTACAGTTTTTCTACTGTGAATCTGTGAGGATTTAACTTTCTCAGTCTTTGTCAGTTCAAAAACATCTTTATTTTGCCCTTATTTTTGAAAACAAATGGTTATAAACTTCTAGGTTGAGAGTTATTTTCCTTCTGCCTCCAAAACAAAAAAGTATCTGTCCCTAATTGCTAACAGTGCTGAGGCCAAGAAACACTGATCTAAGGATATTATTTAAGGTATTATGTAAGAAAATAATCTAAGAATATTATGTGAGAAAATGCTTCCTCTTGTATAATCTTGATTTTTCTCTGGGATTCTAGTATCATATTTTTGATCTCTTTCATATTAAAGATGTTGTTTAGATTAGAGTTGGAAAAATACAGTTTGCAGGCCAAATCGTGTCCATGGCTTATTTTTATGCAGCCCATAAGCTAAGAATTGCCTTACACTTTATTTTCTTCTTCTTCTTCTACTTTTTTTTTTTTTTTTTTTCAGGCAAGGTCCCACTCTGTTGCCCAGGCTGGAGTGCAGTGGCACAATCATGGCTCATTGCAGCCTCGGCCTCCCAGGTTCAGGTGATTCTCCCACCTCAGCCTCCTGAGCAACTGGGACCACAGGCATGTGTCACCACAACCTGGCTAAGTTTTTTGTATTTTTTGTAGAGACAGGGTTTCACCATGTTGTGCAAACTGGTCTCAAATTCCTGGGCTCAAGTGATCTTCCTGCCTCAGCCTCCCAAAGTACTGGAATTACAGGCATGAGCCACTATGCCCACACACTTCATACTTTAAAATAAAAAAAGACTATGTGACAGAGATGGTACTGTAAAATCTAAATAACATAAAATATACAACAAAAACCAGTGGGAGAGAGAAGAAGGTGTAAGTACAGGAAGCATACACAAGAAAATCTGAGGGTCCATCTACATTGCCTAACATCTGAATGCTAAACATTTAAAGCACAGAAAAAAAGTTGAGAAGACAAAGTCACCAATAAACTAACCCAGAGTACGTTTCAAATGGAAAGGTATGCATTTTTAGATTGGAAGGAATAACTAAGTGCCTAGTGACAAATCATTATGAAGTTCAAGAACACTGAGTGCACGGCAGAGGTTTTTCTCAAATTCTGGAGAGAAAAAACAATTTATGTCACCTACAAAGAATCAGGATGATTCTGGATTTCTTGGCAGAATACTTGAAGCAGGGAGACAAGGTAAAGACATCTTCAAGACTCTGAAGAAAATGATATCCTCCTTCAAATTCCACTCCTAATGAAACGATCACGTGTAAGGGTAAAACAAATATGTTTTCAAGCTTTAAAGGCTTCAACACTTACTGTCATGCTCTTTTCTTTTTTTTCAAAAAGCTATTGGAGGAGGATGAGCTCCACCAAAACAATGACAGTTAGAGTAGAAGAGGAAAACATCGCAAACAGGAAACAGTAGGTCCATCACAGCAGAGGGCCATGGGCATCCCGAGAATGACAGTGAATGAAGATGCCAGGATGACAGCTGTGCCCTAAGAGAGGCTGATCAGTCTAGATTAGAGCAATGTGACTCAAGAGACAGATACCAGGTGAACTGTTATTACTGAGATCTCAGCAGCAATTGCATCCTCTTTTTAACTGGACAACATGCACCCACTTGCAAACTCTGGCCAAGGGACTTTCTCACCTTTGGCTTGTCTTGACCTCGTGTTGATGAGCTTCCTGTAATCCTCTGCATAGTTCACCCATTGGCTTGCCCAGAAGTGGTTTTATAAGATCACAGGGTAGCCCAGTCCAGATTATAATCCAGAGAGCCTAAATTTTTATTCTTCAGGGGAACTTTATATGCTGTGGGAAATATTGGCTTCTCTTTATATGGCTAAGTTCAATTTTTCATATGGTATTTCATTTTTCAAACCTGAGTAATATTTTACATAGGGACACAATCATAAAGTAATAACACCATAAAATAAAATAAATAAGTCAGGACAGTGGACACCTCTGGAGAAGAAAGGAGAAGACATAGTCGGAGAAAGACCATGGCAGCCTTCTAAGACTTTGTGACGTTCTTTTATTTGGAGTAGCCTGTCAATGGGGGTTTACTATAATTTATTATTTTTTGAACACTTTGTACGTACTTTAAATTTGGGCAAAATAGGCTAGATATAGCCTAAATAGATATAGTCTCTAGCCTAGTTAGAGACTTTGCTGATCCTTTGGAATTCATTGTTGACAATTTGGAATTTATGGGAGATGCCATCTTAGAAGAGTGGATTTTTGGAATGGTTTGATCAATTCAAGTTCTATTTTTTTTGTGATATTTTTCATAATAGATTAAAAAAGAAAGGATGATTTGCATTCCATGTATCACCAAAAAGAAAATCAACTCACTGCTTCATTCAATATTGACTCTTGAGTGACTTCCATGTGCTGGCTTGTTGCTATGAGCAGAATGAGAAGATCAGAAAGTGGTCATTTTCTTTAGGGAGCTACTTGTCTAGGGGAAGAGATAGGTATGTGACTTAATCAGACCATGAGTTCTAGCAAGATAGAGGATGAGGTAATGTACGAGCCCTCCTGTTGTAGCTAGAAATGCTGGAGACCCAGATACTTTAAAATACATAGTTGGATTTTCGGAAAGAAAAGGAAATTCTCAGATGACAGAAGTGAAGAAATAACTAAAAATTAAAGAGATAAGTAGACGAGTTGATGCTGTGGCTTCCCTGAGTTCGAGATTTACTGATCTCCCCGACAGTGGCCTCAGTGCAAGAGGGAGATTTGGGTTTATGCAAGGTGGGCAGTTATTTGAATACCCTTACAAAACTCATTAACTGCAACCATGAACATTTAATCTTAAAACATTTTGTTTAAAGGAACTAAAAAGGAGACTGTAGTGGACATCAAACCAAGGTTCTGAATTTGGGCAAAAAGTGGCAAGATGTGCCTGAGGCAAACTTTTGCATAGTGATCTGTGATCCCAGTGCTGACGCCTGTGGAATTTACGAGGGTTATCATTGTTAAGGCGTGAAGCTTTCAGACAGTCTCTGGTCAACCCAGAGGCCATGGCCATAGATGTCCTAGGCCTCTGATGTCTTGATACATAAAGAAGCAAAATTAGGAAAGCGTCTTTTGTGCCCTCCTAATCTTACTTCTTTATGGATCAGGAAAAGCAGGAAAACACTTCTGGGTTCAAAAAGCAAAGATCAAAGCAAAACAACAGTAACACACCCAGTTAGCTCATTCTCCTCTGAACTGAAGTTATTGAAATGTAATGATTATGCCAAATTTGTTTGTTTCTTTCTTTCTTCTTCTTTTTTTTTTAAATTGAGACAGAGTCTCACTCTGTCACCCAGGCTCGAGTGCAGTGGTGAGATCTTGGCTCACTGCAACCTCTGTTGCCCAGGTTCAAGTGATTCTCATGTGTCAGCCTCCCAAGTAGCTGGGACTACAGGCATGTGCCACCATGCCCAGCTAATTTTTTTGTATTTTTAGTAGAGATGGGGTTTTGTCACGTTGGCCAGGCTGGTCTTGAACTGCTTACCTCAAGTGATCCACCCTCCTTGTCCTCCCAAAGTGCTGGGATTATAGGCGTGAGCCACCGCACCCAGACTAAACTTGTTTCTGGAAAGGTGCTGTTCATACAAATTAATTGAGGACCAAAATGCCTTGTGTGAAATCTGTCCTTGGTTCCCTTTCTCATAAGCAGATTTGCCCCTAACCCTTATGTCATGTAATCAGTTTAGAGATTCAGACTCAGAATGGGAGTTTCATAGTCAGCAAAATATTAAAAACAGATTCTTTAGGAGGAGAAAAGAAAAATTCATTTAGAATTTTCTTTTTCTTCCCTTAGAATGCTTACTATTCTTTGCAAGCTGGTCAGTGATCAGCCAGTATGGCAGAGGGGATGAGGAGAGTTGAAATTCTTGGTATGGTTCAGTTAATTGTCTCTCAATTAACTGCAAATAAAGCTCACAAAATTCTTGTTATTAATAGTAACTATAATAGTAATGTATAACTGAGATAGAATCAGGCATTGTTTTACCATATTTTTGAATTTTGGAACACTCTAAACATACAAAAGTAGTAAAGAACATCTGTGTATTCATATGTGGACATATTGACACATTTCCTTCATCCTTTCCCCAGCTTTCCTCAGCTTCTGTTACTTTGAGGCAAGCTTCAGTCATTTATTTAATCAACAAATATTTCAGCGTACATGTCTAGAAGACAGGACTCTTTATTAAACATGTGACATGCCCTTAAAATCATTATTGCCTCTAAACATTAATGATTATTCCTTAATATCATCAAACACCCAGTCAACGTTTGCATTTCTTCAGTTGATCAGCCATTGTTAACTTGCACAAGACTTAACAAAACAAAAAGGGAGTCCTAAACTATAGCAGGAAACTTTACAGTTATGATAGAACACAAAGAAGACACTATTTTGACATTAAAGGCAAATGTTAAATGCAGTGTGATTTTACTTGGCTGTAGTTCAGCTCTGCCTAATCCATGTCAGCCAACATGGTGGAAGACTGTTCCTAAACTGTGTCAGCTGTATCTCTTGATGCTTAGTCATGTGCTTCCATACATTTACTGGGACATGGATTATACCTATGCTAGCTCTGATTTTTCCTCAAATATACACCTTTTTCAGAAAGGTACTGTAGAATGAGCAGCTGGCTCTGTACTAGGCATATGGGGCGATAATTGTGTTTTGGGAATACGAGAGAGCTCAGTGAGTGATGGAAGACAGGATAATTAGACTAGGAAATAGAAGGGAAATTCAAGTGGTCTAGGTATCCAACTTGACAGAGCCCAGCTGCTGGAGTAACAAAGGGGCATATGTTTTGTCCCTCTGCTCAGGTTTCAGATTCTAAGAAGAAGTGGGATTGCCTAACTTTCTAGTCATGCATCCAGCCTTGGCTGAAAGGAGCCGGCACAATCTGATTCACAGTCTTACTAGATAATACTCAACAGGGCAAGGTAATTCTCCCAAAGCAATTCGGGTGCTAATATAGAAATTAAATATGGCCGAGCACAGTGGCTCATGCCTGTAATCCCAGCACTTTGGGAGGCTGAGGTTGGCGGATCACCTGAGGTCAGGAGTTTGAGACCAACTTAACCGACATGGTGAAACCATGACTCTACCAAAATTACAAAAATTAGCCAGGTGTGGTGGCATGTGCCTGTAGTTTCAGCTACTCAGGAGGCTGAGGTAGGAGAATCACTTGAACCTGGGAGGCAGAGGTTGCAGTGAGCCGAGATTGCACCATTGCACTTCAGCCTGGGTGACAAGAGCACAATTCCATCTCAAATAAATAAATAAATAAATAAATAAATAAATAAATAAAATAAATGCGAGGAAGTCAAAGAGCTACAGGGAGAGTGGAAATGGCCATGATGACAGCTTTCGGCTTCACTGGGGTTAAGAGATCTAGAATGAAAAACAGAAACTTTGTTTTTTAATGTACTAGGGTAAGGCTGAAAGTAAAATGGCCAGAAAAAGAGCTGAATACTGCAATGAAATGCTGAAAGGTGTTGTTTACTTCTCATTGAGCTGAGAACTGATGAACTAAAGAATCTTTGGTGTTCAGAAATATGCTCATATCTTCAAATTTTCAATCTATGTTTTTTCTTACATTAATTATGAATAGCTAATGCTATGTGACTTTTCTTGTTATCTTGCCATTTCTCAATTATCAACTCAACTTCCGTAAAAGCAGACTTTTTAAAAATAAGCTGTTTTTAGAACAATTTTAGATTTGCAGAAAAGTTGCAAAGATAGTATAGATTTCCATCTACCCCTCAAGCAGTGTCTTTCATCAGTGAAATCTTTTTCATGGTTAATTTGTCAAAATTAAGGAACCAATGTTTGTACATTCCTAGTAACTTAATTTCAGGCTTTATTTGGGTTTCACCATATATTCTATGAATGTCTTCCTCCTGATCCAAGATCAAATTTGGGGACTCACAATGCATTTAGTCATCCTATCTCCTTAGTTCTTCCAGTCTGCCACAGTTTCTCAGTCTTTCTTTGTCTTTATAACCTTGACAGCTTGAGGAGTAGTGGCCAGGAATGCTGAAGAGTGTCCACTAGCCTAGGACTCTTTATTAAATATGTTCAGGAATGTTTAATATTCTTAATGTTTTCCTCCTTATTAGACTGGCATTAGAGGTTTTAGGAATAGAAATCAAGAGTTGAAGTGCTCTTTTTGCCACATCATGTTAGGGGATACTTCATAGACATGTGACTTCACCAGTAATGTGACTTCACCTGGTGAAGGTGATGTCTGCCAGGTCTCTCCACTATGAAGTTACTGTCTTCCCTTTCCCTGCTGTACTATTTGGAAACAAGTCACTAAGTCTAGCCCTTCCTGGAGAGGTGAGGGTGGAGATGAAACTCCACCCACTGGACAATGGAGTATCTATATGTATTGTTATGAATTCTCCTGTAAGGAAGGTTTGTGAGAGAAGACTTTTTTTTTCTGAGACAGAATCTAGCTCTGTCACCCAGGCTGGAGTGCAGTGGTGTGATCTCTGCTCACTTCAACCTCTGCCTCCTGGTCTCAAGCGACTCTCCTGACTCAGCCTCCTGAGTAGCTGGGATTACAGGTATGTGCCACCACACCTGGATAATTTTTTTTTGTTTTTTTTAGTAGAGATGGGATTTCACTGTATTGGCCAGGCTGGTCTTGAACTCCTGGCCTCAAGCAATCTGCCTGCCTAGGCCTCCTAAAGTGCTGGGATTACAGGCATGAGCCACTGCATCTGGCCTGTGAGAGAAGACTTTTTAATTCCACTTTGGAATATTTAGGAAATATTGTATGCTTGAAGAACACAGGAATTTGACCAGTAGCTTCTAGGGTGGGAAGTCAGACAGGTTATAGGTCTTGGTCATATGGATGCTCTAGCCTCATTCTCAAGGTGTGACTATGGCAAGCCAAAAAGAAAGAGGGTGAGTTTGTATTTAACATGACATTAGTGAGCTCTTTTCCAGACAGAAACTTAAAGGGCTTCAAAGAGAACACCAAACATGAAGGAAGCGGCAGATGGCGCCCACTTGGAATGAAACCTGAACCTTTATCTGTAAATAAAAAGGAAGGTGGTGTCTCATCCTCTTTCAGACTCTGGGAATCAGAATCAGAATAATTTGGCTCAGAATCCTGGCTTCTGCAAAATTAAGCAAATGCCATTTTTAGCCTCCAAACACAGCTTCTGGTGATTTCTGATGCTGCTGCACACTTTAAACTCCCTGAGGAGGCAAAGACACATATTTGAATTGTCCTCAAACACACACACATTTATGCTGACAAATTCACAAAGATGTAACATCATTATGACAATGGGTTTATATGATAAACAAGAGTGCCGTACCATGTAGGACACCATCCCCAGGAGTTTACAGCTGAGAAAAGCATAAAATATTTCTCAAAGGGTATAGGTAAACACTTGCACTTAATAGTACTTCATGAAGACCAGTTAAAGACATATACCTCTATAGGCCCCGATGATTATTATTGTTGTTTTTTCAACCATAGGATAATGAATTATGTTCTTGTATTATACTACTTCTCCCACAAGACTGTAACTGTATTTTATCAGACACCAATCACCATGGCATCTGTAGCACATAGCATTATATCTAATCATGAGGATTTCTGCGCCTACATGAGGGACCCAATCCCTCGTCTTGACGGTAGGGGTCGCTGCTCCTGGCCTTACTCACCTGATGTGAACCAGTGTTTCTCTGGGCGGTTGACCTTCCTGTAATCCCTCATACAATCTTCTCAGGGGAGAATTCTGCCTTTAATTTTTTAGGCGTCTGGAGACACTTCAGCTCTCTAGGCTATCAGTTCTCCTTGTGTCTAGCATAAACATATTGTTAAAAGATAAACTGAGGCATATTCAAATATTCAAGAGTTTACTTTAGCAAACAGTAATTCAGGAATGGGCAGTGCCAGGGTTCCTCCCGCTACGAAACCCCAGGGGTTCGGTCTAGGTCCTGCCGCTCACCGCAGGTAAAGCCATGGAGACAAAGAAGGCCCTTCAGGTGGCTTCCCCGAAAAGAAGTGGAGATTGTTTCAAATCTGTCTCGTCAATGAACTAAAATGGGAGGGGGTGGGGGAAGGAGTGGTTTATACAGTAAGAAATGAAGGTAACCACCTGTGGAGAAAACAGCAGTTAGGGAGGGGCATAGGAGCAAGCACCAGGAAGGAGGGGTCTGTGTGTCCTCCAGATGCGGGGACCTGATGAGTTTCAATCCCTTGCCTGAGGGTTGGTTTCCCAAAAAAGGAACTCAGACAAGACAAATATAAGTTTCAAGTTTTAAGACCAGGAGGGTCAAATTCTCTGTTTATTCCTAAATATCATTCCTATGGGGAAATTGGGCGGCTTTCACAGGGGATGAGCACAAGGGGAAGGCTTTTTTTATAAGGTGAATGAGGAAGCAGAGAAAAGAAATTATTTGATGGACTCGAGTTTAAGCAATTCCTTGATGGCTCTTTGTGTGTGCGTCTGTCCAAATTTTCTTTCCATATAAGGACAATATCAGATTGGATAAAGGTTCACCCTAATGGCCTCATCTTAACTTAATCACCTCCTTAAAGAGCCTATCTCCAAATACAGTCAGATACCGGGGCCTGGGACTCCAACACAGGAATTTTGGGGAACACAATTCACCTTGTAGCAGTGCCTCTGCCTGGGACAAGAGACTGTGGTTTGCACTGCTCCCGGGACTCCGCTTTCTGGCAACTTCTGGCAGATACCCCAAGACAGAAACCGCCACTGTAAGGGAGCCAGCCAGATGGATGTCCTGCATCAAGCCCAATTCCTGACGTGCCTCGGTTAGAATAGGCAGATAGCCAGAGATGAACAGGCAAGGGAGCCCCTGGGAAAATAAGTCTTGAAGGCACTGCCCACTGACAGTCAGCAAAAAGACAGTGGCTATGCTGGCTACTTCGGCCCTGTGATTGGGCTCCTCCAGCCCGGAAGGGGGCTCATCGTGTCTTAGCCACAGATAGCCATGCTAAGAACTTTCCCCGCTGAGAAGCATGCCAGTCCTCCAGTAACTCACTGTGGGGTAGGCTTTTGCTCAGTGTAACAGTAAAAAACACACCTCTAAGTGGAGATTTTAGATACTAATGTGACATAAGGCACGTGTACTAGCATGTACAACCAACAGAGCAAGCGTGCCTAAGGGGACTGCCTAAAACATGATTGCACGTGACATCCCCTCATGCCCCTTTGTGAGTAATCATGTAAGATTCTCCTAAAGAGAGATCCCGGCACTGGCTGCTGCTGGCTCACTCCCCAGCAGCCACACCGCCTCGTCTTCCAGAACACCCTGTCTCTTTAAATAAACACTGCTACGGTTATTTTCCCAGCTGGACCAGCCCAAGTGGTTTCCCACTCCTCTGTCGGAGTATACTCTTGTTTCCTTAACAAACCTTTGGCTTACATTACGAATTGCCTCTTGGCCCAATTCTTTCTCTTATGTTAGACCAGAACCGAGAATTCCCGCACTTCCGGGTAACACCCCCTTCCCAGTCAGCCTGGTCTGCGCGCAGCTGATTGGCAGAGCCAAGTTCACCTGCCTGAGAGTTCTGGATGCCATGCAGGGAAGACAAGACTTAAAATGCAAAAAAATCCCCGAATATAGAAGGCTCTTCAGAGTGTCATGGCAGCCCCATCACTACCATGCATGAACACATGCCACCAGAATAGGGCACAAAACAGAAGAGTCTCATTCATGATGGCCACAAGGTGGAAACAGCTCATGCTCAGAGAAGGAGACCCTTCATCTCCAGAACCATTTGTATTGTAGAGCAGAAACTCTGTCCCCATTAAATGCGAAGTCCCCATACCCCCTCCCTTAGCCCCTTGGCCACTCCTGCTCTGCTTTCTGCCTCTCTGACACTCATCTTAGGAGAGATATGGTTTCTTGGTCTCCCCCTCCCTTGGACCTCCACTGAGATCTGGTACCGCATCTTGGCTTCTTGGGGGTTTGTGGAGTGAGCGTGGGTGGCAGAGCCAGTGGTGCTTGGAGAAGGCCCCACTAGGGCTGGCTCCACAGCTTCAGCTCCTGGAAGGAATTAACCTGCTCAGTGCTGCTCAGAGAACAGGCAGCTTCAGTACCATCTGAGTAGTAGGTTAGCATGAAATTCTCCAGCCTCACCCCAGATATGACCAGATAGTTTTCAGGAACTCAAGTTGACTTTATGGAGCTAATGCTTACAAAGCCCTCTTGAGAAAAAAAAAAAAGTGCTGGTGCCTGGCTTATAGGGTTCCTTGCCTTACAGATGAGTAAGAAAGGTCGCTTCCTGGCCCAGGAAACTTGAAACATCTTAGAGACTCTGAGAAGAGAGGAATTCACCCTATAGATTTTATAGGTAGTGAAGGTGAAGTCTGATTTGAAGTTGAAGACGAGTTCTTGATTTGACTTTCTAGCGTTAAGCAGCTTTTAAAAGTACAATATGAGATTCTTTATGAAAAGTTCCAGCAAAGCAAATTAAGCAAAGGCCTTTTAGTGAACTACCATTCTTGCTGCATTTATGAAAATGATCAGGCCAAGATTAATTAGCAGTATTAACCTCTACCGAATTAGAGGTATTCCCTCCACTCTTTCCGCTCCTTCTCACATCATCAAAAAGCATATCTACCATGTTCCAGGGACTATGCTGGACACACGCATGCTCCCCTATGATTTGAAAACATTCACTGCATTCATAAAATACAGGTATTCAAACTGATTGCTGGGAGCCATGTAGATAAATGGACAATTTCCCAATTTTTTGTCTTAGAGATTTGAAATTCTTTCCTTTTAACTTTCACAGAATTTGCCAGCAGAGGGCCCCTGGAAAAGGGCTTTGTCTTTCACTGTGTAAAAGAAATGTTAACTAATTAGGTTTATTTGATAGGCTAAGTCACATGGGAGATGCTGTCAAATGAAAAGTGATACTTAACCTTCCCTATGCTATATTTGTATAGGTAAATGTTGCTAATATAAGTATTTCAGAACTGCTGTAAAGTTCATAGAAATCTGTCCGTATGTTTGCTGTTCCTATATGTGTGGCATAATGTCATAAGTCATAATTCCAGTTATTATGTGAAAATGTTATATGCTACAGAAATAGCTAACTTTTCTTACTAAATGAACTCTTATCAGATCTTTATGGCTATTTTAAGTCTTTTGTTGTTCACAGGCTGTTTTATTCTGATGCTTTCCTCAAGCTTTTATAAGCAGCTGTAATCCAGAAGTGTTTCACCTTTAAAGATATTCACAAAAATAAACTGACAGGAACAGGTTTCTGAGAACCTGAAGATCATAGCAGTGGACTGGTTCAGAATTTTTAGAATGCTCATGAAGAAACTGATGGGTTCATGAGACTTCATCCAAGATCAAGCAGCACAGGTGAGCTGCAGGGAAATGAATAGACTGAGAAAGCAGGATTACAGTTTTTATTGTGGAACATTTCTTGTGCTTCAATGTTTTATTTGCCAGTTATAAGGAACCCTTTTCCCCCATCCTCTTTAGCTATTTATAGCCTACAGCTATGTGGTAAAGTATGCCTTTATAAACAAAAATGAAACATTGATTTTTCTTCCCAGACTTTGGAAACTCAGCACGGACTTTGGAAATGCTTATTGAGTATTTTTGTTTTCATTGCAATGTAGTTATTTTGCATAAGCTCAATAAGAATCTGTTCTCGTTATAACAAGACATGGTTTTATTGGAAACATTGGTCATATTACATGGGTTATGACTGGAATGTCATATTTGAGAATGATGTACACAAAATCAGGTATGACCAGACAGTTTTCAGGAACTAAAGCTGACTTTATGGAGCCAAGGCTTACAAAACCCTTTTGGGGGGAAAAATGCCCTAGTACCTGATTTACAGCATTCCTTGCCTTACAGATGAGTAAGAAAGGTCACTTCCTGGTCCAGGAAACTTAAAATATCTTAGGGACTCTAAAAAGAGAATAATTCACCCAAATCTCTAGGTATTGAAGGTGAAGTCTGGTGATGAGTTCTTGGCTTGACTTTGTAGCCTCAAGCAGCTTTTAAAAGTCTAAAATGAGATTCTTAATGGAAAGTTCCAGCAGCACAAACTAAGCAAAGCCTTTTGGTGAACTACTTTTCTTGCTGCACTTACACAAATGATCAGGCTAAGGTTAATGGGATGAAACTTACCTTGCAAACAAAATAGTCTTACTTTGATAGAAATAATGGTGGTTTTAGAAAGAAAAATTACATTCCAATAGAAAACTATAGCACAACCTGAGAGTTATGAGGTTCTGTCCCTGTTCTTTATCTTTGAGGTTTTATTATCGGCCTGTGAACCTGACTGGTCTTGCTCAGTTCTTCTAGCTTCCTTCCATATCTGGTTACAACTCTCTAAATTAACGTTTCCAATTTTCTCCTACCTTCCTGACCTGGCATCCCTAAAAACTAAAACTTCCATTTTCCTGAAGCCCTGCAAGTTGAAGATAATAGGAACTTGTATAAACTTCAGAGAAATACCCACAACAAATCCAGCAGACAGCCTTTGTGCCTGTTGATGTGTGGCCACTCAGAAGGTTCAGCAGAACACTCAATACCATCACCACAAGCAATTGGCTACAAACCAGGGACTCCGTCGATGGCCATACCCGCCATCATGGCTCTACCAGCTGAAGGTGCTTCAAGCTTGGCTGGCTGTCCTCTCGACTCAGAAATGGAGTTTCCAGCTATTAGTCTTATTTTCTTGTGTTTACATAGAAACTCCACTTGTTAAATATCTGACTGTGAGCGCCATCCAGGAGGCCTCCTCACCATCAAGTTCCAGCAGATGGATCAGCAGATCTTCAATGAACAAAAGGTGACTGAACAAGAAATTGGATTTCTATTTTACAAAGGAATTAACAAAGTTTCTTCTCTCCTTGAACAAAAGGGGGGCACTAACACAGATTCTTTTCTTGATCAAACTTTAGCCAGGCTCCTGAACCTTCTCTTAGGTCCATCTGTGCACTTCCTTGTAAAATCCACTTCTAGTCTAGTAAGAAACCCGTGAAGTCAGTTCAGCCAGAACCCTCTACCCTACATGTCTCATCACCCTCAATGTCTGGGTGTCTTATACTCCCCCACCCTCCAGGTGGGGTCTGATTAGCCTGGCCTACCTTTGAGAATCCTCCTAGGTCAGGTTAGCCAGAATCCCCCTTACCCCTGACTTTCCTCTTAGTAATTTTCCATTCCCTGACCCCAATCTGGCTCCTTGGATATCAATTCTGACTTGCCAAGGCTGTATTCAGAGTGGAGCCAAATTTCTCCCCTACTGCAAATTCCCATTGCAATTGTCTATGCCTACTGAGATGGTCTCAAATAAAGTCGCCCTTCCCGTGAATAACTTTTTTTTTTTTTTTTTTAACAGTTAATGGTTCACAATAGAAAGAAATAAGTAGTCTTCCTTAGAAGAAATGTAATTAAATAAGACAAATTATATATTCTTTAAAATTTACAAATGGTTAAAACTAGAAGGAATAGCACTTTGATGAAAATTTGTTAAATCTGCAAATGAGAAAACAATAAAAACCTACTTGCTCAATTGGTATTGAATTAAAATTTTACGCAATTAAATCATGAATGAAAGGCTGAGGAGCTTTCAGTCATCTTACAAAGATAGAGACTTTAAAAGTTGTGAAATGCATGTGCTTTAGAGATGATGAGAAAGAAGAAAATTTATTTTAAAATAACTTGTACTGGAGTCACAATAAATTTTCTGCTGAGATAATCATTACATGTGATTACTTGTAATTTGCTTTTGTTAATTTTTTCAAATATATTCTTAGGCAACTGGTTAATGATTGATCCTTATTTCAAGTTTTAATTTGTCATTCTTCTGGACACTATTTTAAGATTTAGTGATGTAAGTTAATGTTTATATTTGTGTTCGGTAATGTTGACTGAATTTCTCTGTTCTAGTTGATTAATTTCTAATCCGTCAGCTCATTGTCAATTAGATTTTCAATAATGAAACGTTAAACACCTATTTGATTTTTAGCCATTTTATTGAGTTGTTCTTCACCACTTAGTCATTGTGATGGCATTGTGTAATGATGCTGAAATGTTGAATGCAAAGTAAATAATGAAAGCAAAAACCTGATAAACAGAGATTAAAAAAATCCTTATTAACTCACAGCAACAGATTGCTTTAGAAATATGTACTCTTTCTCTTTTTAAGAAGCAAAATACAAATAACAACAACAAATTTTATTTATTTATTTTTATTTAAACAATTTTTTATCCTTTCCAACTGGGATGAAAATTTAAATAAATGTCAGAAATCTCACTAGTGATGGTGATCTGATGGTCACTTCAGGACCAGTGCAGAATCTATGTTTGTGTTTAGACAAGCATGTTTGTTCTTTCTTCATTCTAACAAAGGTAACCCTTTCTGCAAAAATAAAGGTTCTTAGGTGTATATCTTGCATGTTAAACAATGCAACGCTACTCAGACTGTGGATCCCAGCTAGCCTGCACACTCTGGCCCGGGATGAGGACGGGGGAAAGCCAGCATTGGAAACTTTCATAGCAATTCGAATCTCAAAAAAAAAAAAAAAGACTTTAGATGTATGTTTTCTTCATTTTAGTTTTCCAAATTGTCATTATCTTTTACAAAACTATTTTCGGTCCTTGATAAGTTGGAGGAAAAATAAAGCACAACAAACAAAATCAAATCTTGCCCACTACACTTGTTATTTTTGTGCAGTGCCAAGATCCTTCCACCAGATGGCGCCTGACCGTCAGAGTTGCTCCTGAAAGGCTGGGGAAATTCTGGGCTTGAGCGGCCACCCTGTGTGCAGTACCCTGCACTGCTGAAGTTTCTGGCTTGGAACGGAACGTCAGTCCTTAACAACATTTGCCAATAGACAGCTACTCGCTATAATTCTTTTAAGGGTATTATTTCACTGAAGGACGGGTGAAATTTGTGAGAGCACCTTCTGAGTGACTCGGGGTTCCGATCTCACACCAGGAAATCATGGTATGTTGTGAGGATGCAGGAGCGTTCCTGACAAGGGAGGCTGGTTGTTGGCCTTACAGACTATATTTTAGGAGAGTGGTTCTTAGAATTTCGTGTGCATCCAAATCACCTGGAAAGGCTGTTAAGCCAGGGGTTGTGGAGCTCCAGCCCCGAGGCTCTGACTCAACAGATCTGATGCATAGCCAGGAGATTTCAGGCCGCCGACCAGGGACCACACTTTGAGAACCTCTGCTGTATGACTAAGGGATGGGTGTTGGAGTTAGACACTGGTTCAAACACAAGCCTCTGAGATAGTCAAGTAACCTGGGGCAGGTGACCCTGCTGTTTCAGTGGAGGGGCTGGTGGTGGTAAAAATGGGTTGGAACACTGCGGGCAGCAGGTTAGCAGAGAGCCTGGTCTCCAGCGAGAATCTGGACTTTGTGGAGTTCAAAGGTTGAACAATTTTTAAAGAGATTACAAAAGCGCAAATGCAAAATTAGGTGAATATTTAAAAAGCAGACCAATGTCATAATTGCCAGACAACCCAATTGAAATAGCATCATATTTTTATTAGTTGCCTGACACCTCTCATTTATCATTATTTTTTACTGCACTTTTCTCCTTCTTTTCTCTCCATATGACAATTCTATGTACTATGCTTTTCTATAACAAAATTAGTAAGTCTTAACTCTAGCATTCTTGATCAAGATTTGTTTATCATTATTAATAGTTCAAGAAATTTCTTTCAACTTCACAATGATGCCATATAAAGTTTTAGGGTTGTTATCAAATTAGGGAAAACTATCAACTCTCTTTTGTATATGAGCTGTATTATTTCAGGGCATTCTAAGTTTTCCTGTGCAAGTACTAATCTTAAGTGCTTCCTGAATTCTTGATAGTCTAGCCAATTAGTTGTGGATGTCTTTGTCACAGTATTTTATGTTATTGTGTTATTGTAATATTGTATGCAATATTATTGTATTGTGTCCTTTCCTATTTGCTACTGTAAAAGGTTACTCTTTGGGAGGCTGAGGTGGGCGGATCACCTGAGGTCAGGAGTTCGAGACCAGCCTGACCAACATGGAGAAACCCTGTCTCTACTAAAAATACGAAATTAGCTGGGCATGGCGGCACATGCCTGTAATCGCAGCTACTCAGGAGGCTGAGGCAGGAGAATCGCTTGAACATGGGAGACAGAAGTTGCGGTGAGCTAAGATGGTGCCATTGCACTCCAGCCTGGGCAACAAGAGCAAAACTCTGTCTCAAACAGCCTGGGTGACAGAGTGAGACTCTGTCTCAAATAAATAAATAAATAAATAACAACAATAAAAAACGGTTACTAAAAACTTAGTAGCTTAAAACAGCTGAAAACCTCAGCCAGTTTTAAAATGAGTAGATCATCTTGTTACATTTAAACTCTTTAAAGAAAAATTCAAATTGTATGACGCCAAATCCAATTGTATGACACTAACCCCAGAAGACAATATACATCAGCTGCAAAATACCATACCGAAGTGGTCAACATCTCCAGGTGCTGTGGAGGCAAATTTTCTCCTATAAGATTAAGAAACTAAGTTGTGTATACACATCTCCTGCAACGCCTGAAGCTCAGTCCTGAAGCTCAGACTTCGTTAGCTCTTAGCATAGCTGCCTCTGCCAGTGCTAACAGTTAGCTGTTATTGTGTGATGGGCTCCCAATTTCAGCATGTAGCATTCTCCTGAAGTGTTAACAAGTTTAAATGAGCTGGAAAAAAAAACCCCACAAGGAATTACTAACTCTTGTAAGTATTTGGAGGTAATCTCAGTGGTAGAATACATACACATATACCTTTTAAAAATGAAAAAGTAACTTTTTTTTTTTTTTTTTGAGGCGGAGTCTCGCTCTGTCACCCAGGCTGGAGTGCAGTGGCGCGATCTCGGCTCACTGCAAGCTCCGCCTCCCAGGTTCCCGCCATTCTCCTGCCTCAGCCTCCCGAGTAGCTGGGACTACAGGCGCCGCCACCACGCCCGGCTAATTTTTTGTATTTTTAGTATAGACGGGGTTTCACCGTGTTAGCCAGGATGGTCTCGATCTCCCGACCTCGTGATCCGCCCGTCTCGGCCTCCCAAAGTGCTGGGATTACAGGCTTGAGCCACCGCGCCCGGCCAAAAGTAACTTTCATTTGAAGTCAAGAATTGAATTGCAAAGTACAGGAAAATTGGTTCAGACAGTATATTTCTTTTACAATTGTATTCAGCTTCTAAAGAATTATTGCAAACCAGAAGCAATAAATCAAACAACAAATGGCAATGAAACTCCCAAAGTGTTATCACAGTGTTTTCTGATTTATTTTTTATTTTATTTTTGTTTTTGCCGGAGAACTCTGTTTTACTTAACTTGGTGGATCTCTTCAAGCTTCAAGACAAAAACCAGATAACTAAGCACCATTTGCCAACATTAGAAACCAACCCAAACCTAGATTATTTACAAAAATTCAGGAAGGAGAAAGGGACTCCTAGAACTTAGATCGACAAATGAAATAAAACAAAACAAATACAAATACATTTGAATAAATGATAGCCTCATTATTTCCACAGCCCTACCAACACATTCCGTCTGTACATATGACTTTGTACATCAAGAAAAAGCAGACAGTATCATTAAAATCCCTGGATCCTTCAATCCCGAAGCTTATCTCTCCTGGTGAAGAGTTTCTATATTTTCATCCTTTGGCTTCTTAAGGAATCAGACTCCCTGTTTCTTGGAACATTGTAAAGATGTGCACATATTTAGTCAGTCGATATTGGTTAAATACTCATTATGTTCCAGATATTACTAGATATAGGGATCAACAGAAGTTCACTGTCTAGTAAAGAAAACAGATTCTTAATGAATTAATAACAGAGTGATATTAATGATAAATAGAATAAAGTCTAAGGTGCTAATCACCAAACAAAACAGAACATTTAAGAAGTTGGGGTGAGAATTTTCCTTATTGTTATCAATAACACTCATTATCATAATTTACCATCCTTGTTAATCACTGAGCACCAGGACTCAGTTCTCCTTGCCTTATTTTGTGTAATATCTGGCATGGCTGATGCCAGGGCCTCGAAGGCTGTGAAGGCATCTGGGGAACATGCAGCATGACTTGGAGAAGGAGGAGTGGGTGTGTTTCCAGATGCTTGTTTTAAATTCTATGGCACAGAATTGGATTTGGGTTCTTATTAAGGCCTGAAGCAGTTGGAATGGTCTCTTTGAGTGAAGGCTGTGGTGGTGATAGGGATGGGAGGCAGAGAAATTCTAGGCAGAAAAGGGTGGGGTCCCTGGAAAAGCCCCACCCTCAAGCCTGGAACTGCAGCCTATAGTGAGAACATCCCTGTTTTCTGGTTCAAATATTGCTTTTTCCAAAACCATCTCTGGCCCACCCAACCCTCCATCCTGTTCCCATAAAAACCCCAGGCTCCACTGGCAGAGAGCAGAGAAGGGGAAAAGAGAAGAAGCAGCTGAACATTGGAGAGAAGCAGCTTGACTTCAGAGGGACAGCTTGATGGTGGGACTTCGGAGAAGAGTCCAGCTGGAGATGACCATATTTCAGAAGAAAAATACCTTCCCACTCCATCCCCTTTCCAGCTCCCCCTCCCACTGAGAGGCACTTTCATCAGAAATAAACTCCCCAAATTTACTATCCTTCAATTCATCTGGGCGACCTGATTTTTCCTGGATGCTGGACAAGAGCTTGGGATATAGAAGGCTGTCACACTAACCCTCTGCCCTTGCTGACACACAGCAACTGTCTCATGCAAAAAGGCAGAGGGCCCACTGAGCTGTCAAACACTTAAGCTGTCTGTGGATGGCAAAGCTACAAGAGCACTGTAACACACACCCTCTGGGGCTTTGAGGGTTGTGGGTACTTCCCAATAGATGATGCTGTGAGGCTGCACAGAGTTTTGCTCCTACTGGTGCCCAAAAGCACTTGCTCCAGTGCCTGCACCCACTTACCTCTGTGCTCCCCCTCCCACGAGGGGTTGAAAGCTGCGGGCTGAGTAAGCGAGGAACCTCTGTCATGAGGCCTGCAAAGTGATCAAGGGAAATTTCCTGTTTCAGTGTTTTCTTTTCTTTTCTTTTTTTTTTTTTTTTAAACCTTTTTAAAGAATTGTGGTGGCTGGGCACTATGGCTCACACCTGTAATCCCAGCACTTTGAGAGGCCAAGGCAGGAGGATTGCTTAAGCCCAGGAGTTTGAGAACAGCCTTGGCAACATAGCAAGACCCTGTCTTTAAGAAAAAATAAAAAATAAACAAAGAGTTTTGGTAACATACAGATTATGTAAAATTTAGTATTGTAGCAATTCTCAAGTGTACAGTTTAGTGGCATTGAGTGCACACACATTGTTGTGCAGCCATCGCCATCATCTAGTACCAGAGCTTTATCAATGCCACCAGTGAAAAACCAATGAAGAGTCACTTCCCATTTCCCCCAACTCCCCATCAGACCCTAGAACTACCACTGATCTGCTTTCTGTCTCTATGCATTTGTATATTCTGAACCCCCTTCTTATTTCCATTCCTGTATATTTTTTAGTTATTTTCTTAGTGGTTATCTTGGAGATTCTAGTTAACATCTTAAACTTTAAACAACCAGGCTTAAATTAATACCAGCTTAGCTGCAATAGCATATACTCTATTCCTATACATCTGTGTTCCTCTTTTTTTATATTGTTATTGTCACAGATTACATCTTTATCCATTTGATACTCATTAACATAGATTTCTAGTTAGTGTCTTATGCCTTTGTCTTTTAAATCACAGAGGGGAAAAAAAGGAGTTACACACGAAAAATACAATAATGCTTGCTTTTATATTTACCTTTAGGGTTACCTTCACTAGTGATCTTTATTTCTTCATATGGTTAGTGTCCTTTCATTTCAGCCTGGAAGCCACCTTTTGACATTTCTTGTAGGGCAGGTTAATAATAAATTCCCTCAGCTTTTGTTTATCTGAGGACATCTTACTTTCTCATTCACTCTTGAAGGATAGCTTTGCCAGGACAGTTGACAGATTGGTTATCTTTTCTCCCCAGCACCTTAAGTATGTTATCCTGCTGCCTTCTAACTTCCATGGTTTCTGAAGTGATATCAGCTGAAAATCCTATTGAAGATCACTTGTACATTTTGCTTCTCTCTTGTTGATTTTAAGATTTGCTCTTTTGACAATTTGATGATATCAGGCTGTTTTGCTGTGGACCTCTTTGAATTTATCTTACTTTGAGTTCATCAAGTTTCTTGGATGTGTAAATTCATGTCTTTTATCAAATTTGGGATGTTTTCAATTATTATTTCTTCAAATATTTTTCTGCCTCTTTCTCTCCTCACTTTCTTTTTTTCAATTAATTATTATTTAAAAAAAAATAAAGACAGGGTCTCACTGTGTCACCAAGGCTGGTATCAAACTCCTGAGCTCAGGTGATCCTCCTGCTTTGGCCTCCCAAAGTGCTGGGATTACAGGTGTGAGCCACCATGTGTGAGGCCTCTCTCCTCACTTTCTGAGACATGAATGGGTCTCTTAAGTTCAGTTCATTTTTTAAAATTCTTATTTTTTCTGCTCCTCAAACTGGATAATTTAATTTGACCTATCTTCAAGCTCACTGATTATTTGTTCTATCTGCTCAAATATGTTGTGGAACTCCTCCAGTAAACCTTTGACTTCAGTTATTGTACTTTTCAGCGCCACAGTTTCTATTTGGCTTTTATAATTTGTGTTTCTTTATTGATATTCTTAATTTGCGGAGACATCACTCTCCTGATTTCCTTCAATGCTTTTGTTCATGGTTTCCTTTGGCTTTTTGAATGTATTAAAGACATTTGTCTTTGTCTAGTAAATCTACTGTCTGTGCTTCCTCAGGGACAGTTTCTGTTAATTCTTTCTTTCTGTGAATGAGCCAAACATTCTTATTTCTATGTATGCTTCATAATCATTTGTTAAAACTTGCATTTTAAGTATTATGATGTGCAAAAGAAAATAGAAAATGAAGGAAGAAAAGAAAATATAACCTCCAGGTATTTGCAGACGGGTGTGGTGCTGGGACACTCCTTTAATGCTTAACTGAATCATTTACAGCCCTATCCTTGCCTATGCTTCTTGCTTGCACTGAGCCTAAGACCACCCAGGGTCTTTTCAGGCCTTTGCTCAACATAAGCTCTGTCCCAAGAATGTGCTTTTTGGGTTTCCTCTTATATGCAGTAACTTTTCAAAGCCCCTGTGTCTCCTCAAAATCTCACTCACTGGTTTTCCCTCCCAGGTTTTGACAGTTCTATTGTTCGCCCCACCTGCTATTTTTTTGCTCCCAATGGCTCAATGCTTGTCCCAGTTGTTATTTTTTGCCCTAGGTAGCAGCAGTTTATTCATTTGGCTTTCATAGTTTTCAAGAACCAAGTAGTCTCTGCATCCTGATTTAGGCATTCCTTTGGGGAAACCCCAGTCAGATCAAAGCAGACGAACATAATTCCTTGGAAACAGCGTCTGTTCTGCTCTCTCCAGAATCAGACACTCACACTGGGAATGCAGGCTACCATCTGCAAGACCTCCACTGTGCCTGGGAAGGGGATGCTAGGACAATGCCACAAAGATCTCTTATCCAACTTCAGCTACCTTTCTCCCGCCTAAATGATCACTTAGTTGCTGTAAACCTTTGACCAGTTTCCAGAGCTCTGATAAGGTTGATTCTGACAGTTTTCCCAAGGTTTTCAGTGTTTCTGGGATGAGATGGCTCCTGGATGTCCCTACTCAGTTATTTTTGCGGACACCATTTTAAATATATTTTAAATAGTATTTTAAATATCCATTTTCTTTTTTTTTAATTCTTTTTTTTCTTTCTAATTTTTATTTTAGGCTCAAGGGGTACATGGGCAGGTTTGCTACCTGAGTAAATTGCATGTCGTGAGGGTTTGGTGTACAGATATTTTTGTCACCCAGGTAGTCAGTATAATGCCAGATAGGTAGTTTTTCAATCTTTACCTCCTCCCACCCCTCACCCTCAGGTAGGCCCCAGTGTCTGTTGTTTTCTTCTTTGTGTCCATGTGTACTCACTGTCTAGCTTTCACTTATACGTGGGAACATGCAGTATTTGGTTTTCTGTTCCTGTGTTAATTTGCTTAGGTCATTATCCATTTCCTGACCTATAATCATTTCTAGCATGCACTCAGCCAAGCAAGCATAAAGCATCACTTTCTATTTTACATGGGGGAGACTGCTGTTAAAGCTCTGAATGAAGCCTCCATCCAGATGTATATCCTTATCAGTTCAGCTAGGGGCATTGATGTACATCTCGTTTTTTTTTTTTTTTTTTCCTTTGAGACAGGGTCTTATTCTGTCATCCAGGCTCGAGTGCAGTGGTGCAATCACAGCTCACTGCAGCCTCAACCTCCCAGACTGAAGTGATCCTCCCACCTCAGCCTCCCAAGTAGCTGGGACTATAGGTGTGTGCCATCATGCCCGGCTAGTGATATGCATCCAATTACAAGACTTCTGTCCTTTGTTCCTAGGGAAATCAACATTTATTATTGATTTACTTAAATTGCGATTTCTTCATTATCTGTTTGATTTATTAAATCATCACATGATCCCACTGTATTGACAATGAACATGAATTGTCACAAGGAATTCACAGAGAAAGAGGAAATGCATGGTCAGGAGGGTGGGAGAGGGCAATGGCGGACTTTTCTGGCTGGTGCACACATTTGAAGTTCTGCAGGGAGGGTGTGGAAGACAGTGAGTCGATTGTGTATTTAACCCTGTGCAATGTCACTGCTTCAAGACATGCTCGGGGCCATCAAGGTCACTGTGGGAAAGATGAATTTCTGGGATATGAGAGTTTTTAAAAGCAAAGCATTTCCTACAGAAATTTCCATGTTAATCTGAATTGTTTATTTCACCATAACATGGTAATACAAAGAAAAAAGGCAGAGCCTTCTGAGCAAGAACCTGAGATCTGGAGTCTGGGCAGTTGCTAAGTAGTTCATCATAGCCTGTACACTCTCAGAGTTAGGTTACTTGAAGATTTTTCTATTGGTCTAAAACCTCTTCAAGGGCAAGCATCCCACCTCTTGCTTTTTTTCCCCCCCATCCAAATGCCTGTGCCAGTTCTTCATGCCTAGTATCTGCTCAGCAAATTTTTGACATGCATGAATATGCCTGAACATCCTCATTTGTAAAGAATAAAGTTTAAATTTAATGATTTTGGAGGTCTTTCAGAATCTAATATTCTAACCCAAATCACTTTAAGCCAGTTATTTTAATGTCTTTGTTACATATTCAACAACTTTACCAGAAATTCTTTTTCTTTTGTTTAAGAAACAATATTAAATGTCAGGCTGGACATGAGAAGTCAGGAGCACTGGCTCTACAGTCAGACCTGACTTCAGATCCCGACTTGTGTGGCTTCCTGTAAAGGTTGAGATAACAACTATCTTATAGTGTTGCTATATAAACAATAACAACAACAGCAATAATAAAAAAATAATGGCTGGGCATGTTGGTGGTGCCTGCAGTCCCAGCTTTCTGGGAGGCTGTGTCAGGAAGATTGCTTGAGCCCAGGAGACCAGTCTGTGTGACATGGTAAGAACCCATGTCTGGCCGGGTGTGGTGGCTCACACCTGCAATCCCAGCACTTTGGGAGGGCTAGGCAGGCGGATTATGAGGTCAAGAGATCAAGACCATCCTGGCCAACATGGTGAAGCCCTGTCTCAACTAAAAATACAAAAATTAGCCAGACGTGGTGGTGCAAGCCTGTAGTCCCAGCTACTCAGGGGGCTGAGGCAGGAGATTCGCTTGAACCGGGGAGGTGGAGGTTGCAGTGAACCAAGATGGCACCACTGCACTCCAGCCTGGCGACAGGGCGAGACTCCATCGAAAAAAAAAAAGAAGAAAAAAAAAGAATCCATGTCTGGAAAAAGTTAGGAAAAATAAGCTAAGGAGTCCTGAGCCCCTTCTACCAGCCAGGAGTCTGGCACACACTACATATGAGATAATGCCTTTGATCCTCACAGTTATCCAGTGAGGCAGGGCATTGTTACCCCATTTCACAGATGGAGGCACTGAGGCACTAAGAGTCTAAGCAACACGCCCAAGGTCGCACAGCTGGCAAGGGGAGAACTGGGGATTGAAACGCCAGCAGATTAAAATGAGGGGATGCCCATAGTAAGTGTTGAGGGATGAGTTGTGGAAGGCGGTGGCAGGGTCTTGCACAGGATACAGATGCACAGTGAGCAAGGTGAGTGCGTTCCCTTCGAGTTCTTGCAGATGAATAGGGAAGGTAAAAGTGTGGACTTCCACGATCTCATAGCAAAATCATACGTGCCACAGGGCACCCTGGAGAGGAATTTGGGCCGGCAAGAGGACTGGAGGAGTTGCCACGGCATCTGGCCTTTCTCCAGAGCCTTATAGGATATTGACAGGCAGGCAGGAGGGTATCTCAGGTAGGGAGAGCTTGAGAAGGTAGGAAGGAGCACCACGTGATGACAGAATGATTCCTTGAATAGAGTGTGGCTTTCAGGAAACGAAGTGGAGGCGGCCACGCCGGGAGGCAGTGAGAGCGTGGATGGTGGAGGCCCTGAGTGTCATGCTAAGAAACTGAATTGTATCCCGCAGGTAATGAGGATTTTAGTGCCAGTCTGAATAGCATCTTGTGTACTTCCATAGAATGTCCTGCCTTTGACGAGGTTGGAGCCACTGTAGCTCTTGGCCTAGAATTTGAGCTAAACAAATGGGTGTCGTATGGAAAATGGCTCCAGACGCACGGGCGGACGCGGGACCCGGGAACGGGAGCATCTGCTCCTCCTCGCAGCGCTCCAGCCGGCTCCCCCCACTCCACGGTTTTAATACCAGCATCATTTGGTAGTGTTTGCCACCTGCTGAACAATCTCAAAGTCAGGTTGCTGTTCTCTCCCCAGTCTCCCCTCCCCCATTGCTACTCCACAGGCCGCTTGGCTTTGTAGAATCATTTTCGAAAATGTTTATAATGTCTTACTACTGCCTGTTCCATCTGCTCTTCACTCATGGAGGTCTGGCTCCTTCACAAGGCCCGGAAGTCAGGCTCTCAGTGCCAGGAAAGGTTAAAAATGCAGCTCTGATCTTTCTGTCATGCGGTTGTTTACTTTCTTTTCATCCATCCTTCCATAGATGACTTAAAGCTATTTTTCCTTCCAAGGAAGTCAAGTCTACTGCTCATTAGCCAATAAATAAAAAGAAAAAATATGGCTCACTTTCTTATTACTATCAGTGAACCAGTATGACCGTGCTAGCACATACATGCGTAGGAACGCATTACACACATGCACATGTGTGCACACATGCTTGTGCACACATGTGCACATACACATGCACACCATGGTTCAAAATAAATATTTTATAGGCATGTTATACTCAAACTCTGTGTAGGAGACCACCTATTTGTATGCTTTATTACTTTTATAAATGGTAAAATTCATAACAAAAAGTCATTCTCACTCAAGAGATGGAGAAAATCAATACATTCAAAACACAGAGCATCAAGGCAGTCTGAGTGAAAATGATATAGGTTTGCAGATAGGTTTTTGAATTCTGTAGGAACATTTGACAGGAACACATTTTATCATTGTAATTTTAGAACGATCAGCAAATGTAATATAAATGGAATATTTTTGAAATAGAAATATTTAATTGAGGCTATAAGGAAATCTGTTTTCATCCCTCCTGTTAAACTATATTATTCTTTTGAAGAATATAGTCATGGCAAATTGTCTGCAGTTGTACATATCACTTTCTTTGTCTTCATTTAGAGGGCAATACAAGTTTATAAAAGTTGGCTTCGATTATCGTCCTTGCTTTATTTAATAAAGTCTTATTTGAATATTTTTACATTTTATCTGCTGCCTGTGGAGCATGCATTTTTGTTTGCCAATATGAGTATGCAGAAAAAATTAAGGCAAGTACCAAATGTCTCAGTCAGCAAATGGCAAAAGCTATCTTTTGTTTTATAGTTGTAGCAAGAACTCCTCCTAGTGGACTTGCTCAGAATTATTTACTACATTTGCAGAGAAAGGCATGAGGCATAGTGATTGCATAAGGTCAATGCATCATAATAGTCAATACATCATAATTTTTCATTAGTGGTGCAGAAACTGTTTTTCCACCATCATAGAATAAATTGAAATAACTTACAAAGCACATAGAGCAAGTATTGGGAATGAAAACAAGCTAGATTGGACCTCTGCTTATTATCTACTTTATATTGTGTCATTTTATTTGGAAAAGAAACATAATTCTAATTATGACTTATTCACTAAAACTTTAAAAATTTATTTATAATTAACACTTTATAGTTGTACATACTTACAGAGTACAGTTGATGTTTTGATACACCCCACTGTGCAATAAAACAGGGGTCCCCAACCCTAAGGCCATGAACCAGTACCACTTCATGGCCTGTTAGGAACCAGGCCACACAGCAAAAGGTAAGCAGCGGGCAAGCAAATGAAGCTTTGTCTATATTTACAGCCACTCCCCATGGCTGGCATTACCGCCTGAGCTCCCCGTCCTGTCAGAGCAGCAGCAGCATTAGATTCTCATAGGAACATGAACTGTAACTGCACATGTGAGGCATGTACATTGCATGCACCTTAGGAGAATCTAATGCCTGATGATCTGTCACTGTCTCCCATCACCCCCAGATGGGACTGTTTAGTTGCAGGAAAACAAGCTCAGGGCTCTCACTGATTCTACATTATGGTGAGTTGTGTAATTATTTCATTATATATTACAATGTAATAATAACAGTAATAAAGTGCACAGTAAGTATAATGCATTTGAATCATCCCAAAACCAGCTGCCAACATCCCCTGCTCCATCCCTGGTCTGTGTAAAAATTGTCTTCCGTGAAACTGGTCCCTGGTACCAAAAAGGTTGGGAACCACTGCAATACAACACCAAAAAGTAGTCTTCCTATGTGATTGTAACTTTGTATCTGTTGGCCAACCTTTCCCCATCCTGCCCTTCCCCCTCCTCTGAATATGCCAGCAATTTCTAGATGTGCTCTGGATGTTTGTGAAATTGCTTTAAAAGTTATTTTTTTACAGATACAGAACAAGATGAATGCTAAATGTCTGATTTTACAAAAAAAAAAGTACAAACGTGGTGACTATTAATTCTTATTCAGTCAAAAGCCTACACTCTGAACGCTTCCTTCTAGATAGGTACAAGATAATGACAGGCTTAAATAAATGTGTCAAATTATAAAACTTTAACACAAGAATAATAAACTGAAGTTTATAATCTATGAAAATATTATATGGGAAAACTTTCAATGTGTTCATTCTGGAAGCAAAGAAAGAGTGTAGTGGAGGAAGATAATGTAATTGTAGTTATCTGAATGACACGAGATACTGTTCTTTTTAACTTTATTGGTTGGACACTCTTTAGCTTCTTCCCAGAAATCTGTGCTGGATATTTTCTCTAATATCCAGCTTACTGAACACACATGCCAATAAAATCCCAAACATGATTGTGAATCTTTGACTAGAAGACTTACTTTGACTACATTTACTACAACATTGCTGCACTAACTTCCTTCCTCATTTAGTAGCTATAAATGATTCTTCAGCAGTGAAACCCTTAGTATGTAACATTATTACAAGATTACAAGGTGAAGAACCACAGACTTTATCTAATAGTCCATGTTACAAATGATAAAATGACATTTTTAAAAGAGGCATATTTCTCCAGTTCATTAAAATAAAACAGACCTTTCCCTGGGATACAGTACTTCCTTGTTTTTGTTCTTACAAACAGATTAATTATAGTCCATGACATTACCCCACAGGTTTATAATAAGAGAAGTTGTAAGCCATATTCTTGACTCAGATTACTTATTAGTAGTTCAAACAGTGCAAATGGCTTTCTGAAATAAAGCTTTTTGTGATTAATGTACCTCTATCCTGCAATTTAATGAACATATTTCATATTTTTATTACTAACTACAATTCCTGTTTATTCACGACACATCATGCTGCGAGCATAACATATTGAGTGCACATATAAGTTTATTAACCATTACTGTTTTGAAACCTGTTGGTTTTTTACCACTTTCAAAGAACACACTCCTCCACCCCCACCGCAGTCTCTGAACAAATTTATCATTTCACTGGTACAGCTGGAATGCTAAATGTAAACTAAACAAATACTGCACCACTTAATGCCGTCTTATGGTGGTCTTTATATGCCAGTCATGACTTATTCCAATGGCTATGTTTTAAATCCGAAACCATGAAGAGAGGACTGTTCCATGCAAACTCGTACTTTTGGCATGGCGGTGGGACCGTGAGCATGGTGGATGGCTTGCCGTCACGACGGGGGAAAGACACACACTTTCCAGGCACCTGTCACACACACATCTGCCATCAGCATGGCAGAAACAGCCGCTGATTTGGTTTGTTTAGGACACATTTTACTTTTCATACATCACCAAATGTTCTCTTCAGGCAACCGGTGTAGTCTGGTCTCTGGACATTTCCTGGGGGCATTTCTATACCACTGAGTGGTGCCCAATGTGAGCTGGGAGACGGTGTCAAAACACGAACGGCCCGGCCCACCCCAGGGGTTCTCAGTCAGTAATTCTGAGTGCGGCCCTAGAATCTGCGTTTCCAACAAGGGCCCAGGGAAGGCAGACGCTGTTGGCTCGCCACTGCATTTTGAGGACCATTGAGCCACCAGAAGCTGATCTTCATTAAACCCAAGACAGATCCCACACTGTCCAGATGCATGCCATTTTCTTGAATTCCTTTATCGACATTCACGTCATCTCTCTTGGTATTTGGTATATACTAGATTATATCATTTAAGATATATTTGGTTTGACTGTAAACCCCTTGAAAGCAGAGTACATGACTGACATTTCGTTAGAACATTAGAACTGTGTATCTCAAAGTGTGGTTTGCCAAGTACCTTTTTCAATACCCTGGGAGGTCCGTTTAAAAGCACAGTTCCTGGGTGCACCCGAGAAAACAGGCATTGGAGGTGGAGCTCCAAAATGTGCACGTTGACAAGTCCTTTGATGACTCTTCTGCACCCTGAAAATGTAGGGCGACTTCTGGGAAGCCCGGTCCTGCTCTGCTGCCGCTCAAGGTCGCACTACCTGCGGCACGCAGGCTTGCGTGGGGCTCCGGAAGTGCGGCGGGTTGAGGGAGCCGAGCGCTTAGCAGCACACACCAGGCTTCGCTAAGCCGGGCCTGGGTGGAGACGAGTGGAGCCTTCTCCTTCCTCTTCTGGGGGTCTGGAGGAAGCTTTTGGAGGCTCCAGCTCAGCAGTGAGGTGACTCCTCAGCTCCGAGCTGAGAAACCCTTCTCTAACCCCTGTCGTGGGAGGTCCACCGTGAGATGGGGAGGGAAGAAGGACACCAGCCTAGCTGGCCGCTCTCGGCTGCACCAGCCTGAGGTCATGGTATGGGGTGGTCACAGTCACAGATTTCTAAAGGAAATAGAGAAAACATAGGGAACCATCTAAGTTTGAATTCTATGAACTCTTTCACCACCAGGCTGTTTACCTCAGTTGGTGTAGGACTTACTCAAAGTTTTCTAGAAAGGCCTAGGAAGGATGAAGTTAAGACCGGGACACAGTCAGTGTAGCTGGGACTGTCAGATCTTCTTCTAAGATGGCTTCTTCATGGCATGTTTGGCGCCTCTTGGCCCTTTGCCTTTTTCTCTCCTCATATGTAGTGTTGCATCTTCTAGGCCCTCTACATAGCTTGGGCTTCTCACAGCATGGTGATCTCCAAGATTGGCTCCCAAGACACAGGAAGCGGGAGCTGCCCCCCAGGTAAGTGTTGCCTGGAGCGGCGCCTCTTCCTTCTGCCGCGTCTGTTGGTCGAAGGGGTCACCGAGTCCCCCTGCTCGCGGGTGGAGAAGCAGATTCGCCTCTTGATGGGAGTGGGTGAGGCCACATTCGGGAATAGCGTTTGGGGTGGGGGATATTGTCGTGGCCATCTGTGAAAATATAATCTGCTACACTTCGGAATTAAAATTGGCAAAACACGTTTGACTGATTGAACACAGAGTGTGAGAGAAATGAGTCAGGGATTATTCCAAGGTTTCGAGGTGAATGGTTGGGGGATGATGGTGGCTCTACTAACGCTGCTTTATGTGAAAGGTAAACTGAGTTTTGGACGTGTTAGAATGGTTGGATATGTGGTATTAGGAAATAACTAGGTGGAAATATTCAGTAATTAGCTTAAGTCTCATGTTTGGATCTGGGTGCATCATGTGGATTTAGGAATAAGCATTTATTTGGAATCTTAAGGCGAATGATAACACATAGCAAGAATGATCAGCATCCATGGGCTGGGGACAGAAAACTAGGACAGTTGCCATCAAAGGAGTAGTAGAAGAATGAAGCCCAGTTGGAGGGGAGGACCAACTGTCCTGGAACCAAGGACGCCGAGTCCTTTAAGAAAGGACTGATGCAGTGTCAGGGAGGTATGAAGTAAGATTGGACTGAAAGATACTCTCTGACTTTTTGACCAGCTAATTGAACATCCGCGTGAATATACCATTTCAGAAGAGCTGTGGTAAGATGGAGAGAAGACAGATGAGTTGAGGAGTGAAGGAGAGGAAAAGAGGAGGCGCTATACTTTGGGCATTTGGATAGGAAGGGGAGGGGACGAGTTAGGCCGTAGCATGAAGAAAAGTCTCTGTAAAGATAGGAGGTAAATAAACATACCGATGGGCCAAGGTGAAGGAGAAGAGAAGTGGGAATATAGGAGAAAAAGGGCCGCGCACAGTTCTGGAGGAGAGGGGATGGCGAAGTGCCTGGGCGGAGGCGGGAGCCTGAGGGTCTTACTCTGAGAGTGTAGGGGAGTCCTGGGGTGGGCGTGGCCACGGAGACTGTGTGGGTGGAGGAAGGTGCTGTGTAGCCTCTAGTTTGTTGATGAAATTATAGACAAGTTTATCCCTTCTGAGACTGAAGAAGTTAGGAACTGCACCAGCATCTTGAGGAAAGTAGTCAAGATTTGGAATATTTAGACAAGGAAAGGAAATGAATCAAGGATAAGAAAAATGGCTGACCAGGGAGCTGTCCAGCTGTCCAGCTGAGTGGCAGTCTACATATTTTAAGGACAGCATTCTGCATGACTTTCTAAACGTTTTCATCAGCATTGGGGAAGTATGGAAAGAAGAAAGGGCGTAAAGGAAGTAAGGATGTTTTTGAGTGAGTAGTTCTGGTAGCCAATTAGATCCAGAAGGGAGTCAAAGAGAGAGAAGTGAGGTTGGGCAGACACAAAGTAAGGATCTGCTGTGAATCCTTGAGCTGAATTACTCAACTACGGAATTGGATAATGGAATAATTGTGCTCTTTCTCCTTTCTATTTCCTGTGTGTAGTTTTATGGTATGGCTACCCTGTGAATTAAATGAAGTCATACATATAGAACACATGAAAACACAATAACACACATAGCAAAATGAACAAGGACACCTCAGAGCTACTTAGTATTCGACAGTGCTCAACGATTATTAAAGTGTATTTATCCATTTTCAAACTTGCAGTTATGAGTAAGCTCTGGAGATCTAACACACAGGATGGCGACTTTTGTTAAGAATACTGTATCGTACACTTGAAATTTGCTAAGATGGTAGATTTTGTGTCCTCACCCTCACACACACAGAATAGTAACAATGTGTGGTGGTGAATATGTTCGTTAACTTGATTGTGAAAATCATTTCACAATGTATATGTATATCAAATCGTTGCATTGGACATCTTGAATTATACAATTTTTCTGTCAATTATACCTCAATAAAGCTGGAAAAATACATTTTTGTTCCTTTAATAATCAAGTTATGAAAGAATGTATTCTGAATATAAAATATCCAAATAATGTAGAAAGAGCAAAAGACACAAGACCCTTGCCAACCCCATTTCCCACCTTCTGGAAGTACCACCTAGCGTCTGGGGTGCAGTAGCAGTTTCTCAGTTCCATAGGATGAGAGACTCCCAAGCAGGGAGTGGAAAGAGCAGGGCTTTGGAGTATGGGAGTTCTAGGACCAGCTCTCTGTATCATCTGTGTGATCTTGGAAAGGCTGCTTAAATTCCCAGGATCTCAGTTTTTTCATCTCTAAATTGGGTACTTTCAACAGGGACCTCTTTTCAAATTTGGGACAGAAAAAGGAATGGAGGGCAAAATTTAAAAAAATGTATTGAGTCAAGAAAATTTCTACCCTTAGGAGATGTATTATTTCCAAGCTGTAGTTTCTCTTATGGGGTTGGCATAAGTGCTGAACAAGATCAAATGAAAGAATATAAATTAAAGAGTTACAGTGATGTCAAGGTTTTTTCTCCCTTCAGAGAAAAAAAACGTTTCTGTGAAGTGCCAATACAATTTTGCCAGGCTCTTTAGTTTAGCTGAGGTATCTTTAGAAGAATGAGGCTTGAACACTACTTAAACATGGCAAAAAAAAAAAAAAAAAAAAAAGACAACATAAAACAGCAAAATTGCATCTTGCTTTCAAGGTTGCATCTTGCTCTCAGGTAGGAAGGCCAATCCCTTCTCTACTGCTGTCACTTGAGAAAAGTTGATGATTTTTCTATTGCAGAGTTTGTTTTTTTCTCTTACCAGGGATGAGTGTATTGTCACTGACCAGATAATTAACCTTTTAGAGGCCTTGGTACAAGTCTCTCGCTGCCCAATTCTGTTGAGGAGAATTTTCCTCTGCACTTGTGACATCAGAATTCAAACTAAAAGACTGGGATGAATGTCACAGAAGTGACCGTCCAGGCATCTTGCCCACTCCCAAGCCCTGTCTCCTGCACTCAGGAGGTTGGATCTGAAAGCAGCAGTGGACATATCCCTTGTGGCCCCAAGGGCCCAAGAAGTCACTCTGCACAGTGAAGGATGCAGAGTGCACGTTTTAAACAGAAATCATTTATTTAGTATTTTTTTCAGAACCAGAAGCATTAGGTTTGGGTCGTGTATTCCACTCGCTGTTCCTGAGGAAGACACTGATTTGTGACTTACTCTGTTCCAATGAGGCTGGTACTAGTAGAAGCACAGTAACTAAAGCATGCAATTTTCTCAAAGCTACAGCCTTTCACCAGCTTGTTCCTGGTTCTGTGTGCAAACCTCAGGCCCTGATGACTTGCTTATTTTGTATTAGGAGCTGCATAACACTGAGAGGAAGGAAAGAGAGGGAAAACAATGACATTCAAAGCCAACCTTGGCTTTGTTGCTTCCAGCTGATTGGAAGGGCTATTTTCAGGGAGGGGGATCAGGGATTCTGTTTTGAGATAAACTAGTTTTTGAGCCTCTTTGGGTCTTAGATCTTTGTTTTGAGAAAAAAATAAAGGCTTAACACAAAACAGGGTAGAATTTTGGATTTGGGGGAGTAGTGCCGAGAGCCTCACACAGCAAGGCTCTGAATTTCTGAGACTCTTTCAGTTACAGTCACTTCTAGAGACAATCTTCCTTTTGACCCTCAACTCAACCCAACCCATCAATGGGCCCCACTTCTCACTTCTTGTGAGGGAAGCACAAGGTAAACTGAGCAGTGAGAGGCCAGGACAGGGGCAGTAAGACTGCTGCTCTACCCAGTAGAAGGCTCTATCAGGATATCCAACTGGAATTTGAGAAGCACATGGTGATATGCCCAAAGTCCCATATGCTTCCATTTCCATTTTTATATTTGTATATATGATAATGCAAAATTAAGAAAAGATGAATCTTAGATTCCACCTTAGTAGAGTTTCAACTACTTAATTTTTTAAATTCACGTAACAGATTTATATTTGTCTATGCACAAAGTAGTCTGTTCTTGAGAAAATTTTAGTGCTCTCAAGGTAGAACTATTTTGTGTATTGACTTGGTATTTCTTTTTCAGCACAGTGAAATAGTCCCCACATTTTTATTTTTCAGAGAATATTCATCGTAGGGGTCAGATAATAGAATTTAAAAATTCTGTAGAGTATCTTAGTTATGCTGCTTTCACTGAAGTAACAGATAATTCAACTCAAAGTGGCTTAAACATGAAGGGTATTCATTGGCTCATGAAATCAGGATTCTAGAGGCAAGAGCACTTCCAGAACGGATTCACCCAGCAGCTCAGCCTGGTATAAGGGTAAGGGTCTTCCTGACTCTCTCCTCCACCATCCTCCACGTCACTTTGCCTGTGGCTCTCAGAATCATATCCAGCCGTTTGCTAAGGCTCCAGGCTTTCCCGTGGTGTCCAAAGAAGAGTGGTACCCTGAAGCTTTCACAGAAGAACTAATATGATCCTTCTTGGAAGGCCCTCCTCTGGTCTAATTAGCTTTAACTGCAACATAACTTAATGCGGAACCAATGACCAACAGGAGAAATGACCCACCCAAACTGGATTAGAAGAATCAGTGTCCACCTCGGATATGGGGGTAGATTTGGCTTCCTGGAGTCCCATGGACTCATGGAGCACGGGTAGAACAAATCTGAGAAAAAAGGATAGAGGAATGGATGTGGAGCAGACCCCCAGAGAATTCCCAACTGTGGCACATCTCAGGTCACATTCCATTTTATCTACGTTAGCATGACCTCCAAGAAAGATCCTGTGTTAATACAGAAAACAATCACTACTCAGACGTTAGCGTGACCTCCAAGAAATATCCTGTATTAATATATGAAACAGTCAGTACTCAAAATGGTTACTGGGTGGTGAGGTACAGTTTCCTGGGAAAAACAACCAACTCTGGGCCAGACATCCCATGCTTGAACCCCTTTTTCTACTTACAAGCAATATGAGGTTCAGCCAATTAGTTAACTTCTATGAGCCTCCATTTCCTAATGAAGTGTAGGGAATGACAGCAAGCCTAAAAGGAATGCCATTGTAAACCTAAAAGAAGAATAGAAGCACACGCATGTCACTTGACACTGTAACCACATTCCCCAGCAGCTGGAAATAACATGGACACAACAGAGCAAAACAGATCTTCCATCTCTAAATCCTGTGATGTGAGTATACAGGACCAATGTGAGTTCCTGTTTCATATCATTTTGTAACATCCTATGGGGAAGGGATGCCTTTTATAAGTTATGTGGAGTAGCTTGCCATATGCTATAGACTTGTCAATGGCAGAACCAGTTTCAGGCCACCAGGCTTGCTAATCCTTTGTTGTAACAATTCTTGATGTTTTACAGGTAGTGTGATCAAGAGAACATTCATTTAACGCATATTTATTGCACACCTTGTATGTTATAGGCAGTTCTGCAGGCTCTGGGGCTGGCTGCAACAGTGATACATGATATGCATGTTCAGAGGGCAGTTTTATTTCCTCTCAGCAACTTGTTTTATGTGTAGGAAATTTTGGGTGATGGCTTGTGAATGGCTTGAATTCCTCCAATGGTTTGATATATTCTTTACCTATAACCACAACTGGTTATAACAAAAAAGTCAAATTGGTGTCTCGTACTGCTATTAATGTTATTTTCTTGATGACAGGAAATTGGCTAGAGGGAGCTTAATGTTAGCTACTGTTTTTTGGAGGGCTCTCCATGTGCCAGGCCTTGTGCTAAGCACCTTCCAATTCACTTATTCCTAAGGATAGAACATCCTCGGGAGCAAGCTACAGGCTCTAGCTGGAGGTTTGCTTCAGCAGGTAGGCAGGCCCAGGCCTCTGCTAGCCTGAGGGCAGGAGGCTTGGGGTGACCAGATAGCCCACACAGAGAGGCATCCAACAGCAGGCTGCTGTTCAAGCCAGGGGCTCTGCCTTGAACATTGACTCTAGGGAAGGTTACTTTCCTTTGACCTGCTGACCTGTCAGCAAGAGCCCTCTCTGGATATGCTGTAGTTGACATTTATTTTAGTTTAGAAATTGCTTCTTTACTTTCCATGTCGTTAACTTTACGTAGCAACTTCATCTTGTACCTTTTATTAAGCTGTTTTGCATATCAAAACTGGCTCTGTAGAAAGGGCTGTTTGAGGGCTTCCTTGCAGACCCTGTGCACAATATTATGTTGCAATATATATTGAAGCTCTCCACTCTGTTTCTTTGCTGAGATAGACGGTGAAGTTTAAACATGTAGGGGATGCCTGACGGGGCCTGGGAGAAGCACAATTTCAATCAAGTGTGACTTCATCAAGTGTCCCAGTTGTGGGTAGAATGGAGCAAATATCCACAGCACATCCACAACCAGGAGCTCAGTGTGTTTGGGGCTCTAGGTGGTGTCTGTGTCTAGACAGAGCAGCGCTGTCTACCTGGTGGCTGCCGGCGGTCACGGCAAGTGTGCCTCATCGCAGTGTATGAAGTGGATGCAATCTCCAATTGCTTCCAGACATTCTTGACAGTCAAATTTAACTGTCTTTTGCTGTCTAACTTGGTTTTTTAAAATTGAATTTTATTTCCAGAGATGTGCTGCACAACAGCAAATCATCAGCAAGAAGAGAGAAGACAGAGAACTAAATTACACCCTGATGTCTCCCCTTCTCATTTCTGCCATGCACCATGGTCACCCCCATTTCAGAACTGTCACCATTAACGCTGTGCAAAGTATCAGAACACCAGGCTCCAATCACAGGGCCTGCTGGCAAAGACAATGCTAGTTATAGTGTGCTATTTTGAGCAGCTTGACCATATGCGTACAAATATTACTCTATATATTCCTATCAATAGTTTCTATTTTTGCTACATTTCCTAGGGTATGATTTCTTTAACAAAATTCCCAGATAGCTGAAAATATCATAGATACAACAGAGCAGGAAACAGGAATGGTGAGCGAAAATCATTTTATACACCGAAGGACAGAGGAAAACTGATAAGAAGTACACAAGAAGAAGAAATGAGGACAATTATAGGCACATTTGTTAAGACCATTAAAGGGTTATTTATGAATAGCTTCTATCGCCCTCATTAAATGTTCCCATTTGTTTTTAATTTCAGCGTAGCATCAAGCCAGTAAATCTTAATATTTTTCGAGACTGGAATACAGAGCTAGTCTTAGATATATTTATCCACCCCCCACTCACACATCCTTCCATCTATCTATCCATCCATCCATCCATCCATCCATCTGTCCCTCCACAATTTCTAATTCAACAGACATGCATTGCATACTTCCTAGAGGCCACACTCTGCAAGGCTGTGAGGAGTTGTCATGTGCCTTATGATCATTCTTTAAATCATTTGTAGCCTCAGTTTTCGCATATGTGGAATGGGAATAATTATGTCTATGGGGTGCTGCCTTCACTCACTAACGACCAATGTTTACTCTTTGAAGGTTTATGTTGCCCAACAGATTGACCAGGGTGCCTTGTGCAGGGCCTGATGGGTAGCAAGGTCTCTGCTAGTGGGACCCACTGTGGGAGGACCTGACTGTCTTGGGGAGAAAGAGGGGGTTTGGGGAAGGTGATGACACACTGAGAATTCCATACTGACCATGTGACCTTGAGCAAGTTCTCTCTGTTCCTCAGTATCAATCTTTACAAAGTAGATATTGTAATATCTACGGAGGGTTCATGTGGGCATTAGAGATCATGTAGGAATAAAGGCTTAGTGCAGTCACTGGCAGAAGAGTAGGGACTCAAATATCAGTGCATTTAGGAGGGATGTGAAATGCCCCTTCGCTTCCAAGCAAATATTCCCCCAGACTCTACTCTTGTATGTTAAAAGTCCCACTGGGCAGTCCAGTGTGTTAAACACACTGGGAGAAGTACTAAAATCATCTATGAGGGGAAGGATTTTGCTGGGCTATTAGTGATGAATGCTAATCAGATGGGTGCAGCAGTTTCCAGAGCCCAGATTCTGGAGATGAAGGAAGAAGATTCTGATGGTCCTAGGTCTCAGGGGGTGCTAAAGGGAAGGGGCATTCTGGGAAGCACACCAGGGCAGCTGGGGATCCCAAGTATGGGCACTGAGGCCCCAGCATGGAGAGCAGGCTGAGGAGGGGGAGCTCTGCAGGGGAACGTTGTCTGGTGCACACTGTGCTCAGGGGCAGCTTGTGGCACACAGAAAACCACACCAGACTGACAGTCATTTCTTTCCTTTTCTCTCTCTTTTTTTTTTTTTTTTTTTTGTAGAGGGAAGGTGTCACTATGTTACCCAGGCTGGTCTCAAATTTCTGGGCTCAAGCAACTCTCCTGCCTCTGCCTCGCAAAATGCTGGGATTAGAGGCATGAGCCACTACACCCAGCTGATAGTCACTTCTTAGGAGCCTTTGGTAGCTCTTTCTGTAGGATGATTATTACTAATAGAACTGAACATGATCTTCAGGGATTGATAAATTCTCTTTTTGTTTTTTGTTTTCTAGAAAGCGTCTCACTCTGTTGCCTAGGCTGGAGTGCAGTGGCACAATCTTGGCTCACTGCAACTTCCGCCTCCTGGGTTCAAGTAATTCTCTTGCCTCAGCCTCCAGAGTAGCTGGGATTACAGGTGTGCGCCACCACGCCTGGCTAATTTTTGTATTTTTAGTGGAGATGGGGTTTTGCCATGTTGGCCAGGCTGGTCTTGAACTCCTGATCTCAAGTGATCTGTCTGCCTCAGCCTTCTAAAGTTCTGGGATTACAGGTGTGAGCCACTGTGCTTGGCCTGTAAACTCTTATCAAAAACCAAAAGCCTGTAATCCCAGCACTTTGGCAGGCAGAGGCAGGAGAATGACTTGAAGCCAGGAGTTCGAGATTAGCCTGGGCAACATAGTGAGACCCCTCAATCTCTACAAAAAATTAAAAAGAGTAGTTGGGCATGGTGGCCTGTGCCTGTAGTCCTAGCTACTCAGAAGGCTGCATTGGGAGGATCGCTTAAGGCCAGTAGGTTGAGGCTGCAGTGAGTTATGATTGTGCAGTTGCATTCCAGCCTGGTGACAGAGTGAGACCCTGTTTCTATTTAAAAAAATCTTAAGGCCGGGCACGGTGGCTCAAGCCTGTAATCCCAGCACTTTGGGAGGCCGAGACGGGCGGATCACGAGGTCAGAAGATCGAGACCATCCTGGCTAACACGGTGAAACCCCGTCTCTACTAAAAAATACAAAAAAACTAGCCGGGCGAGGTGGCGGGGGCCTGTAGTCCCAGCTACTAGGGAGGCTGAGGCAGGAGAATGGCGTAAACCCAGGAGGCGGAGCTTGCAGTGAGCTGAGATCCAGCCACTGCACTCCAGCCTGGGCGACAGAGTGAGACGCCTTCTAGAAAACAAACAAACAAAAAAATCTTAAAACCATAGCTCAGGAAGGGAAAACTAAACATCATAGGTTCTCACTTATAAGTGGAAGCTAAGCTACGAGGATGCAAAGGCAAAATAATGATATAATGGACTTTGGGAACTCAGAGGTAAGGGAAAAAAGGGAAGCGAGGAATAAAAGAGTATATATTGGGGACAGTGTACACTGTTCAGGTGACCAGTGTACCAAAATCTCAGAAAGCACCACCAAAGAACTTTTCCATGCAATAAAGCACCATCTGTTCCCCAAAAACTATTGAAATAAAAATAATAAAAGTTAAAGAAATAATACAAATAAAATAAAATTTTAAAAAGTAGCCTAATGATCACTTTTTAACCATTAAGGCACTGGAATAACTAACTTAGCATTCTGCAGAGTGCATTGGAATATTAATTGCCTATGGCAAAGGAGTCCCATGTTCAATTCAATTTGGGAATTGCTGCAGGTATTATTGTTTTCTTGTATAAGATCAACATGTATTAGCACATTAAAAGCACTGAGAAGTCCTGCAGTAAATAAAACTGCTTAATATCAGTTAAGCCAGTGTTTCCCAAAGTTATTTGACCACAGGCTACTTAATCAGGTCCCACAGAATCTATGAAACATGGATCTCTGGACGAGGTTGGCGTAATGGTGACATATTGTGGGTTCTAATATTGTGTATCGTGTAGCCTGGAATAGTGTCTTCGTCCACTTCATGTTGCTGTAACAGAATCCCTGAGACTAGGTAATTTATAAAGAAAAGAGGTTTATTTAGCTCACAGTTCTACAGGCTTGGAAGTATGAGAGGCATTGTCCCAGTACCTGCTTAGCTCCTGATGGGGGCCGTGTGCTAGGTCAAAATAATTTATTTTTGTGAGAACCGATCTGGTCTTGCCAGAGTGAGAACTCACTCACTGCTGTGAGAACAGCACTAAGCCACTCACGAAGGTTTCACCTACATGGCCCAAACGCCTCCCACTAGGCCCCTCCTCCCAGCACTGCCACACCAGGGACCAAATTTTAACAGGAGCTCTGGTTGAGACAAACCACCCGTGTCCAAACTGTAGCAAGTAAGTACTAAATTGCTGGAGTTTCTCTGAGGTCAGAAATAGAGATTCATTCATTCAATCAGTTAATTGGTACTGAGGGCCTATCTTGTACCAAACACATCTCAGCACTGGAAACACAGCGGTGAACAGAGAAGTTGAAATTGCTGGTGTCTCAGAGTTTACATTCCATTCAAGAAGCAGACAGTAAACATGTGAACATCTAATGTGCAGGGGAGAGCTGTTGCTATGAAGAGAAACAAAGCCTAATCCCAGAGGGTGCTCCTTCCTTCCAGGTGCTGGAGGAAGGCCGCCGGGCTGAGGCGACAGTGGAGCAGATGTCTGATGAGCAGCAGCATTGAGCCACTGGGACATCTGAGGAAGGGCCTCCCAGGTAGAGCGGGGGTGACTGCAAAGGCCCTGAGGTGGAACCCTCCTGACCTGCTCTAGGAGCTGCCAGGAGGGGAGGAGGGGAGAGGGGGTTGGGGCAAGACAGACAGACAGAGCTTTCCAGGGCACAGCAAAGATTTGGGACTGCACCCTAAGGTACTTGCAACCCCTGGAGGGTCCTGAGTGGAGGATATCAGGCTGGGTCTTTGTTGGCTCCTGTGGCAGGTGTGTGCAGGGTAGACCCACAGAGGTGAGGCACTAGCGGGATGGTTAGGAGGCTTCTGCTCCAATCCAGGCGAGAGGCCATAATGGCTGGGCCCAGGCTGGTGGCAGTGGAGATGGTGAAAAAGAGTTGAATTCCATAGATATTTCTAAGGTAGAGCTGACAGTGTTTGCTGATGCATTAAGTATGGAATCAAGTTAGTATCCTGCATGTTGCTGTGCACAGCAGGTTTGATGAGCAAACAGATGATGTAAACCAGCTGACTCCCAGAATCACTCTGGGATATTCAGACCAGCTGTGCGACCTGGAGCAGGGCATGTACCTTTTCCAACTATCCTCCCTTCTCTTTGCAACAAAGATCAAAATGATACTTACTCCATAGGATGAGCTGAGACTATGCAAGCCTTGTACCTATAGGGGTTCCACATCATATGCCATCAGGGAAATGCAAATTTAAACAACAGTGACTTACTACTACTCACTTATTAGAGTGGCCAAAATCCAGAACACTGACAACAAATGCTGATGAGGATGCAGAGCAACAGGACCCCTCATTCATTGCTGGTGGGCGTAAAACTTGTACAGCCACTTTGGAAGACAGTTTGGCAGTTTCCTATAAGAGTAAACATACTTTTGCCATATCATCCAACAATTGTGATCCTTGGAAACTTGATATCCACACAAAAATCTGCCATGGATGTTTATAGCAGCTTTAGTCTTTTTTTTTTTGACATGGAGTCTCACTCTGTTGCCCAGGCTGGAGTGCGGTGGTGCAATCTCGGCTCACTGGGGTCAAGCGATTCTCTTTCCTCAGCCTCCCAAGTAGTTGGGATTACAGGCACGTGCCACCATGCCCAGCTAATTTTTGTATTTTTATTAGAGATGGGGTTTTACCATGTTGACTAGGCTGGTCTGGAACTCCTGACCTCATGATCCTCCCACCTTGGCCTCCCAAAGTGCTGGGAGTACAGGCGTGAGCCACCACGCCTGGCCAGCAGCTTTATTCTTGATTGCCCAAACTTGGAAGCAACCAAGATGTTCTTCAGTAGAAGAATGAATAAATAAACTGCGGTACATGTAGTCATTGGAATACTATTCAGCACTAAGAAGAAGTAAGATATCATGGCACGAAAATAGTGGAGGAAACTTGAATGAAGATTGCTAAGTGAACGAAGCCAGTCTAAAAGCCTATATAAGTTTTAATTCTGACTATGTGACTTTCTGGAAAAGGCAAAGCTGCGGAGACAGGAAAAACAATCAGCAGTTGCTAGGGTTTAAGGAGGAGAGAGGGATGAATAGGCAGAGCACAGAGGAATTTTAGGGTAGTGAAATACTTTGCATGACAGCAGAGTGTTGGATACATGTCATTATATGTTTATTCAAAGTCATGGAGTGTACAACACCCTGATGTACCCGAAGGTAAACCATGGACTCTGGGTGATAATGATGTGTCAGTGTAGATTCATCAATTGTATCAAATGTGCCACCCTGCGGGGGTTATCGGTAACAGGGATGGCTGTGCAGTGTGAAGCAGGAGGTATATGGGAAATCTCTTCACTTTCCACTCAGTTTTGCTGTGAACTTAAATTTGCCTTAAAAATAATGATTTTTTAAAAGTACCTACAAGGGCTCACCTACCACCGATAGGCATATTTAGAAATGGAAACGATTGTGCTTAATTAACCACAATTTAAAAGTGCATGTATCAGTTAAATCAATATAATTAAAGAAATAGATATTGAGAAAGGGAGAAAGTTTAATTCTTAATTGTCAGTTTGTTTTGGTACATGAACAGGAGAGCAAGTTCGCACAGACGCTGAGAGAAAACGATGGGAGACGCCTCTATGTGGACGAACATCCAGTGAAAGTTGTTGGTCTGTGAGCAAATGGGCAGCACCAAATGTGCATAACTAATCTTTTGTTCTATTTCCTGAATGCAGTACAAGAGTCAGGTCTTTAGAAATCCTTTTCTCACTTACTGGGGAAGCTGCTGTAGCCAGGTACTCTCAGTGTGAAGTCCTTAAAAACTCCTCCTGTATTTTCAGCTACTCCGGAGGCTGAGACAGGAGAATCCCTTGAACCCGGGAGGCGGAGGTTGCAGTGAGCCGAGATCGCGCCGCTGCACTCCAGCCTGGGCGACAGAGTGAGACTCTGTCTCAAAACAAACAAAAAACCAAAAAAACAGAAAAAACAAAACTTCTCACTACAGCAGCAGAAATGGCCCCCCTTGCAAAATAATGTCAGGCTGTCAGGAAAGAGCCGGTGGGAGGGGAGGAGGTAAACGAAAGGATCTCGCGAGGTCGATCTGTCAGGTTTGTCATGAGGATTTTTCAGGTTTGTCACGAGGATTTTTCAGGTTTGTCACGAGTGAAAGAGTCGCTGATTACAGGACCTCCTTTGCCTGGAAAGTCAGGCAGTGGTCAGTGCTTCCTGTTCAGGAGCCACCGCAGGGGACTTGCCTGGCAGAGCAGGGAGGGAGCTGCAGGGCGGGAGTGCCACCTTCGCAGGGGGAAGACTCACCCCGTGGCAGCCCTTTATGCAGCGTGAGTATTTGTGCACCTCACAACACTACTTGGCAGTCTCATGTGGACAATGCAGTTTTACAAGACGGACAAGATCCTCAGATGTGAACTTTACCTCAGTAAATAAAGCCATCTGTCTAATCCAAAGTTTTCTTTTGTTCTGTATTAAAGTGGCTTCTAAGGAAAATGACTAAGTTTTCAGCTATTTCAAGAGAAACATGAAACACTGTTTTCTTTTATTTTTTTTCCCCCTGTTTTTATCTTTAAGGAAAATAACCACTTTAAAATGAAAGTGTAAAGAAAAATTTCCTGTAGAGTTCAAGTTGGGCAGAGTGTAAATTATTATGAAAAATGCTAGGATAGTCTGAGAATTTATTTTGTCAAGTTTTTAAAATGTGGTACAACACAAAGTAATTTAAAAAATCATGTATTTATAGAATAGTCACACTAATATGATTTGTCTATCTTAAATTTATAAACCAATAGAACTACAATTAAACACAATAAAAAAGGGTGTTTTTTTTTGTACTCTGCATTGCAGATTTAAAATTCCTCTCCCTGAAATGATACATTTAAAAATTCCTCAAGTCAGTTTGGAAAATGACTGGGAGCTTGACCTAGTCACCTCCATGGAGGGTATGCGTCATCACAGACTTAGTGAGACCATAAATCAAATGAAGAAAGCCGTGCCAAGCAAGACACGTTTCATTTTCAAATTGAAATTAACTTATGTTTAATTTTGATTTAAAATTGAACCAAATAAAAAACAAAACAGGGAAATACAAACTTCAGAGTTGTTACTAGAACTTAATTCCTTTTGGAAATTAGCTAATGCTGAAAATATGAGCTAATATGAACAAATATAGACTGATAATATTAGCCTGTGCTGATAAATGTTAATAAAATGGCAAAAAATTTATTATTGGTAAAATTGCTTTTTGAACAGATTCAGTTAGTTGATTATGATTTTGAGCATCTAACTTATTTATCAAATGAAAGTGACAAAAAGACAATTTGGTAAGTTACCTAAAATTATTTAGATTTTGTCAGCTTCCTAAGATGACGAATATCAATTACAAATAAAAAAATTGAGGAAAACATTTTTCAATAAGATCTCTTAAATCCACTTAGAAATCTTCAACCTAAAGTTTGTTGATAATTTTCTATTCTGAATTTGGTATGTAATTGTTTGGTAGAATGCTGTCCTGGTTTATTATATTACTTACGAGTTTTTATTTTTATTAATTTCACTGTTCAGTATTGATGAACTCACTATTGAATGTTGATTCTTGAATGTTCTTCCTTCTGATCAACTGCATGTCTTTCTTTCTTTTCTTTTCTTTTCTTTTTTTTTTTTTAAGAGACAGGTTCTCACTCTGTCCCTCAGGCTGGAGTGCAGTGGTACAATGATAGCTCACCACAGTTTCAAACTCCTGGGGCTCAAGTGATCCTCTTGCCTCAGCCTCTTGAGTAGCTGGGACTATCAGCACACACTACTATGCCTGGTTAATAGAGATGGGGGTCTTGTTATGCTGCCCACGCTGGTCTCAAACTCCTGGCCTCAAGTAATCCTCCTGCCTCAGCCTCCCTAGTGGCTGGGATTACAGGTAGGAGCCACCATGCCCAGCCCAACTGCTTTTTTTTTTTTTTTTGAGACAGGGTCTCACTCTTTCACCCATGCTGGAGTGTAGTGTTGTGAGTACAGCCACTGCAGCCTCCGTGTCCTGGGCTCAGGTTATCTGCCCCCTCAGCCTCCTGAGCAGCTGGGCCTATAGGTGTGCACCACCATGCCCAGCTAATTTTTGTACTTTGTAGAAATCGGGTTTCACCATGTTGCCCAGGCTGGTCTTGAACTCCTGTACTCAAGGAATCTGCCTACCTTGGCCTCCCAAATTGCTGGGATTACAGGTATGAGCCACTGTGCCTGGCCCCAAATGCATTTTTGAGTGCAACTTAAACTCATTTTGTCTTGTTCTTTGCTCTGAAAATATCCCTTTAGGACAAATAAAGAGTAGGCTTTATGAACCAAAATAAGAGAAACATTTATGAAAATCACCCAGTGTATCACTGTCTCTCCAGTGTAAGTTGTTATAAACTATTTAGAAATGTTATACTGTGTTATACTTAGTGCTGTATGTAGCTTTCACTTTATTTGCTCCATTATTTTGAAGCAGAAGTAAATGTCTTGCATATGTATCAAGCAAAGTTTTATTTTGTGTAAGGCCCTCAAATGACACACACACAGACAGGTATAAAGTGTTTGGGATCAAGGTGCTGTGAGTGCTCAGAGCCAGGATGTAGTGAAAAGATGAGCCTACAAAAGTGAACTGGTTCCACATTATGCAGTACATTTACCAAAAGTTTAAAAAGTGCGGATCTGATTCCTTAGATGAGTGGCCTGCCTGCATCCTTGTTTGCTCCAGTGGCAGGAGGGTTGAAATGTGAAGAGGTCAGCAGGTAAATTACAAAGTCTTGGCAAAAGATTTTGAGGGCTTGAATCAAGGTAGTTAAGAGAGAGGAAATAAATTTGGATAAATGTGTTTCATGGATGAAACTTGTGAGATTGTCTGGCCAACACAGTGTTGTGTAAAAAGGAAAAAGAAGGGTGGCTCTTCCTAGATCCATAATGATGCTATTAACCACCACAGGTCATGCAGGAACAGGGATGAGAGTGGCATATTACTGTGAAAATTACCAAAGCACTGCAGTGTACTGTTATACCAATTACCAGTTTTAAACACTAGAACCACAAGCAATGAAGTTTAACAACCCTATCCTAATTGAAGTCAATAATGAACTACTTCCTCAACACTGAACTACTTTCACTTCTTTACGTATATTAAGGAACTAAGAAACATCAAAGACCAAAAAAAAAAAAAAAAAGAAATCTCAAATATCTGTGTACCTCATGGATAGACATTTAGGTCAGATCCTGTGAAAGTCAGCAACCCAACCAGCAGCTTTTGTTGAGGAAATGAACATAATCTTTACCTTGTCCATCACTGGGTAGACTCTGCTGATATTTTGGTATTTATGCTATTGAAATCATGCTAAGAGTGACATTTTCAAAGTTGTTTCTGGATTTGATAACATGGAGGCCTCAAGTAAGGAAACCAAATAGCCTGTGTTGTGCTCTGACATACACGTGAGAGGCTGTGTTGCTTTCCTACATAATCACAAGGTAGGGTTCAGCCATCCGCACCATCACTCATTCCACCAGCACGTGTCAAGAACCTTCTGCAGGCCTTCCCTTCAGTGAGGGCTTGCTCTTCCTCTAAAATGTGGCAGTACTTACTCTCTACAGCATTTCAACAACTGGGGAAAGCATAACACAGGTTATGGTCTGTTAGGTAAGTGAGTTAGTGGCAATTATACCAAGTGTTAAAAAAAATGTGTGCAGTATACTAGAACAGGGGTCCCCAACCCCTGGGCTATGGACCGATACTGGGCCGTGGCCCGTTAGGAACTGGGCCGCATGACAGGAAGTGAGCAGCAGGCAAGTGAGCATTACTGCCTGGGCTCTGCCTCCTGTCAGATCAGCGGTGGCATTAGATTCTTGTGGAAGCACAAACCCTATTGTGAACTGCACATGTGAGGGATCTGGGTTGCCTGCTCCTTATGAGAATCTAACGCGCGATGATCTGTCATTGTCTCCCATCGCCCCCAGATGGGAGTCTCTAGTGGCAGAAAAACAAGCTCAGAGCTCCCACTGAGTCTACATTATGGTGAGTTACAGAATTATTTCATCATATATTACAATCTAATAATAACAGAAATAAAGTGCACAATACATGTAATGCACTTGAATCATCCCAAAACCATCTCCTCTGCCACCCCATCTGTGAAAAAATTGTCTTCCACACAACCAGTCCCTGGTGCCAGAAAGACTGGGGACTGCTGTACTAAAAGATCAGATATGTTGTTTTATGTTTAACTTGTTTAAATTTATGTGGGTGTCATTATGTTGGTTTTTTACTTCCTTAGGGTCTGAAGATTTCAAAATGTCTCTATCCAAGTAGTCATTGTTTAGAATGCTCTTGAACCAAATCAAATAAGTATGATTAAGGTTCAGTTTTACTCTCTGGTTTAATACTTATTTTCTTGCTCATGATGGAATTCTCATTCCTAACCACGTGGCTGAAAGGACAATTTTGTTCATGTTAACAAATGCAAAGCTCTCATGCAAATGTTTTTGAAACTGCTGGAGTCTTGCTCTATCTGATTTGACTGCTAGTTTGGATTTTGTTTTATTAATGCACTTGGGTTCCAAGTAAATTTTCAAAGTTTAACACACCTCAAGGTATTGTTCCTTGATTCTAAAGCAGCACTTAAGTTATCCACTGAAAAATTCTAATGTAATAGACATTTCAAAAGACGTTTTAAGCATCATTTAGAATTTTAAGCCACTTATCACAATTTTAAATAATATGTGAACTGATTTGAATCTTACCATGAAGTGCTATGAAAGTTGAATTTTAAAGTTTTATAAAAGTTCAGTTACTTTTCCACTCTTTTTGATTGTTGTTTGAAGCAGAAATATGGTGTTTTCAAGAGCTAGCCTAAGATGTAATGAGAGAGAACCCCACCTTTTGTTATTATTTGCTTTATTTCTATAGCAACAGGGTGCTGGGTATTTGCTTTTCAAATATATTTGGTTACAGATATTAATACTATCTAGAGCTAGCACCAAACTGTTTCATAATAAAACTCTGAACACCTGTCCTAAGCTTTAATAATAACATGCATTGTTATTTTCCAAATTTCATAGACAAGGGCAATGTTGAAATTATGACTGTATTTTTGACCAAAAAAATCTTGCTTTTGGATGAAAGTTGCATCAAATGACTGAAATTGGTGATGGATATTTTTCTATTGCCATTTTCTTAGGAATTACATAGTTGAAGTTGGCTCAACATTGATGGCTATCTTGAATAACATGGAATCCAATGAGATGGTCTCAAGACTAAATGCTTTAGTTTAGCTTTTCAGTAACTTCAAATTTGTTTGTCTGTTATTGCGGTATTTAAAGCACAGTTTCTCAAAATGATTTTTGAAAAACAACTTTGACACAGTTTTTTAACCATTCTAGAAAAGCAATCTTAGATATTTAAAAAATAAACGGTCAGTAAATGTCACTAGAGATGTTGATAAATATATGCCATTTAGCTCCCTTATTTATTCGAAAAATTGGGGCTGGGTTTATAAACAAAAATTTTATGCTTTAAAACAAAAGCTAAGGGAAGACTTATCTTTAACTTTCTCCCCCAAGAAACTTCTTGCACATTTTGATCAGTTTGGATTGTGCCAATAATCTTCATTTACATTGTCAGATTTATTGGCAGGAAGAAGCCTGAAGCTTTTACTTAACAAAAGAATTGTCTAAAGATTTTTTTCTCTGTTATTCACTTAATTATACAACAGCAGTATTGGTCTTTTGTAAGATGAGAGAGAAGGAACTTCCTATATTGATCAAAGTTTGGCACAGGTAAACCTAGTCTGAGAAGTGTTGAACCCAATTCTAAGACTTAGACATGGGCTTTTGTTTGTTTGCTTGCTTTTGTTTGTATTTGCTTTTTCGTGAATGGTAACTTCTAAAAAAAGATTTATCCCACCTAGTTCATTTGGATCCCAAATATTTAAAGTCAGTAATGTATGTGTGGAATTTGCTTTTCTAGTTATAGGTACATAACTAAAGGTAATGCAAAATGTCAAACACCACACCAAATAGTGCTTTGTATAAGACCCCTGTGGCATGTTTTCTCTGATGGACTCTGGCAGCCCCTGCAGAAGGTACTACTCTGAGGCTGCAGACATGCCCGTGCCAGGCTCTCTCTCTTACATTTCCCCTCCTGAATTTTTGTTTATTGTTTATACCATTGAACCATGACAGCTTCTGATGAATTAGGTGAAACACATAGCAAAGAGGTCAAAGAGCAATTAAAATAGTCTCAGTCGCTCTGTAAGATAATAGGCTGTAGTCTTTACAGTAATTAAGAAGGTCATAAAAAAGTTCAATTTTTCACAAAAAGATATTACTTAATTTGTGATTCAGTCTTACACAGAGAACTAAATGCAAATCCCCTGCATATAATAGGTAAATCTGTATACATTAGCATGAAAGTTTTGAATATGGACAAACAGGGGAAAAGGAGAAGTTGCTACGGGGACTAAAGTTGGAGTCACGTGGCTTCAAAGTTTGTGGAAAGTTTTCTTTCCTTTTTTTTTTAATGCTTTGTATGTGTCAAGGTTTTAGATGTGAGTTCTTCAAAACTGTCAGACGACGTTTCCCTTCAGCTGGTTTGGAGCGCATTTTCCAACTGCTTTTACAAGTAAGAATTTAAACAATTTTAAAGAAATTATATGTTGGCTTTTTAATTCAAAATTCAGATGAAAGTACTGCTGTGTTTTCATTGCTAACAATTCTTCTCTTTTTGCTTGTCATTTTCTTTCTGACACAAATGGATGAGACCATCTTAGAGTTTTACTGCCTGTGTAAAAAAATGGTCTTACTTTCTAGTGTAAGATTAATTATGTTTAGTTTGGGATGCTTCGCCCTCTCCTTGTTATTTTTTGATTAGTCTGTGCTTACTTTGAAAGGAAATTTAGTGTATATTACCTTGTTAAAAGCCTCAGTATTGCTTACACTTGGTGACTAAAGCTAGATGAAAATTGCTTGATGTGTACATAAAAGCATGTATTCCATACTGAAATACCTGACCCACACTGGTTATACAGGGTAGAGAAGCGTAGCCACAGCTTTATTCACTCTTAAGTTGTGAAACATGTTTTTTCCATATTCTGGTGAGTCACTCTGTCCTGATGGAACTGCTGCGTGTTGCTCACCAGCACATCTGCCACAAGGCTTTAAAAACCCCAGGACATGGCCCGAGGCAAGTCTCCCAGGGGCCCATTGCACCCTCACAGTCATGGGATCCCTTCGCCACTTCCCTGTAGAACTTGAATGTGAAACATGGAGCTCACGGTGGTCCCTGCGATTGCCCCTCTTCTACTAGTGCTCTCAGGCATCTCACAGATCTGGGCTTCAGATGTTCGCCTAAACTTAAGAACCTCATGGAACAAATACTGTGTCGTCCACTTTGCAAACCTTTCTCCCTCTCCAACGACCCTGAAATAATGTAGTATTGTATGAATAATAGGCACTCAAAGTATTATTGCTAAACAAGTATGTTTATGTTTACAAAATGGTTATTTTGGGGCATCATAAAAAATCTCTTATGCTGTGATTCTACTTATAATTTCTTGATTCTGACGGCATAATATCTATCCCATAATCCATGTAGAGTTTGTGGCAAAAATATTTTCCTTCTTCTATTCATTGTACAGAAGAAAAGGTGTAAGGTGACTACTTTTTTCCCTTAAAACAACAATCCACAAACCTGGTTGGTAAGAGCTATATGATATCTGATGACTAACACTCATTATTAGTAAGCCTTAAATCCACTTTGTGTATTTGTTTTGGAGACATTGGATCAATAGGTTGCTGAATGCGGGTGCTGACATGAATTTGTATTTGGTTGGATTTGAGTCAGCAAAGAGTGACATTTTATTAATATTTTACATATTTTTTTCTGATGGGGCAGAATTTTGTAATGTTCCTTGCTTTCCCTTGCTGATTTTCTTTCTCCCTGCTTCTTTCCTTACAATAAGTCCTCTATATGATTTATTTTAATTACTTAAAAGGGCTGCATAATGTTATTTTGTAGGCATAAACATAATGCCAAAGATATGTAGTTAAACAGAGGGATGCTGGTGATAAAATAGATCACGATCACTAATTATATTAATGACAAAAACTGTCATAGGTGCTAATTTGAGTTAAAAAATAATTTTAGAAAAGATACAAACCATCACAGTGAATGAAATATTCAGCTGGAAAATATGGGGAAGAGGAAATAAGGGCAGGGGAATTTTATGATTCTAGGATGTTTATCTAAGGGTCACTTCTAGTGGTGCGTTGCGAATTTGGCTCTGAGTTTCCTTGCAGCAAACTGAGATGGCATGAATGTAATAGTCACGCCATCCATGTAGAAATATGCTGGTCACTCAGGGTAAGTAAAACTTTTCCTGATACTGAAAACAATGAAATGGATACTTCTCATTCTTATATAATGAGGACATGGAATGATATTGGACTACGGTATTAGCAACATCCTTTTAATATTTACAATACTGAGTTCCATACACATTTCTTATAATGTCCTTCAGTGCCCTGTAGACCATCACGTCAGTTCTAGGAAGAATCCAACAATACTGTATTTACTATTTTGATACAAATATCTTTAGATCCATGATAGTCTGGCTGGATCCAAGTATAAATGTATCTTTCAATGAATGGGTCATTTTTTTTCCCCTAGCAGCAGTAGGGGAAAAAAAGCTAATTTATTGTTAGTAAAATATTTGCATACTTTGAATTTCAACTGATGATGAGGTGAGACTTCTCTTTGCAGAGTGAGGTGCCCAGAGCAGGTACACTTCAGGATCAACATCCTCCCAGTGCAGATGGCTGAAGGAAGATGTTTTGGACAGGGCCAAAGTTGTTTTAAAAGACGTTTCTGTATTTAATACGAGGATTTGAGGCTTCAATGATATGGAACATGGCCACAAAAGTTTTATTATACTTTGTCATTGAGGTCCTTAGATTTTGTTTAGCACACATACATGCATGCGTACCTGTGTACAAATACACACATATAGATGCATAAATCTCCACAAAAATATGTGCTTCATAAAAATATCTAATATTTTTAATTTGAAAAGCTTCAAGGATGTGACAAAGTTGACAAAACTTCATGGTAAATATCTATAGACTCACAACTGAAATTCTACCATTAACACTTTAGTATACTTGTTTTATCATATGTACTCATCTCTTGTTCCTTCTATCCATCAGAGTAAATTGCAGACATTTGACTAAATAAATATTAACACTCATTAATTAGAGTTCAATATTTGTGTATAATTTTTGTTTTAGACAAGTATTATAATTTATATAACTACATATCAAATATAACACATGTTCTTGTGTATCTCACAGATCTGGGCTTTAGATGTTCACCTAAACTTAAGAACCTCATGGAACAGATATTGTGTTGTCTGCTTTGCAAATCTTTCTCCCTCTCCAACTATCCTGAAATAATGTTGTATTTCACATTATATTAGTAATAATACATGCTAAATAATATAAAGTATTGCATGTCTTAGCCTTTTTAGTGTTACTGCAAAGGAATATCTGAGGCTGGGTAATTTATAAAGAGAAAAGATTTTGGCTGATGATTCTGATGTCTGGAAAAGTTCAAGTTTGGGCATCTGCATCTGGGGAGGGCCTCAGGCTGCTTCTACTCATGGCAGAAGGTGAATGGAGCTGTGTAGAGATCACAGGATGGGAGAGGAAGTGAGAGGGAAGAGAAGTGCCAGGCTCCTTTTACCAACGAGCTCTCTCAGAAACAAATAGAGCGACAACTTTCTCACCCTCCCACCTCAAGGAAGGAGATTCATATACTCAGAAATCTGCCCCCCATGACCCAATAACTCCTATTAGGCCCCACCTCTAACAATGGGTACCAAATTTTAACATGAGGTTTGTGGGAATAAATATCCAAACTATATTATAATATATATCATGTTATATAATAGTATTTATGTAATTTTAATGTATAATTTACAGATATATTTACAAATCTTAAGTACACACTAGATTTGACTTTTGGAAAATGTACACCTCGGTTTATCTAAAGAAAATATTATTTTTACCCGAGGAAGTTTCTCCTACTTCTTCCCAGTTAATCTCCATCTTTAACACCCAGTGGTAATCACTGTAATGATTCTTTTCTACCATAGATGAGGCTTGCTGTTCTAGAAATTCGTATGAATGGAATCGAACACATTGTATTTTTTTGCATAGGCATTTTTTCACTCAGCATTGTTTTTGAGATTCATCCAAATTGGTGTATGCATCAGCTGTCTTTTATTAAAAAAATACTGCATAGCATTCTATTGTATGAATTTGGCACCATTTGTTTATTCATTGACATGTAGGCTATTTCCAGATTTAGGCTATTATGAACAAAACTGCTTTTAGCATGCTTGCTTTCATTTCTTTTGGATATGTACCTAAGGGTGAAATTGTTGGGTCGTAGAATAGGTGTATGCTTAGTTTTGTCAGAAACTGCCAGTCCATTTTGCAAGGTGGTTATTCTAGTTAACACTCCCATCATCAATATGTAAGAATTCCAGTTGTTCCTCATCTTCACCAGTATTTGGTGTTACTGATCTTTTTAGTTTTAGCCATCCTTGTGGCCATGTGGTGCTATCTTGTTTGGTTTTACTTTGGATTTTGCTGATCGCCATGATGTTAGGCACTTTTTCATGAACTTACTGGTCACTTCTACATCTTTTCTGAAGTATCTGTTTTAAATTTGCCCATTTACACAATTGAAATACTTGTCTTATTCTTTAGTAGTAACAATTCTTGATATATGTCAGGTGCAAGCAATTTGTCAGATAAAGGTTTTTTGAATATGTTCTTTATGTCTGTGAATGTCATTCTTGTTCTTAGTGGTATCTTTTCATGAGGGTAAGGTTTTAATTTTGATGAAGTCTAATTCATTAATATTTTTCTTTCATGATTATTTGTTTCTATAACTTTAGAAACCTTTGCATACATACTCTCAAATATGAAAGCTATTATGTATTTTCTTATGGCCTTAGCCTTTACATTTAGGTCTATGGTCCATCTTGAATCAATTTTCGTGTATGGTGTAAGGTATTGAATGTCATTTTTTTTTTTTCCCACAAAGACACCTGGCTACTCCAGTTCTATTTGTCAAAAAGACTGTATCTGTTCTCCATTGGATTATTCTGGAGAGTTCTCAAAAAATGAGATAGTCTTTAAATATATGTGTCTGTCGCTAGGCTCTCCATTCTTTTCCTTTGATTTGTTTGTTGATCCTTAAGATTGACACTATCCTGAGATTCATACTTGTCAGTAATTCTTGAAGTCAGATAGCTGTAAGTCCTCCAACTTAGATATTATTTTACAAGATCACTTGAGGCTGTCTTCGTCCTCTATCCTTTCTGCAAAAACTCTATGATCAGTTTGTCAAAATCTATTTTAAAACTCTGTTGGGATTACGAATATGATTCTTTTGAATCTATAGATCATTTTGGGGAGGAACTGATGTCATAACAATATTGAGTTTTACCATCTCCGAACATGGAACATCTCTTCATTTCTTCAGGTCATTAATTTTTCTCAACAATGTTCTGTAGTTTTAAATCTAGAGATCTTGTTTCCATTTTCTGTTAAATCTATCCCTTGATATTTCATACTTTTCAGTGGTATTGCAATTGGATTTAAAAATTTTTAGTTTTCAGTTGTTTTATGTTAGTATATGAAAGACATTATACATACAAATATCAGTTAAAGAAAGATGGTTGGTATCTATCTCAACCTTTTATCCCACAACTTTAATATCACTTATTAGTTCAGTAATTATTAGAATTTTTTGTACTAATAATTACGTTTTATGCAAATAAAAACAATTTTACTTCTTTCTGTCAATCTTTTTACTTGTTATTTCTTTTTGTTGGCCCTTTACAACAGCTAGAACCTCCATATGTTGAATAGAAGTAAAACGACTGGGTATTCTTCCCTTGGTCTTGTTAGGAAGAAAGTGGTTAATATTTTACCATTAAATATGATATCAGCGATAGGCTTTTCTTAGATCCCTTTTATTAGACTGATAAAATTTTCTTCTATTCCTGGTTTTCTGGGTGTTTTCTAAAATTAAAAAATAATTTTTTTGTCAAATGGCTTTCTATGTACTATTAAAATGATCATGCAGTTTTAATTTTTATTCTATTAATGGGATGGATTATGTTGATTCTCAAATATTAAACCAGCCTTGCAATATTGGGGTTAGCCCTATTTGGTAATAATTGCCAGGTCTAATTTGCTAATTTTGTTAAGTATATTTGCATTCATTTTCATGAAAGGTATTGGTCTGCAATTTCCTTTTTGCGTTTGTAATCCTTGCCAGACTTTGGAATGACCTTATCTAATGAGTTGAAAACTGTCTCCTCTTCTCTATTTTCAGAAATAAAATTTATGTAAGATTGCTTTAGAATATACCAGTGAAACCATCTGAACCTGGAGTTCTTTATAGAAAGTGTTCTGATAACAAGTTCATTTTTTAAAATAGTTATAGGGTTGTTCAGATTTTCTGTTTCATTGTCTCAATTTTTGAAGGACGTGTCTTTTAAGAAAATGTTCTATTTCATCAAAGTTTTCATATTTGGTAGTATAAAGTTGTTTTTGAGAATATCGTTTATTATCTTTTAATGTTTTAATGTTTGTAGGATCTATATTGATAACCTCTTTTTCATTATTGATGTTAATAATTTGTGTCCTTTCTCTGGATCAATCTGGTGTATCAATTTTATTGGTCTTTTCATAAAAACCATATTTTGACTTTGTTAATTTTTTTATTTTTTCTGTCTTTTTAATTATTTCATTAATCTCTGTGCTTATTTTCATTATTTCTTTTTTCCTACTTACACTGGATTTTCTTTTTATAATTCTCTTCTTTTTATAATTAATGAAGCAGAAACAGTCATTAATTTTAGAACTATCTTTTATATTCATTTAAAGCTATAAATTGCTTTCTAAACAATCCTTTAGCTGCATCTCCCAAGTTTTCTTATGCCATATTTTAATTTAGAATCACAATTTTCTTTGTGATTTGTTCTTTTATATTTGGATTATTTAGAAGTGTGCTACTTAATTTCACATATATAAGGATTTCTTGATTACCTGTTTGATTTCTAATTACATTCTGTTTGATTTCTAATTATATTCTGTTTGATTTCTAATTATATTCTGTTGTGGTCAGAAAATGTTATCTCTGTGACTTCAAACCTTTTAAATTTATTTATTTATTCATTTTAAAAATTTTATTTATTTATTTATTTATTTTTTGTTATTATACTTTAAGTTCTAGGGTACATGTGGATAATGTGCGGGTTTGTTACATATGTATACTTGTGCCATGTTGGTGTGCTGCACCCATCAACTTGTCCTTTACATCGGGTATAACTCCCAATGCAATCCCTCCCCACTCCCTCCTTCCCATAATAGGCCCCGGTGTGTGATGTTCCCCTTCCCCAGTCCAAGTGATCTCATTGTTCAGTTCCCACCTATGAGTGAGAACATGCGGTGTTTGGTTTTCTGTTCTTGCGATAGTTTGCTGAGAATGATGGTTTCCAACTGCATCCATGTCCTTACAAAGGACACAAACTCATCCTTTTTTATGGCTGCATAGTATTCCATGGTGTATATGTGCCACATTTTCTTAATCCAGTCTGTCACTGATGGACATTTAAGTTGATTCCAAGTCTTTATTATTGTGAATAGTGCCGCAATAAACATATGTGTGCATGTGTCTTTACAGCAGCATGATTTATAATCCTTTGGTTATATACCCAGTAATGGGATGGCTGGGTCATATGGTACTTCTAGTTCTAGATCCTTGAGGAATCGCCATACTGCTTTCCATAATGGTTGAACTAGTTTACAATCCCACCAACAGTGTAAAAGTGTTCCTATTTCTCCACATCCTCTCCAGCACCTGTTGTTTCCTGACTTTTTAATGATCGCCATTCTAACTGGTATGAGATGGTATCTCATTGTGGTTTTGATTTGCATTTCTCTGATGGCCAGTGATGAGAAGCATTTTTTCATGTGTCTGTTGGCTGTATGCATGTCTTCTTTTGAGAAATGTCTGTTCACATCCTTTGCTCACTTTTTGATGGGGTTGTTTGTTTTTTTCTTGTAAATTTGACTGAGTTCTTTGTAGGTTCTGGATATTAGCCCTTTGTCAGATGAGTAGATTGCAAACATTTTCTCCCATTCTGTAGGTTGCCTGTTCACTCTGATGGTAGTTTCTTTTGCTGTGCAGAAGCTCTTTAGTTTAATGAGATCCCATTTGTCAATTTTGGCTTTTGTTGCCATTGCTTTTGGTGTTTTAGACATGAAGTCCTTGCCCATGCCTATGTCCTGAATGTATTACCTAGGTTTTCTTCCAGGGTTTTTATGGTATTAGGTCTAATATTTAAGTCTCTAATCCATCTTGAATTAATTTTCGTATAAGGAGTAAGGAAAGGGTCTAGTTTCAGCTTTCTACTTATGGCCAGCCAATTTTCCCAGCACCATTTATTAAATAGGGAATCCTTTCCCCATTTCTTGTTTTTCTCAGGTTTGTCAAAGATCAGATGGCTGTAGATGTGTGGTATTATTTCTGAGAATCCTGTTCTGTTCCATTGGTCTATGTCTCTGTTTTGGTACCAGTACCATGCTGTTTTGGTTACTGTAGCCTTGTAGTATAGTTTGAAGTCAGGTAGCATGCTGCCTCCAGCTTTGTTCTTTTGACTTAGGATTGTCTTGGCAATGCGGGCTCTTTTTTGATCCCATATGAACTTTAAAGCAGTTTTTTCCAATTCTGTGAAGAAACTTATTGGTAGCTTGATGGGGATGGCATTGAATCTATAAATTACCTTGGGCAGTGTGGCCATTTTCATGATATTGATTCTTCTTATCCATGAGCATGGTATGTTCTTCCATTTGTTTGTGTCCTCTTTGATTTCACTGAGCAGTGGTTTGTAGTTCTCCTTGAAGAGGTCCTTTACATCCTTTGTAAGTTGTATTCCTAGGTATTTTATTCTCTTTGAAGCAATTGTGAATGGAAGTTCGTTCATGATTTGGCTCTCTGTTTGTCTGTTACTGGTGTATAGGAATGCTTGTGATTTTTGCACATTGATTTTGTATCCTGAGACTTTGCTGAAGTTGCTTATCAGCTTAAGGAGATTTTGGGCTGAGATGATGGGGTTTTCTAAATATGCAATCATGTCATCTGCAAACAGGGACAATTTGACTTCTTCTTTTCCTAATTGAATACCCTTATTTCTTTCTCTTGCCTGATTGCCCTAGCCAGAACTTCCAACACTATGTTGAATAGGAGTGGTGAGAGAGGGCATCTCTGTCTTGTGCCAGTTTTCAAAGGGAATGCTTCCAGTTTTTGCCCATTCAGTATGATATTGGCAGTGGGTTTGTCATAAATAGCTCTTATTATTTTGAGATACATTCCATCAATACTGAATTTATTGAGAGTTTTTAGCATAAAGGGCTGTTGAATTTTGTCAAAGGCCTTTTCTGCATCTATTGAGATAATCATGTGGTTTTTGTCTTTGGTTCTGTTTATATGCTGGATTACGTTTATTGATTTGCATATGTTGAACCAGCCTTGCATCCCAGGGATGAAGCCCACTTGATCATGGTGGATAAGCTTTTTGATGTACTGCTGGATTCGGTTTGCCAGTATTTTATTGAGGATTTTTGCATCGATGTTCATTAGGGATGTTGGTCTAAAATTCTCTTGTCTTGTTGTGTCTCTGCCAGGCTTTGATATCAGGATGATGTTGGCCTCATAAAATGAGTTAGGGAGGATTCCCTCTTTTTCTATTGATTGGAATAGTTTCAGAAGGAATGGTACGAGCTCCTCCTTGTACCTCTGGTAGAATTCAACTGTGAATCCATCTGGTCCCTGACTTTTTTTGGTTGGTAGGCTATTAATTATTGCCTCAATTTCAGAGCCTACTATTGGTCTATTCAGGGATTCAACTTCTTCCTGGTTTAGTCTTGGGAGAGTGTAAGTGTCCAGGAAATTATCCATTTCTTCTAGATTTTCTAGTTTATTTGCATAGAGGTGTTTATAGTATTCTCTGATGGTAGTTTGTATTTCTGTGGGGTCGGTGGTGATATCCCCTTTATCATTTTTTATTGCATCTATTTGATTCTTCTCTCTTTTCCTCTTTATTACTGTTGCTAGCGGTCTATCAATTTTGTTGATCTTTTCAAAAAGCCAACTCCTGGATTCATTGATTTTTTGGAGGGTTTTTTGTGTCTCTATCTCCTTCAGTTCTGCTCTGATCTTAGTTATTTCTTGCCTTCTACTAGCTTTTGAATGTGTTTGCTCTTGCTTCTCTAGTTCTTTTAACTGTGAAGTTAGAGTATCAATTTTAGATCTTTCCTGCTTTCTCTTGTGGGCATTTAGTGCTATAAATTTCCCTCTACACACTACTTTAAATGTGTTCCAGAAATTCTGGTATGTTGTATCTTTGTTCTCATTGGTTTCAAAGAACATCTTTACTTCTGCCTTCATTTCGTTATGTACCCAGTAGTCATTCAGGAGCAGGTTGTTCAGTTTCCATGTAGTTGAATGGTTTTGATTGAGTTTCTTAGTCCTGAGCTCTAGTTTGATTGGACTGTGGTCTGAGAGACAGTTTGTTATAATATCTGCTCTTGTACATTTGCTGAGGAGTGCTTTACTTCCAATTATGTGGTCAATTTTGGAATAAGTGGGATGTGGTGCTGAGAAGAATGTATATTCTGTTGATTTGGGGTGGAGAGTTCTGTAGATGTCTATTAGGTCCGCTTGGTGCAGAGTTCAGTTCAATTCCTGGATATCCTTGTTAACTTTCTGCCTCATTGATCTCTCTAATGTTGACAGTGGAGTGTTGAAGTCTCCCATTATTATTGTATGGGAGTCTAAGTCTCTTTGTTAGTCTCTAAGGACTTGCTTTATGAATCTGGGTGCTCCTGTATTGAGTGCATATATATTTAGGATAGCTAGCTCTTCCTGTTGAATTGATCACTTTACCATTATGTAGTGGCCTTCTTTGTCTCTTTTGATCTTTGATGGTTTAAAGTCTGTTTTATCAGAGACTAGTATTGCAACAACCCCTGCTTTTTTTTTTTGTTCTCCATTTGCTTGGTAGATCTTCCTCCATTCCTTTATTTTGGGCCTATGTGTGTCTCTGCATGTGAGATGGGTCTCCTGACTCCTCAATACAGCAAACTGATGGGTCTTGACTATTTATCCAATTTGCCAGTCTGTGTCTTTTAATTGGACCATTTAGTCCATTTACATTTAATGTTAATATTGTTATGTGTGAACTTGATCCTGTCATTATGATATTAACTGGTTATTTTGCTCGTTAGTTGATGCAGTTTCTTCCTAGCATCGATGGTCTTTACATTTTGGCATGTTTTTGCAATGGCTGGTACCGGTTGTTCCTTTCCATGTTTAGTGCTTCCTTCAGGGTCTCTTGTAAGGCAGGCCTGGTGGTGACAAAATCTCTAAGCATTTGCTTATCTGTAAAGGATTTTATTTCTCCTTCACTTATGAAACTTAGTTTGGCTGGATATGAAATTCTGGGTTGAAAATTCTATTCTTTAAGAGTGTTGAATATTGGCCCCCACTCTCTTCTGGCTTGTAGAGTTTCTGCCGAGAGATCTGCTGTTAGTCTGATGGGCTTCCCTTTGTGGGTAATCCGATCTGTCTCTCTGGATGCCCTTAACAGTTTTTCCTTCATTTCAACTTTGGTGAAACTGACAATTATGTGTCTTGGAGTTGCTCTTCTCGGGGAGTATCTTTGTGGCGTTCTCTGTATTTCCTGAATTGAATGTTGGCCTGCCTTACTAGGTTGGGGACGTTCTCCTGGATGATAACCTGAAGAGTATTTTCCAACTTGGTTACATTTTCCCCCTCACTTTCAGGCACCCCAGTCAGACGTAGATTTGGTCTTTTCACATAATCCCATACTTCTTGAAGGCTTTGTTCACTTCTTTTTCCTCTTTTTTCTTTAGACTTCTCTTCTCGCTTCATTTCATTCATTTGATCCTCAATGGCTGATACTCTTTCTTCCAGTTGATCGAGTCAGTTACTGAAGCTTGTGCATTTGTCATGTATTTCTCATGTCATGGTTTTTATCTCTGTCAGTTCCTTTATGGCCTTCTCTGCATTGATTATTCTAGTTATCCATTCTTCCATTCTTTTTTCATGATTTTTAGTTTCTTTACCCTGGGTACGTAATTCCTCCTTTAGCTCTGAGAAGTTTGATGGACTGAAGCCTTCTTCTCTCAACTCATCAAAACCATTCTCCATCCAGCTTTGATCCGTTGCTGGCGATGACCTGTGTTCCTTTGGAGGGGGAGATGCGATCTTATTTTTTTAATTTCCAGCTTTTCTGCCCTGCTTTTCCCCCATCTTTGTGGTTTTATCTGCCTCTGGTCTTTGATGATGGTGACGTACTGATGGGGTTTTGGTGTGGGTGTCCTTTCTGTTTGTTAGTTTTCCTTCTAACAGTCAGGACCCTCAGCTGTAGGTCTGTTGGAGATTGCTTGAGGTCCACTCCAGACCCTGTTTGCCTGGGTATCAGCAGTAGAGGCTGCAGAAGACAGAATATGGCTGAACAGGGAGTGCACCTGTCTGATTCTTGCTTTGGAAGCTTCCTCTCAGGGGTGTACCCCACCGTGTGAGGTGTGGGGTGTCGGTCTGCCCCTAGTGGGGGACGTCTCCCAGTTAGGCTACTCAGGGGTCAGGCACCCACTTGAGTAGGCAGTCTGTCAGTTCTCAGATCTCAACCTCTGTGTTGGGAGATCCACTGCTCTCTTCAAAGCTGTCAGATAGGGTCGTTTGTGTCTGCAGAGGTTTCTGCTGCTTTTTTTTTGTTTGTTTGTTTAGCTGTGCCCTGTCCCCAGAGGTGGAGTCTACAGAGACAGGCAGGCCTCCTTGAGCTGCTGTGGGCTCCACCCAGTTGGAGCTTCCTAGTGACTTTGTTTACCTACTTAAGCCTCAGCAATGGCAGGCACCCCTCCCCCAGCCTCACTGTTGCCTTGCCGTTAGATTGCAGACTGCTGTGCTAGCAATGAGGGAGGCTCCACGGGCGTGGGATCCTCCTGGCCTGGTGTGGGATATAATCTCCAGGTGTGCCGTTTGCTAAGACCCTTGGTAAAGCGCAGTATTGGGGTGGGAGTTACCCGATTTTCCAGGTGTTGTGTGTCTCAATTCCCCTGGCTATGAAAAGGGATTCCCTTCCCCCTTGCGCTTCCCAGGTGAGGCGATGCCTCGCCCTGCTTCAGTTCTCGCTGGTCGGGCTGCAGCAGCTGACCAGCACCGATTGTCCGACGCTCCCTAGTGAGATGAACCTGGTACCTCAGTTGAAAATGCAGAAATCACCCATCTTCTGTGTCGCTGGTGCTGGGAGTTGGAGACTGGAGCTGTTCCTATTCGGCCATCTTGCTCTGCCCCACCTAAATTGATTTAAACTTATTTTATGAACCTGTAAATTTTTTTGTTTTAGTAAACTGTATGTGCTTGAAAAGAATTTGTATTCTGCAATTGTGCTATAAATATCAATTAAAGAAAGATGGTTGATAATCTGAGTAATTATATTTTGTCTAGTTATTCTATCAATTGGTAGGAGAAGAATGTTATAATCTTTAATGTTTGTTGTGAAATTGTCTATTTCTTCTTTTACTTCTAATAGTTTTTGCTTCATGTATTTTTAACTTTGTGCTAAGTGTACATATTTATGATTATGATGCTAATGAATTAAACTTTTTTTCATTATGAAATGTCCCTTTTTATCTCTGTTACTACTTTTTGTCTTGCAGCATATTTTATCTGATGTTCACGTAGTTACTCCAGTCTTCATATAACTGTTTTCATAGTATATCATTTTCTATCTGTATTAGAGTTCCTCAGAGAAATAGAAGCAATAGGAGATGGTTGGATAGGTAAGTGGGTGAACAGATAAAAGAGGATTTAGTATAGAAATTAGCTAATGTAATTATGGAGGCTGAGAAGTCCCACTGTCTGACATCTGCAAGCTGGTGATCCAGGAAAGTAGGGGGTGTGGTTCAGTCTGAGTCTGAAGACATGAGCCTGGGGATGGAGTGTGCTGATGGGGAGTGGAGATGGGGGAAGGGATCCTGCTGGTGTAAGCCCTGGGCCTGAGAACCTGAAGCTCTGATGTTCAAGTGCAGAAAAGGATGGGTGTCCCAGCTCCAGAAGAAAGAGCAAATTTGCCTTTCCTCATCTTTTTATTCTATTCAGGCCCTCACAGATTGGCTGATGGCCACCTACCATGGGGAGGGCAGATCTTCATTACTTACTGTACTGATTCAAATGCTAATCTGTCTGGAAACATCCTCACAGACACATCCAGAAATAATGGCTAGTCAGCTATCTAAGTATCCCTTAACCCAGACAAGCTGACACATAAACTGAAGTATCATACTCTCCATTTACATTTAACTATTTGGATCTTTATTTTTATAGTGTGCTTCCTGAGACAGTATATAGTTGGGTCTTGCTTTTTTTTGTCTCTCTGCCTTTTAATTGAAGTAGTTACTCCAACAACTTGAAAAATAATTATAATTAAGTCATCATTCATATGAATTTATTTATTTATTTTTGAGACAGGGTCTTGCTCTGTCGCTCAGGCTGGAGTACAGTGGCATGATCGTGGCTCATTGCAGCCTTGACTTCCTGGGCTCAAACAATCCTCCCACCTCAGCCTCCTGAGTGGCTGGCACTACTGGAATGCACCACCTTGCCTGGCCAATTTTTGTATTTTTTGTAGAGATGGGGATCTGCCATTTTGCCCAGGCTGGTCTTGAACCTCTGGGCTCAAGTGATCCACCAGCTCTGGCTTCCTAAAGTGCTGGGATTACAGGCATGAGCCGCCATGCCCGGCTGATATTTTACTATTTATAGTTTATGTTTTTTAATTCCTTTGTTTCTCCTTTCTTACCTTTTTAATGAACTTTTGAGTATTTATTAGAATGCCATTTTAATTTATCTATTAAGCTTTTCGATCTCTACCTGTTGATGTTTTCTTTAAGTGGTTGTTCTAGGAATATATCTTCTTAAGTTTTCACAATCTACTTAGAAATAGGATTGCATACTTTGTGAAATGCAGAAACCTGGTAGCTATGTAGGACTGTTTACCATCCCCATGCTATTATTTATGCTAGAGTTGTCATACGTATTACATTTACATACATTGTAAATCTCATTAAATTATGTTGTATTTTTTGCTTTAGTCATATGTATTTTAAAGAAATTAAGAATTATAATAGTCTCCCTATATTTACCTAGATTTTTACCATTTCTGATGGTCTTCATTCTTTCCTGAAAATCTGAGTTTCCCTCTAGTGTCATTTTACTTCAGCCGGAATAACTTTTTAAATAGATTTTTTATAACATGTTTTCTGTCAACAAATGCTTGGCTTTTGTATTCTTTTTTAGTGTATTTCCTTTAATCTCTTCTTGGAGGATATTTTCACTGGCTTGACTCTTTCTTTTCTCACATTAAAGATGCGGTTTCCACTTTTATTTTTCTTTGGCTTCATTAGCTTCTGGAGAGATGTCAGTGATCACTCAAATATTGTTCCCTGTATGTAATGTGTTGTTTTTCCTCTGGCAGTTTTCAAGATTTTCTGTCTTTAGTTTTCAACAGTTTGTCTGTATGTAGCTAGGCATGGTTTTATTTGGTTTTATCCTACCTGGGATACACTGAACTTGAGCCTGTAAATTTATATCTTTCATCGAATTGGGACTTTTTTTGGCCATTATTTCTTCAAATATTGTTCTGTCCCATTTGCTCTCTTCTAAAATTATTTAATATGCAGCTATAGTATATAAAACATTTGACTATTATCCCACTGGTCTTTGAGACTCAGTTATAATTTTTATTTTTTCCTTTTCTTCAGATTGGATAATTTCTATGGCTTCATTTTCAAGTTAATTGCCTTTTTTCTCTGTCATTTCCATTCTGCTGTTAGACTTATTGAGTGATTTTTTTTTAAATTCACAACTAAAAACAGTTTTAGAATTTCTGTTTGTTGATTTGTTTTTTTTTTTTTTTTTTTTTTCTTTTTCTGAGACAGAGTTTCACTCTTGTTGCCCAGGCTGGAGTGCAATGGCACAATTTTGGCTTACTGCAACGTCCACCTCCTGGGTTCAAGTGATTCTCCTGCCTCAGCCTCCCAAGTAGATGGGATTATAGGCATGTGCCACCATGCCCAGCTAATTTTTGTATTTTTAGTAGAGACAGGGTTTTGTCATGTTGACCAGGCTGGTCTTGAACTCCTGACCTCAGGTGATCTGGCCGCCTCAGCCTCCCAAAGTGCTGGGATTACAGGCGTGAGCCACCATGCCAGGCCTGATTTTTTAAATATATGTTTTTATCTCACCGCTGAGCCTCCCTATCTTTCCGTCCCACCAGGACAAATAGGCATTGAAGCATCGTTTCTTTGTGGAACTGTGGTTTATTATCCTGCTAGTGCCGCTGTGCTTGTGGGCACCTTCCTACTCATCCATTTTCCTGTTCTCTACCTCATACTGTATGTCACAGAGATGCCATTGACATTTATGTTAATGAAAAAATTATCAATATTCATTAGTGTTACCTGATCTATCAACAGGCATTCTCACAGATTCCAGTGCTTGCCTGGGGCTGAGAGGCAGATTATACCTAAAGTGTGTGGAGGACGTGTCGGTGGGGGAGAGCAGAGGAGGAAATCTTGTTCATGTGCAGGCTGCTCATTACAGCTTTATCTCAAAGCATTGGCATGATCTTGTTCTGTTTTTTACTCTTTAGTAACTATTCTTTTAATATTATGTTAATATTATATTTTATATACTATATAAAATAATGTATAGCTAATAATATAATTATATAAAATAATAATATTTTAATATTATGAAATATTTAATATGAAATTTCTTTGATTTGTATCTTAAATGGCTGGAATATATTTTCAAATATTTTCTTCTCAAGAATATATTAGGGATATATATTTTTAAAGCCCACCCCACTTTTAAATCGACATATAATTCACATGCCATGAAATTCATTCTGTTAAAAACTATACAATTCTGTGTTGTTGGTATATTCACAAAGTTGCGCAACTATTACAACTATCTAACACCATGTAATTTCAGAACATTTCTAATACTTCCAAAGACATCCTGTACCTACTTGTAGTCACTTTTCATTTTCCCTTCCCCTTATCTTCTGGCAACCACTAATCTACTTTCGGTCTTTACAGATTTGCCTATTCTGAACATTGCATATAAATGGAATTATACAATATTTGTCCTTTTACATATTTGTATTTTAGTTATTTCTCTTTTGTGGCTATTATGAATAACTCAGCTATGAACATTTGTGTGCAAGTTTTTGTGTGGATATATGTTACCATTTCTCTTGTGTATTTACCTAGGAGTATTGTGTATTTACCTAGGAGTGAAGTTGCTGGGTTCTAAGCCCTGTCATAGAAATGGATTCTGTTAGTGTCACACATTAGTGATAATAACACTAATGAAAGTATCTTCTTTTAAAAACTAAGTAAATATTTCTTTGTAAGTGTGTGCGTGTGTGTGTGTGTGTGTGTTTGAGATGGAGTTCTGCTCTTGTTGCCCAGGCTGGAGGGCAATGGCACCATCTTTGCTCACTGCAACCTCCACTTCCTGGGTTCAAGCATTCTCTTGGCTCAGCCTCCCGAGTAGCTGAGATTACAGGCATCCACCACCATGCCTGGCTACTTTTTGTATTCTAGTAGAGACGGGGTTTCATCATGTTGGTCAGGCTGGTCTTGAACTTCTGATCTCAGGTGATCTACCCACCTCGGCCTCCCAAAGTGCTGGGATTACAGGTGTGAGCCACCGCACCTGGCCTCACTGTGTTTCTTTATTGCTCTGTCCAGCAGCCTTTGTTTGTGTTGTGCTGTGTGCATATGCGTGTTTGTGTGTGTGTGTTTTCAGCTCATTTTCATCAACCTTACTTTTAGTGGAAAAGAAATTCTTTAGTGGAAAGTCTTTTTAGTGAATAGACTTCTAAGATTCTGGCATCAGGCTTTGGAGGTTGTGTGCATTTCTTATTTTCTGTTTTCTTCTTTTCATAGTCACTTTAGTGGGAAATTGAGAGACACGTCTTTGTTGACAGATGTTAACGAAACCAGATGTTTGAGTTCCTCTTTCCTCAGAGGTTAGTCTGTATCTTGGGTCTGACAGTGGTTCTATTGTTACAGGGTTAAAAAACGGTCCTAACAAATTGTCAAGAAGTCAAGTCAATACATTCAGAGTAGAGGTGGGACAATGGTGGTGGTATGAAATTTTCACAGGGTGTTTTGTTTAGCACCTTTTCAGGGCATTTTACTGGGATCGCTTTCAGGTGTAGTTGACCTTAGTTTTAAAAACGCATCAGAAATAAACCTCAGCCAGCTGTCTTCCCAAAACAGATGATGACACAAGCAGCCATGTGAATCCAGACGCGCTGCAAGAGCGCGGAAGCCCTGGGGAGGGAGGAGGCGAGACGGTCATGGTGGCCCCCTGGGAGGAGTGGGCGTTTTACCCTCAGAGCAAGGCCAGGACTGGGTGTGATTGATCCATCTTGCGTCTTAAGAAGTAGAACAGTCTGGTTGTAGGGTGGGTATCAGATTGGCTGGGGCAGAAAAGGATGCTGAGTAACCCTTTGCCGTTGTTGGTGGTTTAAACTCCGGTGACAGCAGCAGACGTGGAGAGAAATGGATGGACAGGTCGAGATTTAGAGACATTCCGGTTAGAAATAGCAGAGTGAAGACATTTATCTCCTTGAAACTGCTAAAAGCAAGAAAAAAAGGTAAAGGAGAAAAACTTACTTTTCATAATCCTAAATCGTGTGATAGAAATATTTACCAAATACAATACAGTTTGAGCGGAATGAATGGAGAGCACACTGAGTGGAAACATATTTCTGAAATTTCATGTTGGGCCACATTTTCCAGCAGTGGGTGGCACAATTCTAATGGGGCCAACCCATGCTCCTTTACATGAACCGGGGTGGTCTGGGGTCACAGGGTACCTGCAGGGTTCCCGACCTCATTGCATATCACAGAGTGGAAGGGTGTCTGGTGGAGGCAGAAGCTCCAGATACATCTTTGTAAGGAACAACTGCCAGGTGTCAGTTGCTCTGAGGCTGCTATTCACAAGCACACACATACATACGTTTACACACATGCAGTCTCAACCACGACACAAGCCCTCATGACATACAGGGGGTGTGATCAGCAGTCATGCACATCACTATTACTCATCTAGAGAAATGATGGAAATAAATTATCAATTAAAATAACAATAAAACTATAGAGTTTCTAGAAAATTACCTGGCAAAGAATGGACGATATCTTTAGGGTGAAAAATTAGAAACAGTTTAAAAACATTTTAGAAACACCAGATAGTTATGAAAATGTTAATTTTTCCCAAATAGTTTATACGTTCAATTCAGTTTGAATTAAAATCCCAGCAGATGTTTGTGGATGCTTGGGGAACTGATTCTGAAATTTATATGAAAGAATAAGGCTCCACAAAAAGGTTAGGCAATTTTGAAAAAGTAGGGCAAAGAGTTGGCATGCATCCCATTTTACAAGGCCATCCTCATGGAATGTGTGGTTGTCTGTGGGAGCCAACCAAGAACCTAGCAAAGCAGAGAAGAAAACCCATGTTCACCAAGCTTGATGTGTGATAGCAGAGGCAATGTGAATTAGTGGGAAGCACGTCTTATTCGTTGATGAGACTTGAAAAATTGGCCCACTATTGTATTTGGAGGAAAATTTTAAACCTTTTAACTTTGGACATACAGGTGAGCTCCAGGCCAGTTCGTACTCTAAATGTGAAAAATAAAATTACAAATCAAATAGAAGAAAATGTAGGAAAATATTCTTGTGACTTTTAAGTAGGAATAATTTATTTAAAATTTGCCAAAGTAAAAACCATAAGTGAAAAAATAGATGGATTTTATTATGTCAAAACTAAATATTTCTATTCTATAAAGGACAACAAAGACAAAATTAGTAACTGGTTGATGTACTAGATGAAGATATTTGCAATGTCCAATGCCAACAAGAATCAATATCTAGACTATTAGAAGTCAGAAAGGGAAATACAGTAAACCTGATAGAAAATGGACAAAGGGTGTAAATAGACATTTTGCAGAAGAAGAAAACTGAATGTTTAATAAAGCATGTGAAGAGATGTTTAGCTATCTTAGTAAATGAGAAATGAAATTAAAACAACAGTAAGAGATGACTTTGAGTCCACATGGATAGGAAAAATTAGAAAACTGATTCACATTAAGTGCTGGTGAAGATATGAGTAATAGAGAATCTTTGAACACTGTTAGTTGCAGCTTTAACTAGTCACCCAACATCTAAATAATATTAAGAATATATGTTTCTATAACCCAGGGAGCCAATTCCTGGTTACTCCTTCTAAGAAAAATTTTGCACAAGTCCATGAAGAGATATGTACAGAAATGTTTAATAAATCATAGTTTTGTTAAGGAATTGGAGGTAAGCTGGGTGGCCATAGGTAGGGGAATTGAGGAATAAACCCCGGGCCTCATATGTAGGGTACTGGACAGCAATCAGAAATAACAATCTAGGATTTACCTAGTGTCATGGTTAGATATCAGAACATACAGTGGGTATAAAATAGGAAGAATAGTTCAGAATATTATTTAGGTAGGTTAAAAATATGCACACAGTAAAATACTATATGTTTTTACAAATATACACATGTATTAATAAGTAAGCATATAGAGAATTTATTAGAAGTATATATAAATTAAATATAATGGGTGGCTGTGGAGAAAAGTAATAGTAATAAAGCACAAAATATGGAAAATAATAAAATAAAATAAAAGAGACCTTGTATAAATAAAGATTTATGAAAGGAACTAGGAAATATTATTTTCCAGTTAATGCACCTGGGGTCTCAATAGAGACACAAAGTGACATAAAGACAAAGCAGAAAAATTTCAAAGACATAAAGAAGAAGAAAACTTTTTTTAAAAATAAAGGAGTGTCCAAGTCTTCAAATTAAAATGGTACCCTTTGTCCCAGAAGAAAAGAGACAAAATGATCCTTATGATATTCTGTTAATGTTATAGGCTAGACAGAGGCAGAACTCTGTGAATCAAAACAAACAAAATACAGAGGGAAAGTCACGTTGGTCTCAGACTCAGCAGCATCTTTTAATATGAGGAGATAGTAGAGAAATGAAAATTTTATATGGCCCTTACTTAGTTCTACTCTAATGGCAACAGATATTTTCAGTTATTTAAAACTCAGGAAATACTGTCTGAGCCTTTTTGAAGAAACTGATGAAGACATCTAGCCAAACAAGAGATTAAAAGAGAAACAATTGAAAATAGAATCAAGGATAAATGCTACCCACAGGGATTCTGGTTACAGGATTGGATATAAGCTTCCCAGATCTTGATGATGTAGAAGTAACAATAGAGTGCAGGAGAGCAGGAGTGGGATGGAAGGGCCAGAATAGGGGGCGAAGGGCTTTCTTTATGCTGCATTGTTAGCCCATGGAAGACAATACATAAAGCACATAAATCAAATACAGAGATTTACATATACAATCATTTAAAAACAACGGCATAAGATAATGGTTTATTGAATTAGAAAGGGAGGGGAGGCAGATAAGGTGGGGGAATTGTAATATACAAACATTACTCTTTCATGGATGAGAGTCAGTAAAAATAGTCTAACACTGGTAAATCAATAAATGGAGCTGAAACATGTATTAAGGAAAGTTAAGAAGTGGCCGCTGGAGAAACTAAAATCCAAGTAAGTGAGCAAGCGTTGTGGAAGAAAAGGAAGTTTTGGTTAGATGGCAGAATTTCAGAAACAGTGATCACAGGAGTGGTGCCAATTGTTCTGGTCCACAGAATGGGGATCATAGGATATTTAACCTCCTCAAAATCTATGTGGAAGTGGTGATTCTTTCTTATTTTTTGAAATGAAAAGTCTCACATATTTATTACTGAACCCAGCCAACCAACATGTTCATAACAGATTCAGAGAGAAAAATTATATTCCCAGTAAAACATGCCCAACTCTTCAGAGAGTGGTGACATTTTCAGCTCGATATGGTAACGTGACTGTGACCTTCAGGCAGCATAAATATGTGTGCCATCTCATGTACAATTCCTTAGAGACCCAGCTTGGTTCTTTTCCAATGCCTCCAATGGCCAGGCGTGGTGGCTCGTGGCTGTAATCCCAGGACTTTGGGAGGCCGAGGAGGGCGGAGTTGTACCTGATTTTATTACCAGTTTTCTTCCCAATCCACTGGGGAATGGGATGATTTTGCTTTTGTTTCTTGGCCAGGAATTGTTTAATCCTGAAAGCCTTGTGAGAAGACACGGTGAGAAGTGGAGTCAAGCACACACCAAGATGGCAGAGAGAGGAAGAGAAGGGGCTTGACATCTTTTTTTTTTTTTTTTTTAACACGGAATTTGACTCTTGTCACCCAGACTGGAGTGCAGTGGTGTGATCTTGGCTCACTGCAACCTCTGCTTCCCAGGTTCAGGTGATTCTCCTGCCTCAGCCTCCCAAGCAGCTGGGATTACAGGCACCCGCCACCATGCCCAGCTAATTTTTGCATTTTTAGTAGAGACAGGGTTTCACCATGTTAACCAGGCTGTTCTCGAACTCCTACCTATTGTTTGTGCTGTTAGCTGTCAGTCTTTTTTTCTCTGTAAAACTGATGTGGATGGTCTGCCTGCCACTCCGTGCATCACTTTCAGCATTGTCTTGTCCCAATTCAAAATGAGTTATCCATTTACAAACTGGTGATTTCTTTGGGGCATAATTCCCATAACGTTTTCATAAAGCATCAGTGATTGCATTATTTCTCTACCCAAACTATACCGTAAGTATTGTTTTTTTGAGACAGTGTCTCGCTCCATCACTCATGCTGGAGTGCAGTGGCATGATCACAGCTCACTGCAGCCTTGACCTCCCAAGCTCAAGACATTCTCCCACTGCAGACTCAACAGTAGCTGAGCGTGTAGGCATGTGCCACCACGTCCAGCTAATTTTTGTATTTTTTGTAAAGAAGGGTGTAGAGAAAAAAGTTTTACCATGTTGAGCAGGCTGATCTTGAATACTTGGGCTCACGTGACCCACCTGTCTTGGCCTCCGAAAGTGCTGGGATTATAGGCCTGAGCCACTGTGCCTGGGCTCATTATAAATTTGATGTTTCTTCTTGTTTCAATTTTAGCAGAATTTATATTGCTTCAATAGAGTCTCTTTTCAAATTTATGTATTTTCCTTCTGAGTGTCTCAAACTAGAGCCTGTTCAGACATGTTATAACAGACTTGAACCAGTGTATTTTGGTGCAAAAAGTGTGAAATTCGTGCACAATTTTCTCATAAAACATGGTTTTTCATGAACTTCTTGAAGATCCCTTGTACTGGCAACCTGTATTCAAGAGGATATAAAAATGATTGTAGATGTCCAAATGCCACACTTTTCTGGGATGCAAGGATAGTTCAACATATTCAAGCAAGTCAATGTGATATACCACTTGAACAGAATGAATGATGAAAACCACATCATCTCAATAGATGGAGAAAAAGCAATTCACAAAATTCAACATCTAGTTGAAATCCTAAACAAAATAGAGAAGGAAATTTATCTCAACAATAGAAAGCCCATCCATGAAATAACCACAGCTGAAATAACCAAGCAGGGAAAATGGAATGCTTTTCCTGTAAGATCTTGCATGATGCAAGAATGCTTTCATCCCTTCTATTCAATAAATACTGGCTGTCCCAGCCAGAGCAATTAAATAGCAAAAGAAATAAAACTCATCCGAATCAGAAAGAAAGAAGTAAAATTATATTTTTATGTAGATGACATGCTCTTCTGTGTAGAAAATCACAAACAGGCGGTCAAAATACTACTGGAAATAATAAACACATTCAGTGTATTTGCAGAATATAATATCAGCACCAAAAATTAATTGATTTTTCAGACATTAAGAATAAACAATTTTAAACCAAAATTAAAAAACACTTCCATTTGCTAGAGAACTTAAAGTAAGAAATACTTAGGAATAAATGTTAAAAGGGGAGAAGTTTGTACCTTGAAATCTACAAACATTGATCAAAATGATTAAAAACATATATAGAGATACAACCCATATTTATGGATTGGAAAAATTAGTATTGTTATATGATTATATAACCCAATTTGGTTTAGAGTCAACACAATACCCGTAACAATTCCTATCAGTTTTTGTTAAAGAAACAAAAAACAGGCTGGGAAAAGTGACTCACTTCTGTTGGCCACGCTGGTCTCAAACTCCTGACCTTAAGTGATCTACCCATCTTGGCCTCCCAAGATGCTGGGATTACAAGCGTGAGCCAGAAGTGATGATTATTTCTAAGGTGAGTCCTGAGTCTGCCTATGAAATGGAACATCCCCGTTGATACTGGGGCTTTTTGGTGTGTAGCAGACAGAACAGGTCCCAGTGACTAGCGCAGTTTCTACCTCAAAAGTCTCAAAACACAGTAATATTGGGAGGCAGGTGTTTTAATGACCAACATAGCTACGTTTTCTTTTGGGACACCGTGGGGAGTGGGGGGCAAAAGGAGAGGTCTGTGGGAGATAACAAGAAAGAAAGCTCCTTTGATGCCTCTAGATTTGGCCGTTTCTAATTAATGACAGGATTTCTCAGATAAGCTCCTCAGATAGAATGCCAGACTGATGAGATTTTTTTATGTTGGATTCAGTGACTCGGGGGAATGAAAATCCCTGCTTGAGATTCTTTTTTAGTTACTCTGGGATTAAGCTTCCCAGATCAGATACAAGACACCCAGTTAAATTTGAATTTCAGATAAACAAGTAATTTTTAAAGTTTATGTTCTATGTGATATTTGGGGTATACTTATACTAAAAATTATTGTTTTTCTGAAATTCAAATTTAACTGATGTCTTGTGTTATTTGTTAAATATACAACATTATTTGTGATAAATGGGAAGTTGCCCGAGGAGACAAAAAGAAAGGAATCCTTTTCTAGAAAAGTTGTCAATTAGCAATAATCGCACCTCAGATAAACTTCAAAGTGCTGGGACTAATCCAGGTTCTTTCTTCTCTTTAAGAAAGTGGAATCTCAGCCGGGCGCAGTGGCTCATGCCTGTAGTCCTAGCACTTTGGGAGGCTGAGGCGGGTAGATTACGAAGTCAGGAGATGGAGACCATCCTGGCTAACACAGTGAAACCCCGTCTCTCCTAAAAAAATACAAAAAAATCAGCCGAGTGTGGTGGCATGCACATGTAGCCCAAGCTACTCGGGAGGCCTGAGAGCGGGGAGAATGCAGCTTGAGAACTCAGGAATTTGGAGGTTTAGTGAGCCAAGATGCATCACTGTGCTCCAGCCTGGGCAACAGAGCGAGACTCCATCTCAAAAAAAAGACAAAGAAAAAGAAAGTGGAATCTTTCTTCTTTTCTTTTTTTCTTTTTTTCTTTCCTCCCCCTCCCTCCTTCCTTCCTTCCTTCCTTCCTTCCTTCCCCTTCCTTCCTTCCTTCCTTCCTTCCTTCCTTCCTTTCTTTCTTTCTTTTCTTTCTCTCTTTCTTTCCCTCCCTCCCTCCCTCCCTTCGTTCGTTCCTTCCTTCCTTCTCCTTTTTTTTGATGATGTCTTGCTCTGTTGCCCAGGCTGGAGTGCAATGGCGTGATCTCGGCTCACTGCAAGCTCCACCTCCCGAGTTCTGGCGATACTCCTGCCTCAGTCTCCTGAGTAGCTGGGATTACAGGCACATACCACCATGCCCGGATAATTTTTATATTTTTAGTAGAGACAGTGTTTAACCATGTTGGCCAGGTTGGTCTTGAACTCCAGACTTCAGGCTATCCTCCTGCCTTGGCCTCTCAAAGTTTTGGGATTACAGGAGTGAACTACCATGCCCAGCCTGGAATCTCCATTTTTTCTTATGTCAGGTGGGCCTATATCAGCAAGGGAAAGAGGTCACTGTTGAAGCTGAGTGGATAGTAGAGATAGTTATAAAAATGTTAGTCTGAAATCCTTCAACGAGAATAAGGTTTATTGTTTTTTTTTGTGAGAATGGGAGGTTGCCAGTTTAGGGGATGATCCTATATATTTCAACAGCTCCCCTCTTCCCTGCATGGCTTTGCCCCAGCACCCAGCTATGTTGTGGCTCTTGGTGCTTTACATTTCAAGATTCATGAGATATAAATTGTCCTGAGCTCTCGCAGGAAATTAAATCTTTGGGAAAATAGATTAAGTGCAAAATTGCTTCCCCTTCCTCCTGTTGTTACTGAAAAAAAGTAACATCTTCTTCACAAAGTTATTTTGAAGACAAAATGAAATAATATCTATTAAAATGTATTGTGAACATACAGATCTGAATTGAAGACTGTTCTGTGAATTTAGTGAGGATATTATAAAGTTTTTGTTAAAATTCTGTTACAGATTATTTCAATCATGAATCAACTCGTTTAAGATAGTGTTTTTGTCACATTTTTATTACCCCAAAATGAATAATTATTCATTTCATTAATTCATTTTCATTATCAGCAATTAAGATCAAGGTGAATTATAGGGAAATGACTATATTACTCAGAATTGAAAGGTTTGTTGTCTGTACAACCGAGTCTTGGATTAAAAATTTAGGTTCTTATTTTTATTTTAAGGACAAAATTTATCTTGGTATGCTTGGTAAAGTGTGCTGTTTTCTCTCTAAAGGAAGAGAAAGGAAGACAATTTTTTGTTAGGCAGATTCTGTGTGTAAACATGTATCTCTAAATAGTAGGATGTAAATCAAATATTGGCAAGTCAAATTTTATTAATTAAAAAGTCCTTCTCCAATCTGAAGGATGCTGATTCCCAGAGGCACAGCTGACCTGCAGTAGAGCAGGGATGGAAAAGACTTAGTTGCCCACATCAGGTGATGGTACAGTAGCTCCCCTGCTAGTTCTACGCAACTTGTCATTGTGTGAAATGGCAGGAAATGCTAAATAGGAAGTAATCTGTATGGGCAGAAAGAGAAATAAAACCAGTGCTCTTAAAATGATTTTCTGCAATTTAATCTGAACATATTCACATATATTAAGAACTTCCTATTATTAGCATGTAAGTATTTGCCATCCATACATGGCTTTTTCCTAGGGTTTTTTCCATGTTGTCACCAGGGCATTGTGTTAAAATGAAATCCTGGTCATGCTACTCTGCTCACACCCTTCTTCAGGCAGCACTCCTGCATGAAGCTGCAGTAGCTGAGCCGGGTCCTGGCCTACCCATCTCCGCAGCCTCAGGCTTCCAGGCTCCTTTCTTTGCACGTGGCCATCCGCGTGGACTGGACGAGGACTGGTGGTGTTTCCGGACCCGACAGTTATAGTAGGGTGACAAGCGATATCCTGAAGACAAGTCCAAAACGGAGCTTCTGGTGTCTTGCCTTTACCTGTAAAATCTTTTTTCCTCACTTGGTCTTACTGTGTCAGTACGTGGGATTTTCATTCTCCAGTTTCTCAGGCCCAGAATCTGGGTGTTACTGATCTCTATCCCCTGCTCACAAATCTCAGCATCCAAACCTCCCGGCCCCCACCCCGCGGCCTTCGGACGCACCGGGATCCCAACGCTTTCGGCAGATCCAGCCCTCAGTCCCAGCAGCTTTGGGGAAATGAGAGTCAGATCCCCACGTGCCTCTCTGCTCAGGCCTTTCAGGGGTGCTCCATCGCACGCAGAGGACATGCCAGTTCCCTAATGGGTCCTGTGGGACGGACCTCTCTCTTTGCTCTTTGACTTCTCTCCCTACTCCGCTCCCCTGCTTTCTGGATCTTTTGAACACATCCCATGCTCCGGCGTCAGGAGGTACCCGCCTGCTCCGCTGCCTCCTCTCCTCCAAGGCTTCCTTCCAATGTCACCTTCCTCCTGAGTCCTTCCCGAAAGACATCTAGACTGCACACCACACCGCACACCATGCACAAACCACACTCCCCCCAATACCATGCACACACACGCCACACACGCACATCACACACACACCACACCATGCACACACACTACACACCATGCACACACGCCACACACCACACATTACACACACACCACACACCACGCACAAACCACACACACCACACACTCTGCAAAACACGCATATACACACACACCAAACAACATGTACACGTCACACACACCACACACATACCACACCCCATGCACACACATGCCACACACACACTACACATATACCACACACAGACTCCCCACACCAAACACACACAACACACACATTCTACACACCACACGCATTCCACACAAACCCCATCCATCACACACACTGCACACACCATGCACACCACATACACATTCCACACATCCTACACACCCCACACACACAGACCACACACACCACACCTCCCCCACTCTCCACACATCACACCAGCCATACCAAACACCACAACACATACAACCCCCTACACCCTCCACACACCCCACCCCACACACAACACACACAATACACACACCTCACACACTACACACACCACATACACCACACGCCACACCCCCTCACACCATGTGCCACACACATGCATGCCACGTCCACACACCACATGCACACAACATACCTTCGTGTGGCATGCGAATGCATGCCACACACAGAGCCTCCACCACACAGAAACACTCCACACACACCACGTGTTCATTCCACATAAACACCCTCATACACAAACACATCCGCTAGCTACATACCATGAACACATGACACAAACATCATACACCCCCTGAAAAACTGTATTCAAAAGGACGTGTGTGTGTGGTGTGTGTGTGGTTTGGGGAGTCTGTGTGTGGTATATATGTAGTGTGTGTGTGGCATGTGTGTGCATGGGGTGTGGTGTGTGTGACGTGTACATGTTGTGTGGTGTGTGTGTAATGTGTGTTTGTGCACAGTGTGTGGTGTGTGTGGTTTGTGTGTGGTGTGTGTGTAATGTGTGGTTTGTGTGGTGTGTGTCGTGTGTGCAAAAGTACATATCCTGTAGGCCTTTGTTTAAACTAACAGCATCAGACCAGCACTGTGTGGGTAATCACATGGAACTAATGGCGATCCAGGTATTTTGTGACTCACACAACCCCCTCCCTCCCCAGAAAAACCCCAACAGGAACCCACACAGGGCTTTTATCCTAATGAAATTCGGTAGGCACAAAGAACATCCCCCCAACCCCAAATTCAATGAGTAGCTTTGGAAAATGGTGGTCATCTGTAAGGTGGAAATCCAGTTCTCCTCTTTGGGAGGCACTAGTTGAGGTTTCAGTTTTGAAGTGAGGTTCCTCATTATATGAATAGTTACTCTGTTTTAACTTTATACTTGCAGGAAGATAATTTCTGAATCAGTGTCTAGAATCACTACATAGACCTATTACCTGAAGAACAGTGGGTGGAGGGAGTAGTAGGAGATAATGGAGAGATGTACATTATTTTTAAAAATGGAGATGCATTATAATTTACTTAACACTTTTACTCATAAACATCAGGATTATGGAGACTCTCAGGGTCTTATAAACTTGAGTCATAGAAAATTAACAAAACCCTGAAGGATTTTTAAAGAGAAAGTTTAGGGCAGAGGCTGCCAGATAATGGCCAGGCTGCTTACCTGCTCTGAATGCTCCTGAAACAAGTTTTGGCATAAATGAGCGAGTGTCCTTTCTTTTACGCTAAAATTTTATCTTCTCCATGGAAATATTTTGCCCCCAAATGTTTCTTTTCTCTTTTGGGAAGAGAAATGGGCCGGGCCATGATTAAGCTATTTGTTTTGGAATAAATGAAATAAATTTTCACTGGACTGTTAAATTATAACTTTAACTGGAAGTAGATTTACTAGGTCAGTGGCTATGGATTGATTCCATATACCCAGGGACTGTGTTTCCTTTTTTAAAGTAAGAGGATGAAGAGATAAGCCTACGACCAAGCTTCACTAACCCTGCCTCCTCTGTTGTTCTTCCCCCAAAGGCAAAATGACCCAGAATGTTTTTGCACCTGGGATTAATTTTTAGTTGAAATCCAATGCTGAAATAAACAAGAGGGGCAGTTTGCTTCCACTCTGGAAAATTTGGTGAAGGTTAAGTTATCAGTGATTCAAGCCAAGCCATATTATACATGGTGATTCAATTGATAGAAATGGTCTCCATTAAAATTTTTTTCTGTGGGCTGCTAATTGCTATTTTCAGCCTACAATTTCTTGCAGATGATTTGTTTGAAACCATGATTGTGGCTTCTGCTAAACCCTTTGAAATTCAGCCTTTTAATCCTATGCTTTACAAATTGTTTTAAAAGTACTGATCTAATTAAGCAAATTGATGCAAATATCACTTGCCAAGACCAAATTCTTCTTGTCTAATGGACACTCTTTGTTCACATCATAACTTTAATTAAACTCATGGATTCTGACATGCACAGTCAAATGTGCCTCAATCATCTTCAGCATCAATGTCCGTGAAATTGGAGCATGTCTAGGTTTCATGGTACAGCAATGCCCTGGACCTTCCAGCTTAAAAATATCACTAACAACGTGGGTCTTTTTTTTATTTTTTATTCTTTTTTTGCTTGTTGAGTCACCAGAATGCTTTTGTCTTTATGAACAAACATGGTCTGATGACTTATAGTTAATTGTTAGAATAATATATTGATAAATTGCTGCAACTGTATCCTTTATATCCATCGAGTTTATTTTTGTTTTAGATGTTGTGTTTTCATCTCAAGTTCTGTGAGTCTTTTTATATCTTCCCATTTCTCACTAAATTAAGTTCACATTTCCTTCTAGATTCTTGAGCATAATAAACACATTTATAATAGTTATTTTAACATCCTAGATGTTAAATAATAAATAATTTTCCTGTTTCCTTTATACTTGAATCATATTTTTCTGTTTCTTTTATACCTGGTAAATTTTAGTTGAATGTTGGCCATTTTTGGCCATTGTGAATGAAGTTGGGTACTGGATTTTGTTGTATTTCTTTAAATAGTGTTGCACTTAGTTCTGGAATGTAGTTACTTATAACCAATGAAATTCTTTCCAGATTTGCTTGTAAGTTTGTTCAAAAGAGTCTAGAAGTCTTTTGTCTAGGGTTAATTTAGTCCCATTCTTAAGGCAATATTTTCTGAGGGTTCTGCTCAGATTAAGAAGTCTTTTCCCTCAGGCTAACAGAAATACAAACTGTTCCCAGCCTCCTGCTTTCTGGCTGTTTGTTCCCCTGCTTTGGGTAGCTCCCTTGTGTACGCACATCAATACTCAGATGAGGACTTGTGGGAAGTATAATTAACATCTGCAAATCTGAGGAGCTTTCTCCATGCATATTCTTATTTCTGGTGCTGATCTGTGAATTCCAACTACCTTGTCCTCCCAGACTCAGATTTCTTGTCTTCCCAACTAAGCCAAACTGTCAGGCTCCTGCCAGGGCTCACGCAGTACTTCCCATTTTTGTTCATTCTCTCAGAGGTACTAGCCTTGCACATCTGTTGTCCATTGCCTGCACGTTGTTGTTTCTTGTGTTTTGTGTGTGGCTTTCTAGTTTAAGGTGGAAGGGAAAATCTGATTCCTGTTGCTTAATTATGGCCAAAAGAGGAGGTTACCATGGCCCCCCATTATCAGTGGGAGATAGTGCTAAGATTTTTAGCAGATGCCTGAAACCTCAAATAATACCAACCCCCACTCCACACACAGAGAGAGTCACGTGTTCTTAATGATGGGGATACACTCTGAGGAATGCACCATTAGGTGATATTGTCATTGTGCAAACAACACAGAGGGCACTTACACAACCTAGGTAGTAATGCATATTACATGCCTAGGCTTTGTGGTATAACCTATTCCTCCTAGGTTACACACTTGCATAGCATGTTACTGTAATGAACACTATAGACAATTGTAACACAATGATAAATATTTGTGTGTCTAAACATACTGAAACATAGAAAGGTACAGTAAAAGTACAGTATAAAATATAAAAAATGGTACACCTGTTATTTCCCCTTCCCATGAATGTAGGTTGCAAGGCTAAAAGTTGCTCTGGGTGAGTCAGTGAGTGAATGTGAAGACCTAGGACATTACTGTGCACTACTATAGGCTTTTTAAGCACTGAACATCTAGGATACACTAAATTTATTTAAAAATTTATTTCTTCAATAATAAATCAACCTTAGTGTACAATAACTTTTTTACTTTGTAAACGTCTAAACTTGTCATAACACTTAGCTTACAACACAAACACATCCAGCTGTACACAAATATTTTCTTTCTTTATATCCTTCTTCTATAAGCCTTTTTCTATTTTTAATATTTTTAATTTTCATTTTGCTGTTTAAACTTTCTTGTTAAAAACAAAGACACAAACACAACACATTAGTCTAGGCCTACGCAGAGTTAGGCTTGCCAAGATCATTTCTTCCACTTCCACATCTTGTCCTACTGGAAGGTCTTGCAGGGCAATAACAAACACGGAGCTGCCATCTCCTAGGATACCAATGCCTTCTGGATACCTCCTGAAGGACCTGCGTGAGGCTATTTTACAGTTAACATTAAAGAAATAATTAGAAAAAGTACACTCTCAAATAATGATAAAAGTATATAGTACATACACAAACCAATAATGTGGTGGTTTATTGGCATTATCACACATTCTGTACTGTACATAACTCTGTGTGCTGTACTTTTATATGACTAGCAGTGCAGTGGGTTTGTGTACACCAGAATCACCAGGGTGGATTGTCCAGGTGGGCCTGGTGTAATCATGAGAGTTCTTATAGGAGGTGGAAAGAGCCCTCAGAGACAGACTAGAAGGGGCTGTGATGATGGAAGCAGAGACTGGGGTGATGTGCTTTGAAGATGGAGGAGGGGGCCACAAGCCTAGGAATGCAGGTGCTGCTACCAGCTGAAAAAGGCAAGAAACCAATTTTCCCCTCAGGGCCTCCAGAAGGACCCAGCCCCGGGACACCTTGACTTTATCTCAGTGAAACTGAATTTGGAGTTTTGACGTTTTGAGCTGTCAGAGAATAAAAGTGTGTTGGTTTAAATCACTAAATTTGTGGTAATTTGTTACAGCAGAAATAGGAAATGAATACAGAATTGTATATTCAAAATAACAAATTAAGGTGTCTACTCAATAACGTTTTCTTACTATCTAAATGGAAACGGAAGAAAAGAAAATGGGAAAAAACCCATACTGAGTTGCTCATACTGTGAATTTCTGCACAGGATATATTGTTAGGCACACAAAAAGGTAAAGGGGTTACTGGTAAATGTTTTTTACTCTAATCTCTGTGACTCTGAGCACTGTTTAAAGTTGAGATATAATTTTCTGATTCTTTAAAATCAATAATCACCATTATCTTAGACACGGGAAGGGTAGCAATGATACACTTAAGAAATAATAGTTGTTGACCATTCTGAGTACATAACAGGATTATCTTATTGCATCATCTCAGCGACACTATCGGTGGGTACTGTATTGCTATTTTCCTCATTTTTCTGGCATAGATAGAAAAGTGAATACCTTTTCCAGGGTCACACAGATGAGATGTGTTAGAGCTGCTGTTTGCACCTTGGCCTCCTACCTCAAGAAGCCCAAAAGGCAGTCAGAAGTTTTGTTTACTGGTTGTGCAATTTGTTTATAGTCTCACAGGACAAGTTTTTCATGAAGATGAATAATCTTATAATACTGGGTAACTCTGCTGAGACCAGAGGGTTTTTTCCTCCCCTTTTCCCCCCACATAGAAATAGGCAAATCTTTCTTCTGAAATGGTGGGGGACATTTTTTAAACACTGTGGCTATGCATCATGAAGTTCAGTTGTTTGGCCCAAGTTGACTTACTACTTGAATTAAAAGAAGATTCAAGTCAGATGGATGGCTAGTTCCATCAGACATACTATGTAAATTCAGGTGCAGGGAAGACACAACAAAACCCAATTCCACTGTCTTGTTAGACAACCATACCTATGAACTTCTCTACTTAGATGGGTAGACAACCATGCAGATGAGTGTTACCCAATAGAAATATAATGTCAACCACATGTACAAGCAACATATGCAATTGAAAAGTTTTAGTGACCACATTAAAAAAAAGGAAAAATTAGCTGGCTTGGTGGCACACACCTGTAATCCCAACTACTCAGGAGGCTGAGGTGGGAGGATTGCTGGAGCCTAGGAATTCGAGGCAGCTGTGAGCTATCATCGTTCTGCTGTGCTCTAGCCTGGGTGACACAATGAGACCTGGTCAAAAAAAAAAAAAAAAAAAAAAAGGAAAAAGTAGTCTTAAAATCATTTACCTCCATATAATCAGAATATTAACATTTCAATTGATGAGATATTTTACCTTCTTTATTTGGTCATACCAAATCTTTGAAATCCAGTGTGTGTTTTACACTTACAGCAGATTTTAATTTGATTGAACCACATTCCAAGTGCTCAGTGGCCAGCTCAGTGTCCTAGGAGCTTCCACATGGAACCCTGTGGATATACTGTTTCTTTACGTAGCTCATCCTATATCCTGATATCCACTGACACCCTGGAATTAAGGAGAGCTAGAAATTCTCTTGCGTTTTTGGGCTACCAAGGAGGGTTCTGTAGGAAATAACACTGAGATCCCAGTATGTGCTTTGCAGTGCCCCATATCCCACCCAGGGACTGTGTATTTTGGCCATCAGAGGAAAGAGAGTTTCTAGCTTCTTTCTTTCTTTCTTTTTTTTTTTTTCTAAGACGGAGTTTCGCTTTTGTTGTTCAGGCTGGAGTGCAATGGTGTGGTCTAGGCTTACCACAAACCTCCGCTTCCCAGATTCAAGCAATTCTCCTGCCTCAGCCTCCCCAGTAGCTGGGATTACAGGCATACACCACAATGCCTGGCTAATTTTGTAATTTTTGTATTTTTAGTAGAGATGGGGTTTCTTCATCTTAGCCAGGCTGGTCTCGAATTCCCAGCCTCAGGTGATCCACCTGCCTCGGCCTCCCAAAGTGCTGGGACTACAGGTGTGAGCCACGGCTCCCGGCCAAGTCTTTTAGTTTCTAGTGCCCTGGTGCCGGTGTGTAAAATCAACTGCTCTTACTACACAGGCAGACATATATACACATGCGGCTCGGATTCTAGCAATAGAACTAGAATAGGTTGTCATCTAGTTCAACTATGGAGACAAGTGGAGTAGTGTATTTTCCAAGATTTCAAGTTTATTTTTATGTTGAGAATGTCATAGTCATTGTACTTGGCCACTGCAACAGTAGAAATGGTGGTGGTGGTGTGTGTATGCTTGTGTGTGTGTGCGTGTGCATGTATGCATGTGTGACTCATGCATAACACAAAAGTGAAAAATGCTGTTTCTAGCCAGCGTTTCTGAGAGAGCATCTTGGAGCAGCTGTAGATCAAGCAGCACTCCAACATGATAGGATAGAATGCCTCCCTGACCCGCACTCCTCTGCAGACTGCTTGGCTCTGTGAGCCCGCTTCATTTATTTCCTGTTGAGGTTAAGTGTCATTCCAGTCAGCTTGTTCATCTAATTTTGTGTTAAGGAATTATGTTTTCATGCTAAGGAAATAATACATCTTTAAATTTACTTTTACAAGTAGCTTTTTGATTTTTCTTTCAGCAGTTTGGCATGGAGCAGTCTCATAGAGCATGGATCCTATGGAAGAATATGAGAAAGAACAAAATGCAGTGTTTGCATTTAAGTTTACTATCTATCTAGAGGTGGAAAAGTAAGGATTTTTTTTTCTTTTTGAGACAGAGTCTCACTCTGTCCCCCAGGCTGGAGTGCAGTGGCACGATCTTGGCTCACTACAACCTCTGCCTCCTGGATTCAAGCGATTCTCCTGCCTCAGCCTCCTGAGTAGCTGAGATTACAGGCACATGCCGCCACACCAGGCTAATTTTTTGCTAGTAGAGACAGGGTTTCACCATGTTGGCCAAGCTGGTCTCAAACTCCTGACCTCGTGATCCGCCCGCCTCAGCCTCCCAAAGTGCTGGAATTACAGGCATGAGCGACCATGCCTGGCCAAAAGTAAGGATTTTTAAAAGCAACTCTTGCTATAGTTGAAACAAATGAGATTACAAGTGGTTTTCTAGTTAATCCTGATGCAAGGAACATTTCTGATTAAAGATCCTGAGGATCCTAAGTAAGGGGCGGCATCACAGCCTCATAGGTTTGAGAGCTGCAGCAATGAAAATAGTTCATAGCTTGTGCCAAAGGAGGTAAATAATACATAGCACACAATGGAACACCCAGAAGTAGACAGGGACTCAAAGGGGGAATTGTCAATATATTAAAAAGGGCATGTAAAATTCCTGGTGAAGAGATTGTTTATTCAATGATTACGTAGATACTTGGGGAAAACAAATATTGATGTCTACCTTTATATCAAAATAACTACTTGCTCGACAAAATTTTTATTCGGTAGGCAAAGAACCAGACATGGGATGATTGCTCCTGATATGTTCAGGGAATAATATGCAAATTAATTAGGCTGTGCAGCGGGATCAGGTTGGCACGGCAGATAGGGGCCCATTTGTAAGGAATCTTGAATGCTGGGCTTGAGAGCTGAGACTTGGCAGGGTGTGGCAGTGGGGAGATTCGCATGGAATCGTCCTGGGTGGAGCTGTGGTCTAGGAGGATGCTCATTCTTTTCACATGCTAGCCTGGTGTATTACATTCTTATATGGTATTATGAAGCTCCTAAGCACACACTGTGATTTTAGAGTATTTTAGCTCTTCTAGGAAAGCCTTTCATTTGTCTATTTAACATATCGAGTGAATGAAAACTTACCTAATGGAATGTTATAAAAACAAAATGCTTATTGGTGTTGTTTTTATTTTTCTAAAGATCAGACATTTTTTTTCTCAGTGGTCTACTAGTTCCTGAAGAAGTTTCTCCTTTTATTCATCTCTATATTTACACTGCTTGTTACAATGCCTAGCACATTCAACAAACATTTATAATTGCCTATTGTGCCAAGACACGAGTGCAGGCACTGAGAAAACACTGATTAGCATTTATTTTCCCCCAGGTATCGAAGTCTGGCGCAGTCTCTGCCCTTAACAGAGCCTGGGGCCCAGCAGGGGAGGCTGGCAGCTCGGTGAGGATAACTCTAGGATGGAAAGGCTCGACAGTGCCATGGGAACAAGTGTAGGAGGACCGACTTTGGTCCAGGGTGAGGATCAGGGAAGAGTTCCTAGAGGAAGCATCGTTTATTCTGTGTGCCAGTCATGCAGTTCCTAATTCTCAACTCCAATGCTGTCCTCAAGGATCTGGGATGCTGGGGAAGGAAGTCTGCAAACCACCTTGGTCCTCAGACAGAGGATCCCTGTTAGCATCTGCCAATAGTGGGGCCTATAGGGAGGCTGGCCAGCAGAACGGGAAGCAGGGTCATTGGCCATCCTGTCAGCATGCTCTGGTGGTGGCTGTTAACATCTTACTTTTCTGGGCATTCCTGAAATCCCCCTCCTGTGTCCCCTAAGAGGTGAAGCATGCCTCTTCTCAGGTTTTCACTCTGCTCTGTGGGTTCCTCCCTTTCAAAGAGGCACCCAGCCCCATGCAGGGCCCCATCAGAGCTTCCCACACTGAGGTTTTGTTCCTCCAGCCCTGGGGCAGGGAAGCTGCTTTCCACAGGCCTGATCTCTGGGCTATTGCAGCTGTTCACTCTTTTATTCCTCTAAAGCCTGTGAAACTAGTTCCCTGTATTAAATTCCATCTGCCAAAACACCTAGCATGTGTCTTTCTTTTTTTTTTGGGGGGGGACAGAGTCTTGCTCTGTCACCCAGGCTGGAGTGCAGTGGTGCATCTCGGCTCACTGCGAGCTCCACCTCCTGGGTTCACTCCATTCTCCTGCCTCAGCCTCCCGAGTAGCTGGTACTACAAGTGCCCCCCAAGACACCTGGCTGATTTTTTGGTATTTCTTTTAGTAGAAACGGGGTTTCACCGTGTTAGCCAGGATGGTCTCCATCTCCTGACCTCGTGATCCACCCACCTCAGTGGGATTACAGTCGTGAGCCACCGGGCCTGGCCTAGCATGTTTTTGATTTGGGGATTGGAGCCACAATCTTTGAGGATGAAGAGTTAGCTGTGTTAATAGTGGGGTTTCTGGAAAGGGAGAAAAAATTATTTCAACATGAGTTAGTGGCTTGATCCATTCGTATTTTAGAAGAATCCTTCTGGCATGACAGGAGAGTGAAGTGGAGAGAGGAGGATGGAAAGCAGTTACAACTGATCACCAGCCTCTGCCCAGCTGCCTAAGGGAAAGGCCTCAGGTTGCTCCTAAATACTTACCCTTTCTCCACCGCCCAAATTAGCCACTGTCCCCAGAAATCTCTTTTTCAACAATTCTGACTTAGTCAGTTTGAGGTCCACCACAGCACCAGTGTTTTTGATGCATTCCAAGCCCTGGCCCTGGGCCAGAAGTCCTCACACTTCCGCTGCATCAGAGTCACCTGAAAGGCTTGCTGCATCATGGATGGCTGGGCTGGCTCAGGGATACTGACTCTGCTGTTCCGAGGTGAGGCCTCAAAACTTGCATTTCTGGAGGGTTTCAGGTGCTGCTGATGCACCTGGTCCAGATTCATCTGAGAACCACTGACCTAGGCAGGCATCACCCTGTGGGCCACAGTAGCCTTCTGCCCGGTCCCCTTCCTTCCACTTTTATCTTCCTGTGCCCCATTGTTCATATACTCAACAGGGAGATTTACAAAAAAGCAAATTGGATCATATGAGCCTCTTTATCCCTTACATTTCCTTGCTTCAAACTCTCCAGTACCCTCCAATGCAGTTAGAGTAAGATCCAAAGCCCTTAACCCACCTATGAAAGTCCTCTGCTATCGGGCCCCCACAACCCACTGATCTCCCACCCCAGTGGCCTGCCTTCCAGTATGCCTGCCACAAGCTTTCCCCTGGCTTCTGCCTTGTCCGCTTTGCCTGTGATATCCTTCCCCTGCTATTCACATGGCTGGCTTCTTCCTATCATCCAGGGCTCAGCTCAAATGCTGCCTCTGAGCCTCCCCACCCTGAGAAGTGACTCTGTCTCATGAGCTGAATTTTATTATCTTTGTCACACTTCCCTCTTTTTGGCGTGTGGTTGCTTGGTTACCTGTGCCTCCTTCACGGGACGTAAGCTGTATAAAAGCAGGGACACAGTCTGTCTGTGATGGGCCACTGTGTCTGCAGCACCTACCAGGAGGCCTGGAATCTTGGAGCCTTGGAAAAAATACTAGTGAAATGAACAAACTAATAAACTATTATAAGGAAAAAAATATCCAGGGAAAAGAGACAAGCAAACATATACGTATTTTGAGGGTGACCAACCTTTCCGGTTTGCCTGGGACTCCGGGGAGTTCTCAGGCTGCGAGGCTTTCAGTGCTGAAACCAGGACAGTCCTGTGCAGTAGGGACGAGGTGGACACCCTGGTGTTCACCTGTGTGCACTGGAGACCTTCCAGCACTCTTGTGCTGAGTATTCATTCCTTGTTCTCTTTGTCATATCCTAGCACTGCCTTATTTACTTCCTTCAACTTCTTTAACTTTGAATACAATTGAGCATTCTATAGCCAGGAAGCACCTTCACAAATCATCCTGTCTTTTGATATTGCTTTCAGGTTAGACCAAGGATTCAGTCTAGATTTCTTTAGTTATTTCATCCTGTTTGATATTGTTCCTTAAAAAAAAAAAAAAAGCTTAGGTTGACATTTAAACCCTTGTGCTCTAGCTCAAAGACATTTCAGGTTAGACTTTTCACAAGGTAAGATCAAAATAAACAACACAATTCTAAGGGAGAGAAAAATCCAATGGCTGTTGAATGACAGAAAACGATCTGCGGAGCAAAGTGGACTAGTAGGCCAGTTTAGTAGGCTTAACCCAATCCAAAACATCATGAGTGAATAAATTGTGTAGCAATACTCATAACTGTCATGGGGAAAGGCAATGTGTTCCCGTTTGGGCAATGGTACATCTGCTGGTCCATAGGTATATTTGATTTTGTCAAGATGCTCTTTCCTGCCCTCCTGTCCCAAGGGACAGCACTCTCCCATAAGCCAGTACTGCCGTTACTGAGTTCCTGTCTTTTTCTCTTTAGACTGTAAGCAGAGGATAAGAATATAGGCTTAGTCCAGGGCTTGTCCCTGCACTTCATTAAAGAAGAATAGTGTGCTTTATTCAGTTGAATGAGTGCAGAGCCATTTTTCTATTGATAATCCTAATAATAATAATATAGCTTGACACTTCCTATGAAACAGATATAGTGCCAGGTTCCTTACACACATGAACTCATTTGAAACAGGTGCATTATGGCTCTGTTTTATAGATGAGAAAACAGCATAGCAAGGATAAGTACCATGTCCAAAATCACCTCGCAGGGATTGCAACCTCCGTCAGCCGGATTCCAGAGCTAGATCCCAGATTTTTGTTGTTTATGTAAAATAGCATTACTGAGATAAATGACCTGGGGTCTTGTCTTCCAGAAATCTTGAATTAAAAATACTTTCAGCTGGGCACGGTGGCTCACACCTGTAATCCCAGCACTTTGGGAGGCCGAGGTGGGTGGATGACCTAAGGTCAGGAGCTCAAGATCAGCCAGGCCAACATGGTGAAACCCTCTCTCTACTGAAAACACAAAAATTAACCGGACGCGGTGGCGTGCACCAAGATCGCACCACTGCACTCCAGCCTGGGTGACAGAGTGAGACTCCACGTCAAAAAAAGAAAAAAATATATATTTTCTGTGCTTTAGTTCAAAGCAATTCTTGCAGTGTTCAAATGCTCAGTGTTAGTACCAAATGGTAATTCTTCACATTTTGAATAATGTTATCATTTCTGAAATAAATACAGTTATCACTCTATTTTGATGTAACCAGGGTACTCAGGTGCCATTAGAGAGTACACTGCATTTTGCATGAACTGTTCATCATGTGCCTAATCTCCACCTTGGCTTGTGACATCATTAAAACATTATATATATATATATGTGTTTTTTTTTTTTTTTTTTTTTTTTACAAGGATGAGTTAAGGGAAGTGCTTTTAAAATGCTTTTAAAAAATCATTCTCAATAAACCAAGACATTTAAAAAATACTTCAGTCAACTTCAGAGAGGTCCAGCATATCAAATACAAAACTGACAATGTCCATTGTTCAAATACTCCTGAAATGATCAGAGGCTCCTATGAGGGAGAAATTTGAAGTGGCCACATTTGGCATCAGGTGTTGAGTAAACGGTGTTATTTGTCTTGGGATGTAATTGGGGTCAGCTACGCAATAAAGAGGTTTAAACTTTATGCCTGAGCTATTATTACTGGACCAGCCCCCGCCACCTTCATTAAACTCTGGCTCCATTATCATCACTAACAATTGTTCTCTCGTTGGGAGTTATCAATAAGATTATAACTGTTGTCCGAATCTGTTAGCCAAAAATTACTGACTCGGCATTTGAAGTTCAATAGCTGTAGGGTTTGTGTCATGCGGCAGGATTCTTCTTGATACAATGCATGTGTCCTATTCGTGAAAGGGAGTTAAAGTATTACGTAAGTGTACCTATGTTCAATTATGTACATACACACATTTTTATGGGTTTGTAAGAAATTGCCATATTTGGAGGTACAAATCACTTTATCAATGGAAATAATGCGAATTGCTACCATCTTCTTTTAAAAATGTGCAATGTTAAGGAAAGAACTAGGTAATTTAAAGCCTAGAAGCCATAAATAACTTTATTACATTAAAATGTATTCCTTTTCTTTCCACGAATATAAGACATATACAAATTATATAAATATGGGGACTAATGATTGGAGATTTAAAACTGAAAAATTATAAAATCTGAGTGTACTCTTGAAGAAAACAATGTGTAGTTTTATCTTTTTTCAGTTACTCTTTTTTCTTGACATTTCATAATTTTTAGTACTCTAACATAATATGGAAATCCTGAGTGTACTTATTACATATCAGTTTAGTGTATGAAATATAATTGAAATGATATAGTCTCTTATTGTATGAGCCATTTAAAAAATTTGCTTAAACTCTTATGGTTCATGAATTCCTGTTATGGAAAACTCTCTTTCTGGCTAAGATTATTTTAATGGCTCTCACTTTACACTACATCTACACCATCTGTTCTTCCTTTTGTTCTAAATACTAAAAGAAATTAATTTAAATGCATCATAAAAGAGCCATTTTATGTTTTTTAAATTCCTGTGTCTTGACTCTCAATCTAAATGTACGTTGGCGATCTCCAAAAACATCTGGAGTAAAACAGCTGTCCTTTGACATCTGACTTGGAATATTTCCCAGGGAAGACAAGAAACCATTCTAAAATGGATGTAATTACAGACTCAAATGTACGTCCCCTCTTCCCTTGCCCTGGCTAAAGCGTACCATTGCTACTCAGCTAATAAAGGACCGGCAGTTCTAACACAGTGCTGCCCTGGTTTTATGAGTAAACTGAGTTTTTATACTCAGGTAAAGTTTTCTTCCCCTCAGTATTTTATAAAATACTAGCACTTAAACATTTTATTGATTGGTTGCATTTTCTCTTTAGCCAAACCTTAGGAAACACCATTTCTCGAGTGCAGGGAATAGTGCTGACAGAGGCTGGTTACGGTCACAATCACAGCAGTGTTTCAAATGCCTGAGAAGTAACAAGGGAAGGGACCCAGGAACCCGTGCAACTTCACATCTTAGTACTTGGCAGTGTCAGGAAGCAGTCAGCAGTGGCTCACTGTGAAAACTGAAAGATGTTTCCAAGGAGAGGACAGCTAGAACTCAGCTTGTGCCATAATTCCTGCCAAGTGTACTTTCTGGTTTTTTTTTTTTTTTTCTTTCCATGCATGTAATCACAAACTAAGGCTGCAAATGACATAAAATATGATGTCATTATCCTTGCACAAATGACACTGTGGCAAATTTGGCTTTCTCATGACAGCTTTTGGGAAGATTAGCAGCCTGTTCTTGATGCGGTGGTGATCCCGACAATTGCAGCATCGGTGTTGGGAAGCATCAAGTGCAAGGGTGTTCTCTGTCCCAGTGAGGACACTTCACACCACTCACCACACCAGGAGCTGCTCCCGTGGAGGACTTACTGTATGGCACTAACAGTGCCTGCACTCTCTTTACTTCAAAAGCTCCAGTTATAGGAGGGCATTTCTTTGGGGCTGGCTTCTGGGCATCAGGACTTTGCTTCAGTTGTTTCCTATGGAATCCCAAAGATCTCAGTGACATTCATGGAAGTGAATCGCTGTGGCTGTGGGTGTACTTTTGCCACCACCTATTCTTATAAGTTTGCATTTCTCTCTGTGATCTCCCTGGAAATACAGTGGCCTAAGAAAAAGTGAGTGCTGCTAACAGCAGACAGCTGAATGTCAGTCATGATGATAAGAGTTTGAAAGAGAAAGGATGGGGCAGGGGAATGATTTTCATTGCAGGTCATTGAATCATTGGAAAAAAAAGAATTGATTGGTATGACATACAACAGAAGGAAAGAACTTTAGTTTTTAGAAGAGATATAGTAAATCTCTAACCAATATTTAAAAATGAACAACAGGGAAACTGATGTTTCATTCAATAAGTAGAACAAATACCAGGGTTAAAGAAAACATATTTCAGTAAATACAGAAGGGGCAGTAAAGAACAGAATGATCTGGAGAAAGAGGACAGAATTGGTCTAGAACAGTAGAAGGATACACAAAAAGTGGTGAGAAAGGGACAGGAGTCATTGGTGAGGAACGAGCTAGGGAGGCCATTCTAAGCTAGTGTTGAATGATATTATTATTATTATTATTATTATTATAACCGATTGTTCACCAGGGTGTGGACTTCTAACTGCATCACTTCTTAACTATACTTTTTGCCTTTTGTAGGTAAAGATCTCTTACAGATGCCAAGCTGCTTCAAAACCTAAACTTTTTTTCAGATAGGCATTAAAAATTCAAATGTCCAGTCCGTATTGGTCCCTTTGGCTTCCATAGAGTCTGTTCTGCTCTTGGATCCTCAATAAAGAGATTTACATAGTATTCCTGTTTTTTTTTTTCCCAACTGTGCTCTGCAATTTCCAAAAGAATTGTCTATGAGGTTCCTTAGAAAAAATTGCCTATAGAAAAGAGTGGTAAGGCTGTGTGCAGTGGCTCATACCTGTAATCCTAGCACTTTGGGAGGTTGAGGGAGGCAGATCATGAGGTCAGGAGTTTAAGACCAGCCTGACCAACATGATGAAACCCCGTCTGTACTAAAAAAATACAGAAATTAACTGGGTGTGATGGCGCGTGCCCGTAATCCCAGCTATTCAGGAGGCTGAGGTAGGAGAATCTCTTGAACCCGGGAGGCAGAGGTTGCAGTGACCTGAGATGGCACCACCACACTCCACCCTGGGCGACAGAGACTCCATTCAAAAAAAAAAAGAAAAAGAAAAAGAAAAAGAAACTAGTGGTATGTTGAATTACATTGACACTGCTAAATCACAGAAGATCATGAAGCTAGAAACAAGCTATCTTCCAAATTTTATTTCTCTGGCCCCAATCTTAGGGAAGAATGCTGCTGCTTCTCCTAAAACTTTGTAATCTTCTCCTTCCAATTCCTGGGTTTCTAGCACAATTTTCATGGCAACCTTGTTGGATAACAAGAATGGGAAACTAGTAACCAAAGATCTGGGCTTGGGACCTCATGCTTCTTTTGTGTCTATGAGAAGTTACTTCAAATAGCTCTGCCTTAATTTTCTTCCTATAAAATGAGAATAATAAAAACAATTTCAAATGTCTTCAGAATCCAGGTAGGAAATGTAAATGTAAATTAGTAAAAAACAAAACAAAACAAGCCCATCTGCTAGAAACATAATCACATTTTAGTTTCACTGAACTGTGGTTTAAACACAAGTACATGTACTATACATACACCAAAAAAAAAAAAAAAAAAAACCAAAACAAACAAACAAAAAAACCCGCATGTTTGTTGTTCTTTAATTAAGAAGTAGAAATCTAACATTTTACTGTTATACCAAGGTCTAAAAGTCAAGTCTTCCATTTTGTGTTGTGATGTAAGTATGGAATTCAACTCTGATTTCTTTACCTGGGAGAGAGATTTAGATGAATTCATTTTTATGTTAGAAAAGCAGCTGTTCACAGAGGCAGACACCTAAGCACATAGATACAATCTTTGTGTACCGATTTTTATTGTCTTGAAATAGTTGAAAAATTCTGGTATTTCAATGTTGTCACATTTGAATTTTAGTGTTTCACTAAAGTTTGACAACGTCCATTTCTACCTTTGATTCACAGTTTCAATATTATTTCAGAAAGGAAAAATTAGCCTATTGTTTTCAATAATTCTAGTTTTGAACTTGTTAAAATCACAGTGATATGAATATGGGAAACAATATGTAGCAGCTTTATTTCTTGTTGTTTCAGTCTTAAAACTGGAAAGTTTTCAGTTCTGCCTGGTAATAGCTTTTTGGCAAACTGTGTCTCCCTCTAGTGATACAAATCATTATTCTCTTAAAACTATGGTAAAGGTTGGATCCTCTAAAGAAATATGTACTCCAATCCAGACAAGAGCATATTATTTAAAAAATAAAGTTAATACATTGATACCTGGAGTTTACTTGACTACTCTTAGCAAGGGATTTGGAAACTTATTTTTTCTTATGGTTTTCAGGTAGGTGTTTATTCTATATGATTATGTTTGCTTTAGACAAGTTTTTATAAAGCACAGCTCTCCTATTCTACCATTTTATTAAATAAATGGACAGGCAATTTACATATTAATAGCTATAGTGAAAATTGGGAAATCCTGCAGCTTCCTAGACTTAAAGGATAGAAACCAAAGCTCAGTTTACTCCTGGATCATTATGGTGTGCTGTAATTACAGAGGTAAATCCCATTCATTCCTTCATTCATTCCACATCCCTTAAATCTCTCCTGAGTATCCACTCACGACAAACTAGATGCTGAGGAGATTTAGGTGAATAAGCCACCGTAATTGTTTGCAATGTATAGTCACAACAAAATTGTCTCAAGAAGCATTTCAAATATTTTCATATATGTTTCAGAATTCAATTATTTTTGTCTAGAGTGTTTATTTTGGGGACCTGGGACATCTTCCCTAGCTCAGGTTAGGCAACCTCCAAAGTAAAGCACATCTGCACAGGCACAGAGGAGAACTTCTAGGGCTGGAGAGATCTCCCTAAATAAACCAGGAGCAGAGGTGCAGGCTCAATGTGCTTCTAAATCAAACAGGTTGCAGACAACCTGGGTCTGCTGCCTTCAGAATGAAAGAAGACTTTTTTGTTTGTTTGTTTTTGAGATAGAGTCTTGCTCTGTTGCCCAGACTGGAGTGTAGTGATACAATCTCGGCTCACTGTAACCTCCACCTCCTGGGCTTAAGAGACCCTCCCACCTCAGTCTCCTGAGTAGCTAGGACCACGGGCATGCACCACCACAACTGCCTAATTTTTGTATCTTTTGTAAAGGCAGGGTTTCACTATGTTGCCTAGGCTGGTCTTGAACTCCTGGCCTCAAGTCATTCATCTGCTTTAGCCTTCCAAAGTGCTGGGATTACAGGTGTGAGCCACCACTCCCAGCCAAGAAGGTGGTTTTGATAGTAAAAATAACAGTGCCCCAAGTCTTGATGACTGGCTTTCATGGCTTGGTGGGGCTGTGGGGTGAGAGTGGTTAGGAGCGAGGAGCGGAAGACCTCAAGATCCAAGTCCAGGAACATGCCCCATACAGCTCAGCTCTACCTAGATAAATCTCGAAAAGCAGAACCCACATCTATCGGGGGAAATTCAGCCCCCGATATTTCAACGTAGGTTCTTTTCTATTTCCCTAAGTGTCGGTTGGTCTGAGAAATAAAGGGAAAGAGTACAAAAGAGAGATATTTTAAAGCTGGGTGTCCAGGGGAGACATAACATGTCGGCAGGTTCCGTGGTGCCCCTTGAGCCATAAAACCAACAAAAAATCAGCAATTTTCAAAGGGGAGGGAGTGTACGAACAGGGTGTGGGTCACAGAGATCACATGCTTCAAGGGCAACAAAAGATCATGAGGCAGAAGGTCAGGGCGAGATCACAAGGTCAAGGTGAAATTAGAATCACTAATGAACTTCCATGTCCAGTTGCGCACGTGTTGTCATTGATAAACATCTTAACAGGGTTCAAGAGCAGAGAACCCGTCTGATTAGAATTCGCCAGGCTAGAATTTCCTAATCCTAGCAAGCCTGGGGGCGCTGCAGGAGACGAGGACGTGTTTCATCCCTATTTACATCTGCATAAGGCAGACATTCCTAGGGTGGCCATTTTAGAGGCCCCCCCCAGGGAATGCATTCTTTTCCCAGGGCCGTTAATTGTTAATATTCCTTACTGGGGAAAGAATTCAGCGATATTTCTCTTACCCGTTTTCGGTAATAAGAGAAATATGGTTCTGTTCTGCCCAGCTTCCAGGCAGTCAGATCTAATGGTTATCTCCCTTGTTCTTTGAACATCGCTGTTATCCTGTTGTTTTTTCAAGGTGCCCAGATTTCATATTGTTCAAACACACGTGCTTTACAAACAATTTGTGCAGTTAATGCAATCATCACAGGGTCCTGAGGCAACATACATCCTCAGCTTACGAAGATGACAGGATTAAGAGATTAAAGACAAGCATAGGAAATTATAAGAGTATTGATTGGGGAAGTGATAAATGTCCATGAAATCTTCACAATTTATGTTCAGAGGTGGCAGTAAAAACAGGCGTTAATAAATTTTAAGTATTAATTTGGGGAACTAATAAATGTCTTCACGATTTGTGTTCCTCTGTCATGGCTTCAGCAGGTCCCTCCATTTGGGGTCCCTGACTTCCTGCAACACACATCAGCACCCTCAGAGGACTCACTTGCAGTGGGTCCTACATGTAAACAGTCTCAGAGGGCTGAAGAACACTTAGCAGAACTAGAGATTGGGAGTTGGGTGGGATCTGGGTTCAGGGGGAAACGAAGAGCAGCCCACTGCATAGTACACCCTCGGGGACTCTCAGCTGCTCCAACCCTCTCCATCCTTTTAGAGGCTTACTGCAGAGTAGTTACTTTTGGAAAGAATTAGAAGTATCCAAGAAACATCACTTTTATTATCTTCAGGGGCTGTATTAGGGTTCTCTAGAGAAACAGAACCAATAGGCTGTATCTCTGTATCTCTGTCTGTATCATCTGTCATTCATCTCTCTAGATTTATTTTAAAAATTGGCTCTTGGGATTGTGATGGCTGGCAAGGCTGATATCTGTAGGGCAGGTTGGCAGACTGGAGACCCAGGGAAGAGTTGATATTGTGCAGAATTCCCTCTGTGTATTTCTGTCTGTGTCCAAATTTTCTCATCTTATAAGGAAACCAGTCACATTAGATTAGGGCTCACCCCAATAACCTCAGTTTTTCTTAATCACTCCCATAAAGACCCCATCTCCAAATATGGTCATGCTCTGAGATGCTAGGGGTAGGACTTCAACTTATGAGATTTTGGGGGACATGATTCAGCCCAGGCACATTTTGTGTTTAAAAGATGATGTACAAGTAAACCGACTCCTCATATCAGTTTTAGGATGACTTAAGGCCTATATCTGTACTGTACCTAACATTGTATGGTTTTAGCTACTTTAATAATCAATTAGTAGACAGCTGCTTTCCTTGTGGCCAAATTTGCAGATATGGAAACTGAAGCACCCAGAGATGAAGTCTTTGCCCAGCGGTATGAAATCAAGAGGTGGTAGCCCTCGGGGCTGAGCCTTGGCAGCTCAGCCCCAGGGAGACACTTTCTTTTTTTACTTTTCATTTTTTATTTTGGAGATGGAGTCTCGCTCTGTTGTCCAGGCTGGAGTGCAGTGGCACGATCTCAGCTCACTGCAGCCTCTGCCTCCTGGGTTCAAGTGATTCACCTGCCTCCGCCTCCCAAGTAGCTGGGATTATAGGCACCGGCCACCATGCCCGGCCAATTTCTGTATTTTTAGTAGAGACAGGTTTTCTGCCATGTTGGCCAGGCTGATATCAAATTCCTGACCTCAGGGTGATCCGTCGGCCTCAGCCTCCCAAAGTGCTGGTATTACAGATGTGAGCTACCGCGCCTGGCCAAGGCACTTTCATCAGTAGACCATGCTTGGAATTGTTGAACTCCGTACTAAAGTGATGCTCCTCAACTTATGGTGGGACTCCTAGGGGCCTAGTTAAAATGCAGAGTCCTGGGTTCGGCACCAGACTTACTGAATCAAGATCTACTATGAGCGGCCAGTGATGGAGAGTTATCTGTATCTTTAACAGAAACCCTCTAGGAACATTTACACCCATGGAAACTGGAGGATTACTATAATTTATCTTGTAAGTTTTTTCTAACTTGGCTTCTTGCAGCTCCTGATTCCAGTGTTTAATGGCCTTCATTATCGTGTGTGTGTGTGTGGGGGGGGGAGCTTTTTGTTTTGTGGTTTATTCATTTATTTAACCAATATTCACCAAGTAATATTGCTTGGTTCCAGGGGTTTTCAAGGATACATCAGATGTAAAACTTCTCTTCAAAGACCATGTGACGTTACACTGATATTATTAGGTTTTAAAATGTTCTTTCAAATGAGAAATATCTGTACCTTATTCAATTTTGCAGCCTCTATTTTTATAAATGTGAATGCTTCTTTTATTTTCTATTCAGGAACGGCCCTATAAATCACATATTTTAGTTAACTCTCTTAATTTTCTGGTAGAAAGGTGAATAACATGCATTATTATCTATACATAATCAGGACTATGTTTTTGAGAGAAGAATGGCAAAAAAAAAAAATGTATGCCAGCTGCTGCTATTATTCAAGGCTTTGTATTGCTCTTGGGTTTTTATGAATGTATTGAAGTGTGCAGGTGCATGAATGCTTATAATTCAGATAAAAATGTTAAACCTATCATTAAAACAGTTCTTTAAAAAAACACATAATTCTTTTTATGATAAGCCAAAATAATTTTACTAGTTCCTAATGTCCGTCCTCCAAAAATTTGGTGGGAGAAATGTGGTTGCTTTCTGCCCTTCAACACTGATTCCTTTCCACTGGAGGTAGTCCCAGGATACAAGCAGGTGACTGAATGCCAGGTCCATGCAGGGGGATCAGTGCAGGCTGGTCATTGCGGATGCCATTCCCAAGCGTCCCGGGACTCAGCTCACCTGTGGTTCCGGAGTGTGTCCCGGGACACAGCAGCTCTAATGAAGACTCACTCTCCTGTTTCCTTTTTCCCTCTTTCCCCAACTTCCCTCTTTCCCTTGGCAGTTGTGATGAAGGTAAACACGTGAGTAGGCACAAGCCAAACATCAGCTCCTATAGCAGAAGCGGGCAAGGCTTACAAAGTGACTGCTCTTAATGCATACATTCTTTTCTCTGTACAGAATTTAAAGTGTTGATGGGAGTGGGCATGGGAAAGTGGAAGTGAGTAGGTTTTCTTCCTTTCCTAAGATCAGAAACTTTCAAGGGAGTTGGGTGCGTCCTGCTCCAGGAAGAGAGTGGCATTTTTAAAGGATGCAGTACAGTTGTGGGCACGGGGCACGGAGCCAGTGAATACTTTTTGTATTGAATCCAGGTTAATTGCTAGGGTTTTGGTTTGTGGATATTTTAAAATTTCTACTTTAATTGAGAGTGGGTCTCTTAAGGTCATACATATCAGCCAACTCACTACAATCACCTAGCTAGTTGGTGGCAAAGGCCCTGGAACTCTCCCTCTGAGCAGAGAGTGAGGCTCCTCCCACCAGACCCCAAGGCAGGTACTGGACTTCCACTGCCTAGTTTTAAAGGCAAAATAAATGATTTGGGCATAGAACATCTAAGTAAAATAAAGGAAGAACAGAAGTATAAAATCTTTTCTATTAAGGCTATTTTATTAGTTCAGTCTATGGGCTGACTGTAACTCAAAATGTAATATATTTGCTTTATATATGTTTGTCATATTTTTAAGATCTTGAATGAAAACATTAATTCACTACCCAAGATGACTGAATAAGTCTTAAAAAAGGCTTTATTTACAAGAAAGCTTACAAAAAATAAAAAACCCAACAGCTTTGGAAAATTTTAATGCTTTTTTTAAATGAAATAATATAATAGGCTGATTGGAGGATTGTTTTTTGGGGAGCAACCTGTAGGAATTCACTTTTCTATGAAAGAATGCCACGAAGCATGTGGTAGAAGGACAATCCAGGTTTGTTAATATGCTATACACGGATTTAAGGGTTTGTGCTCTTGTGAATCACATCTATTTTTAATTTTTCCTGGAAATATTCCATGAGGCCCATTTTTCTATCCTTGAAGGAAACGTTGATAAGAACATGGAAATAAATCCAGAGACCAGGCAACCCAGGACCACAGAGACCTGGAGGCAAGCAAGCTGACCTGCAGCCAAGCTGGCGGCTCCGGGCTCTGGCTGTAGGGGCTTCATTCTTTGTTGCCTTGTCCACTCCTGTGGGCATTGTCCCTCACCCCCTGGACTTCAGCTGCTTTCCCGAACTCCCCTTTCCCCTTCCCCTTCTTCTTCTCCTTCTTCTTCTTCTTCCTTCCTCTTCCTCTTCCTCTTCTCCTCAGAGTCTCACTCTGTTGCCCAGGCTGGAGTGCAGTGGCATGATCTCAGCTCACTGCAAGCTCTGCCTCACTGGTTCAAGTGAGTCTCCTGCCTCAGCCTCCCAAGTAACTGAGAATACAGGCATGTGCTACCACACCTGGCTAATTTTTGTAGTTTTACTAGAGATGGGGTTTCACCATGTTGGCCAGGCTGGTCTCAAACTCCTAGACTCAAGTGATCCACTCACCTTGGCCTCCCAAAGAGTTGGGACTATAGGTGTGAGCCACTGTCACACCTATAGGACACCTAAAGGAGTCCGGGCAGAGCTCCTTTTCTTGAGTGGGCCCTTTCCACATGCCATTCCTTTGGTCAGGAAATAATTCCATTCCTTATCTAGTTCTTACTGCTTTCCCCATCTCAGATTAAACATCATTTCTCCAGGGAAGCCCTTCCGAGTTCCACGGAAAGAACCCCTTGCTATTTTCCCCACCAGGCTGTAGGCATCTCCTTTCCAAAAATGCATCCCAATGCTTTATTTGTTCTGTATCTGTCTTGGCCGCTGGACCACAAGCTCCCAGAGTAGAACTGGTCTTCATGCAACTTTGAACAAGCCACTTGCTGACCTTGGGTCTCAGTTTCCCCAAGTGAGAACAATCATATTTTGCACTTAGTGTTGTCATGGGGATAAAATTCATTTGCGTAAAGTGGTGAGAGTGGGCGGGGCCTGTTATGCAGCAAATGATGTCTATGTGCTTGTTAGTGTTATTACTACTAAAGCTAAGGTGTGCAGGGACTCAGAACTTACTGCACTCAACTTCTTTCTCACCCCTCAGTGGCCCTAAATTGCATCCAAAGAACCCTCGAGCTATAGAACACAGCTTTCAGACCTCTGCTCTGTAAAGCCAAGGAATGTGCTTATAATCTGGATCTTCCTAGAACAGCCCAGAATCACTGATCAATTTCAGGCCTAGCATTAAAAACAAGGATAAATTTGAACTAATGGATCACCTAGAGCTGTTCACAAATATCGTTGAGTCAGAGGCAGCCTGGCTACTAAGAGTTTTGTGGGGCGGCCATCAATAATTAAGCCAACATTTGTGTAGCATCTACTATAGTTCAGGCAATGCCCTGGTAAAACACTGGCAAAAAAGACCAGTCGTATAAATAGTAAATGCACAGCTGGGTTTGAAGCTAATAATCAGGTGTCAGAGTCATACTCTTCTTTCTTTCTTTTTTCTTTTGGAAACGGAGGCGGGGGTCGGGGAGACTCGCTCTGTCTCCTAGGCTGGAGTGCAGAGGTGCAATCATGGCTCACTGCAGCCTCAAGCTCCTGGGCTTTAGCAATCCTCCCACTTCAGCCTCCTGAATAGTGATGAGTACAGGCGTACGCCACCATGCCCAGTTAAGTTTTTAAATTTGTTACATTTTAAAGGTTTTCTTTAGAGACAGGGGTCTTGCTATGTTCCCTGGGCTGGTCTCCACCTCCTGGGCTCAAGCAATCCTCCTGCATCAGCCTCCCGGGTAGCTTAGATGACAGGCTGGAGTCATGATCTTAATAGCTGCAGTCTAATGCCTCTCTCTCATTATGGCGATTTGGTTTTTGTATGTTTTGGGTTCAGCATTTCAGGAAAGGCTCTGCTGCCATAAAAACTTAAAACTGTTTCGCTAGAGCATGCCTGGATACCAAGGTCTTTTCAGACTTTCAGTGGACGTGTTTTTTTATTTTCCCAGTGCTGGTATTGAGGCATGGGTTTGCCTACAATATTCGTGCTGGGCTGCGTGGATGTACACAGCAACATGAATGTGGGGCAGGTCTGGTTGGATTAAGAAGGGAGAGGTGGGAGCTGAGCCTCCAGGAGCACCCATGTGTTGGCCCTGGGCCCCATCTTCACGGAGGGCAGCCCCTCAATCCTCCTGTGCAGCCCACCGTGAGGGTGTGCTCCCCATCTCACAACACCAGAGGAAAAGGAAGCCTGGATCTGGGAGAGGGCCCTAGCAACCGCAAGCTGCAAGGTAGCCTGAGAAATGGCTCTGGAGGGCGGCCACAGAGCATGTTTCTGCAGCTGCCTTGTGCTAATAATTTAATCCTCGTCTAAACCTCCTCGTCCTCCTCGTCAGCTTGTCTTCTTCCAAAGAGTCAAAAGCGCAGATTACCGTCACGGGCCACTACGCCGCTCTCTGATGCAGGCTCACCTACGTGTAGAGGATAAGTGCGTAAATGTGCACGGCTCCTCTCCCTCCAGCTTTGGGAACACCCAGCTCCGAGCCTGGCCGACCCGCTTTCCTCTCGCCTCATTGCCTACCTGGCACGTGTGCTGCACGGAGAGTCTCCAAACTCCAGGCTGCGCTAATATTTCCTAAGTTGACTGCTTTTGCTGGGACTCCATTAGGAAAGGGCTGCTTTTATGTTTTCTGGATACGTAAAGGGGATTCCTTTCCCTAAGCCGAGTTCCGGGCTCACCTGAAAGTGGGAAGAAAAGAGGCTTCTTAAATTAATGGCATCAAATTGAACATGTACAACAATCATAAAGCGACAAGCCTTTTATAACATTGGAGAGCAGTGTCAACTCTTTTTTTTTTTTTAATCCGATGCTGCTCTTTAAAAATGTTTGTTGTGTGCATGGAACAACTGGTTGCATACTGAGTGGCAGCCCGTGGGCTTATTGTTGTAAATAGACAGGTCTGGGATGGCTGCTCTCGGCCTCGGTTCCTCGGCGCTGGCGGCCTATAGGGGGCGCGGCGGAGGCAGCAGAGCCAGAGAACCGAGCGCAGGGGCCGCGCCATCTGGGTTCGCGAGGACGCGCCTGCAGAGGCGCGCCTGGCTCTACGCTCCACTCCAATACCATCTTCTTCCCTTTTGCAGCTTCCCACTTCCCATCTGTGCCCACCCACGGGTTTCTCAAAGAATTAAAAAAAAATTTGGCATGGTTCACGGGAAAAGAATCAGGAATATGTGGGCTCCCTCTTCCTAGGTTCACAATGCTGGAGACACGTAGCCACTGCGGCCCGGCCAGCTTCTCACACCCATTCTGTAACTCTGATCCGGCGTGACCTGCCGAGGCTGTGCATTTTGCCGCGCGGTGGAGATGGGAGTGCTAGTTGTACTTTATAAGTTGCCAGCAAAACGTTTTCTTTTTCTTTTCATCTTTGCCAGTGCTGCCTGCAGACTCCAAAAGGCATCTTCAGAAAGCTGATAATTAAAGCTATGGAATCCGAGCATGAGTAATCATTACCTATTTTGCTTGGGCGCAGTTCTTCAGAGAAAATGATGTCCTCTCCAATAATTATTAGGTTATCGTCTTGTCATATTGACTCCTCTAGGAGCCACAATTTGAGGATAAATGTTAGGTCAACCTTTGGTATTCATTCTCTGATTCCGATAAATCTAGTATTCCAGGGGAAAAAAGCCCAAAACAAAATAAACAACAAACCCCAAATCCTAGGCAGCAGTCATTTCTGAATAGAAGACAACTATATGACTGTTTTAATGCTATTTTTAAAAATGAGTACTTAATAAAATGGCCGTTTTAGCGAGTGATAAACACTTTGAAGCAGCCAGAAATTCAGTATCTCACGGCACATTTTGTGGAACGCTGTCTAGATTCTGCCATCTTCCTGGAATGTTACGCCATTGCTCATAGTAATAGCTTCTTATTGACTGATGAGTATTTGTGTATAGATGGATTACCGCAAATTCAACTTCTCCAAAGACTATAGCCCTAAACAATAGGTACCTGTAGATAAAATGCTTTGTTGACGTGCTTTGGGAAGTTCAGAGATAATTGATGGACAAATAAGTAGGATTTGTATTTGGGCAGACCAAAGGATCTCTATCTTGGCTTTTTTTCTCAATGAGGAGAGAGATGGGGAAGTAGAAAGAATGAGCTGAGTCAAGAGGCTGTCCTCAGGAGGAAGGACCGTGATTGTGTCTCCCAAGGCAGTGCCCCTGGCATGGCCCCAGTGGAAATTCCTGGCTTGCTTTGTCAACTTTCCTGAGTCCTGGGCCTCAATATCAGCTCTTAGGAGAAAAGACTACATTACAACCCCAGGAGGGGGGTGGTGTGAATGGGGCTCCTTGATGAATGGATGAAAGGTTTTCAGTAACAAAGGGCATCAGTAGTTTGTGTTTCATCGGCTGAACCAAATCACATGCCCCAAAGGTCTGTGTTTTACTGTCAGTGTCTTTGACACCACCCACTCTTTCTCCACACATACCCATTCTCATCTTGAGGAAGGGACTCTGCTTGGCTATTCTGGAATTTTCTTAACCAGCAATTGTTTTTGTTCTTGATTCATATTTTATCAGGTAAGAACCCCATCTTTTCAAATGTGCCCCCAGGTTACCTCATCTTCACTTAGCAAGTGAAAAAAATATTCAAAATTATACGTAAGAAAAATTTTCCCATCTGAAAATTTGAAGCACTAGAAGTTGAATTTTGCAAGTTTGTTTTGGGTAATCAGCAAGCATATTTCCCTTGGTTGGTTCAGCAACAACATTTCTGTCCCGTCATCTAGTTAGGGATGAATGGCATATTGTGGTTTCCAAAACTGAGACTACATATGCTGCACCCAAACTTGCTCAGTTTGGGAAGCTCACAAGTAGGCTTGCCTTTAATTTTTTTCATTCCCCTGAGTTTCTCTTTTGGCCAAAGAGAAATCGCTTCTGTGCCATTCAAAATACTTGAACTTATCTGCAACTCAGAGTAGAGAAGTAGCTAGTGAAGCCCTTCTTGGAAATTCTTTGGCATGTGGGATGGGGTAGGGTGTAAAAGGAATGGGAAGGTCACAAAAAGTCCTGGTGTCTTTTTTTCTTTTTCTGGAAAAATGATCAATGTTGATCCACAAAGAGAAACTCAAAAAAAAAATGCTGAAACTCAAAAGAAAAAATGTTTGCGAAGTGCCTTGAGTTTCTCCAGTAAGCTTGCTAAAGAGCTCTTTGATTAGTCTCCTTTCGATTATCAATCATTAAACCTTGCATAAGACTCAGCTTGTGCCTTCTATATGCAGTATAATGTCATAGATATATAAGGTTCTCTGAAAGACATAGGGGTAGACAGAGATTGCCTTTGGAGAAGTACATAAAGAAAAACTAATGTAGTAGTAAGAATGTTTTAGAGGCAATCAAGAAATTTGAGAGAAAATACATTGATCTAGATTTCTCTAGAAAGACAGGCATAGCTTAAAATAAAATAATCAAATAAGAACAGGCAGAACAGCTAGCTGGCTTCCATGGGCCAGGTGTTTGACTCTGGGGAAACCTCAAGGAACGTAAATTGTAGGGTCTCTGTTTTCCTGCACCTTCTAGTCTAGCAGAAGAGTTTATCATGTGCAGCTCAAGTAATTGATATGTTAAGAAAACACAACACAACAGATTCAAAATACAACTTGATTTTGTTCCTGTTGTTCTTGCAAACTTTATTCAGTGGGACCAACGTCCATGACCCCTGGATGAAAACTCTGGCAGGCCCCACGGCTCTTCTGCTCATTCTTAGATAATTCAAAAAGTCTTCTGGTCAACTGGAATCACAGACGCAGTTTCATTTCAGCACTTACAGTGTCTGGTTCCATGCAATAATAAAAAACTGACCTTGGTCTAGCTACACCCCCTCCACATGTCCTGCCTGTGTGCCTGCAGTGGGGAGGGGAGGCTGAGGAGGCTCTGCTGTCTCCCAGCTCCTGCTCCCAGGCCATCTCACCGCAACTGCTATGGTGGTAGGGTGTGTGTTGGGTGCATGCAGGAAGGAGAGGTAGGAACTTCAGCCCTTCTAACCTGGCTGGCTGGTGTTCTATTTTCTGGTCTGGCAGATGGTTTGGGTCAACTCTCTATGATGGACTCTCTGGAGCAGTGAGGATTTGGAAGCACCCAGTAGCTTCCTTATTCTTGCAGCTCCATCATTCCTGGTGGGTGCATCTCCCTTCAGGTCGTCAGTGGACCCTACCTTCCTTAGCCCTGGCTGTCCAATGGATAACCTCCACCCCCTTCTTGCCTGGGTCTCCTCCTACCTCTAAGGATCCCTTTTGCACATGTTGGACAGGATTTCTCTTGCTCACCCAGGACACACAACTGGTCCTGGGAACTCTTATTCCCCTCCGTCCTCCATCCCCACCTGCGGTCAGCAGGTGCAGTCTGTGCTGCATGCACCCATCCACGCTCTCTGGCTCTGCCCCCAGAGCTGTTTGCCAACGCCTCTGCCATCTTAGGCAGATTCTGGGACAGACGCTGCTGCATGGTCTGCTTGTGTTTGTGTGGCTGGCTCCCATCTCCCAACTGCAGGAGCAAGCCTTGAAGCCCCCATTCCATGGGCCTTCGGGAGGTGGGACAGGAGGCCAAGGAGGTCCCTTCACGACCTCCTCTTTCTAATCTAAGCTCTTTCCATATCCATGATCTGGCTGAGGGATCCAGAGTCGCTAAAGAAGTCCTTGGGCTGTTTCCTCTGCACTCCTTGGCACAGGGGGAGGGTAAGTGTCCTACTGGGATCTGAGTAGGACAGAGAGAGAAAGAGTCTGTCCTAAAATCTGGTTACTCCTCAAACCCAGTGAGCCAGGTGCAGTCACCATAACACAAAGAGAAACTGAATTCCAGGTGGTTTAAGTAACCTACCCAACCGCAGCAACCCAGTGAGGAGCTTGGGCCCCGAACCCAGGCCCACTGAGCAGATTCTGTATTGTCACTGCAGGGGCATCATACACCTTCAGGATGAAGGGGCCTTGAGGGGAGAGGGCTGCCTCGTAACAGATATTCGGGGCAAGCAAGTAAAGAAAGTGGGGTGAGAAAGTGAAAGAATCCCCCACTCCTCCCCCTTTCTTGACTCCCACCGGCCTGCGCGGCCCACGCGGCGTGGACAACAGACCCTTGTGGGCCATCGCGGAGGCCGTGCCACTCGGTGCCGGCCCCACGGCCATCACCGGACCGCTGGAGATGTGACTGGGCTCGGGACATGAGCCCGCTTGTTCGCTCACTCTCAGTGAAAAGAGTTTTGAAATGAGTTCTGAATAGACAGCATTTTCTTTGTGCGGTTAGTAAATAACACAGAGCAAAGTTAGCAAGTTGCAGCGCCTCTGCGTTCTGATTCTATGGAACCTTTTTGTAGGGAGAAGGGCAGGATGTTTTTAACTGAATGTGACCTCACGGGAATACTAGAGGTAAGGAGGAAAAAATGATTGAGGTAGCTGTGGGTGTTTTACATCTCAGAAACCATGGCTTTTAATAAAGCCACATGAAGAGAGAAGCTGGCATCATCCTACACAAAACCAGTGCCTGGCAGAGTTGTGGAAGGTGCTATTCACATTGGTTTGGCATTTGTGTAGCTTTATTGAAAATCAATGGCTTTCTTATGATAATTTTCATATCTTTTTTTATTCCTTAGAAAATAATAAAATTTCTGAATGGGGCAGCGTGGAGAAATCCTAAGAGAAATAGCATAAGAGCATTTTGGAACACATCCAGAAAAAGATAACTTTCGACACACCTGTAGACGTTCGCCAGGTAAAGGTAAGAAAAAATACTGTAAAAAGTACATTTAGGTTATTTTATTACATCGCACTGGGTTGAACTTTGAATGAAAACACATACCACTGACACGAGATGGGCGAGGAGGAGTTAGGAGGGCTCACCTTCTGCCCCTCCCTCTCGTGGGCATGGGCATGGCAGCCATGTGTCCACCGTGACCATCAGCGACCACCTGAGTGGTTTCTAATGCCGGCTGTGGAGCAGTCAAAGACATGTTCACCAGGTCGAGGGGATCTGACTGAGTATAATACTTGGCAGACAGTTCTGTGAAAAAGTCAATGTATTTAATATTGCAAATATTACTTGTACAGTATGGAATTTCTTTTAGATTTATATTTGCACTGGGACTGACTCATTTTCTATTTAAGATTTTTAAAAACATCACTTTTTCTGTGCTCAGACGAGAAGTACATCTGTTGCTTTCACATAATAAGCATCAAATATGAAGACACGTTGAATGCTTGAACCATTTGTTTGTCGCTATAGGAGACCTGCAACATATGCATGCTATATGTCTGTTTACTGGAACACAGGCACTGAGGAATCAACCTTCATGGTTCCTTCTTTGAGCCATAAGATTTTAAAAAATCTCTAGCTAATTTAGGTCACTGAAAATGAACATTATTTTGGACTTTTGAATGGGTATTTTGAAGGAGGTTCAGAAGGACAAAGATTGCATTGGCCACTACGCAGTACTTGGGATTGTAGATGAGTTTCTTGAGCAAAGCATAATAACCACTTTTATTTGTTGGTATGATATATACACATAACGTTAGCACTGTGACAAGATTGTTCTTTCAGTTTGCATAGAAATTAGCTGTTGATTCTCAGGACTGTGCAGTTTTCTGTCTCGTGACTGTGGGTTAAGGAAAGCACTTGTAACCGGAGGAGAGCAGACAGTGAGGCTCACAGTGCTGTTGCAGTCAGGAAGAGCTTCTGATTTTCTGGCAGTTGGTGAATACATTTATTGCACATAACTTGGAGGCTTGATCTTTCTAACTATTTCAGATAAACTGCTGTCAAATTAGCAGGAATGGTCCCTTCAGATCAACCTAAATAATTTATGCCAAAGTAGTGATTCTCTTGTAAGCCACCTTCATGCGGCCAAGATAAAAATGACATTCCTAGCAACATGGTCCTACATTAAATTATTCATAGTCCCACATTAAATTATTTTGATGTTATTCAAAAATAACATCATTTTTCTTACTGACTTTGTAACCAAACTTTTTAGGTGAGACGGTGTCCTCAGTTTGTGACTTTGCAAGTTATCTGGGAAAACCTGTATTTACAACACGAAATAAAAATAAAAATAAATCCAAACTAAAAAAAAGCTTTACTTTGATTATACCTTTAAACGATTTGAATTAAAGTTCAGTTCTGTACATCACCACATAGGAAATCTAGGCCCTTGAGCAATGTATTGATGAATTGGGGTGGAAACGATGGCGGCACAGGTCTCTTTTCCAGAAACCATTTACACAGGCTTACCAGAAGAGGGCAGCGCAGAGCAATGAACTCTCCAAGGAGTTTCCAAACAGATGTCTTGAAACCTAAAGTGAAAATCTCTGCGTGAAAGTAGCCGTTTTTGGACAGCGTCCTCCACCAAAATCATAAATCTCTAAAATAATAATAAAACTCCCCATACATGCTAATCTCGAAATGGGCCCCTTAACATGGAAGGATTGAGTTGCAAAGGACAAAATTTTAATTCCCTGAGGTCATCAGAGATGTTTTCACTTCGATTTTCCTTTTTGATTTATTTTATTATAAAAGACTATGTGAAGTCTAGTATTAGTCATGTGCAAAAATTTTCATTTGACAGCTTTTTGGGGTGATTTTTTTTGATGAAAGTATTGAAAAAAGTCACAAATTCAGATTCGTGGAAGATTTCCTATGTAACAGCGTTTGAAGCAAAATGCAACTTAAGGAAGTTTCCCATTAAATCCATATTTCCCTGATGCAAAATGATATCACATTGTTTTACTTGTCAATTTTTTTCTTCTCAGAATTACCACAGAAAACATTTTTTGTTTTATAATAAAACACGTGATACTCTACATTGGACATACATTTTACACTTGAAATCTGGAAAGAAAAACCTACTAGACTGGAACAGAATTCCAAAGAACGTGAGGGGACAAATCTCTGGAGACATGTTATATTTTGCTTTAGGGTTACTATAAAACTCGAGTTTCATCGTCTATGCATAAATGTTTAGGGGATCTAAATGTCTTTTCACTAAATTTTATTCTGTAATCTGAAAGTTAGCATTTAAGATGATCATTCTTATAGGCTAATTAGGATGATAAAATCCTTTCCTCTTTTCAAAAGTTCACGAGCGCATAACAAATTGGAACTACTTTTACAAGCCAAGTGTCCCTCTTATGCCATTAGCTTTTTTGGATTTACCGTCTAGATGACTTTGACTCATGTTAACTTCAGATATTTGACATATCAAGTATGGTTGTCTTCAAAGGTTTCCCAGGCAACTGCAACAATTCATCTGGTTCTAGTCAAAAGTGCCCTTGAACTCTCAGCTCACTTCCCTTCCCTGTATGAGTAATGTGTGCAGCAAAAGGAAAAACACCAAAGACTTCATGTAACAGGCTAATGTGAATGATTTGGTGAAGAGAGGGATGGATTTCACAAAAGGACCCACTTGGATGTTAAGACCTCAGCTGGCTGCCTGCGTGTTCCCTTTGTCAAGCTCTCGTTTGCATTTGGGGGGAAGGCCACAACCCACATCACGTGTTCTGGTTTCTGTTTAACTCTTCCTCACAGTTCCTAGGGCCCCAAACTCTTATCCCTAGGTGGCCCCAAGGACTCCTTTAAGGCCAGATCGCCGGCTCGCCAGGGAGTGACTGCCCCCAAATCTCTGAGAGATGCCTCAGAACTCCAGCTGATTCACACACACGCTGGCCTGTGAGAATCATTCTCTGCTTCTTGTTTCTCACATAACCCACTGGGAAGCAATGGTTAGAGTCTTGTTGCATTTTGCTTAGAGGAAGAGTTTTATAATTACCTCCCAAATAGTTCCTGAAGAATAGAGGAGAGAGTAATTGGAATCTCTGGTCCTGTTGTTTGTGCAAGGTTCCTCTGCTTAACATTGATTACATTCTCTGTTGTGTTTAAAAGAAAATATTTCACCTCATCTAGGCAGACAGTGAAGTTAGACCATTACCCTTTTTGCCCTTTATTTTGACTCTTGTCTTCACAGTCGATTGACTAGTGCCTGGAATGATGGCAAATAAGGCAATATAACATGGACAGCCTGCAAATCCCACTCATGGAGCTCTGTAAGTGGGAGCAGATTGCTGTCTGAGTACAGGGCTTCTGCAGACGTCTCCCTATCAACTCCACATTGAACTCAAAGTCTAGAGAGCTTCAGCAATTAATGATGTGTCATCTGGATCCAACCATAAAAGCATGGTGACCACCCCTTCCGCCACCCTTCACCATTCCTTTCTCCTTGGATTTGTTGTATTTCATTCTGTTCAATATACTTACTGAGAAGTAAACATTACATTGAAATGTATCTAAGTAGGCAGATTTTTAAGAATCTACTTTTCTGGGTCTATAACAAATTTTAGGAAGGCTATTTCCATTGATATGTGAAAATATATGATAGTTGCTTTAGCTACTAGCCCTTCCAACAGCTACATTTACCCACTGTGATTGTCACTTTGAATAATCCTTGGGTTATTAAAATTAATATAGATAAATATAATTTTATAGTAGGAAATGTAGTTGTCAGGATGTGAAATAATAGTAATCAATTTGAATAAATATTTGCTATTTGTTTTCATAAAAGTTTTAATCCTTAAGAGAGAACTCTGACCAAAATAGGAATGTAGCAGGATCAATGAAACAGGTGGCATGAGTCATCTCACTGGCTTTTAATTAAAAAGGATGCTGTGGTTGTTGGCGTGGACTGGACTGCGCATAGGCAGTTTTAGAATTTCTTAAGCTGAAATCCAGCTGGAGAGTTCTTAATCAGAATGGACTTATTTTGATAATTTATAATCTGTGTATTCAGAGCATTGATGTTATAGTTTTGATACCTAAATCACCGTTTTAAAAATTCAAAGAGATATATGAATCTCGAGTCTCGGACAGTTATTCCTGAGCCAAAGGATTTCTGTGCAATGCTAATATGTATAATAGAGAATCAGTCTTTCACTGTACAGTTTTGTCATCATGTTTCAATAACTGAATGAATATTCTGAATTAATAAGCATAACGTTTGTATAAGCTAAAGACTAGTCTAAGCTCTGCATTCATTGATGGGAACCTTAAGCAAATGTTTCTTTTCATCAGCTTGTTCAAAAGGCATAAACATAATTACAGTTCTGAGGTGATAACAGATCGACTGGTTAAAATAGTAAGTGGGTCTGGACAAGGTAACTTAAAGTTATGGGCTGCACGTTGTTTTGAGTACTTGGAAGAATCTGGAAAAAATATTTTTTTTAAAAAAAGATATGTTTACTGTTTATCTTATAGAAAAACAGTCTGAGCATTAAACCCCCACTAGAATTTTGGGGGTTTTGTTTTTCTAAAGAGTTGGTTAAAATTCAGATAAGTTGATACTTATAGCTTGAGAGAAAAGATGGGGAAATGGTAGAAATATCAAATGATGAGTTAGTTTTAAATTTCTCAGAATGCTCAGGGGACAGTGAGGGAAAGAGGGACTTGCTGGCCATGTCCCCACACCTCTGCTTTGCACCTTCTGCTGAGGTTAGTTCCTGAAAACAGTGCTGGGTCTTTGCGCTACATCTGGTTCGGCTTCTTTTCCTCCTTCCTTCTTTATCTTTCACATGGCCTGCCCTCTATCTCTTAAATCTTAGGTCTGTTGTGAGACTGGGGAAGGAGTGATGTGAACATGTGCTCCTGGGCCTGGAAACGCCCCTCTGCCCTGGCTCCTTCTGTCTCGGCAGTGCGTGTCATTCATTCTCCCAACAAATACCTGAGCACTTCTCTGTGCGGGGCGGATCTCAGAGCTTTGGATGTGCTGTCTCACTTAATTCTCTTAAAAGCTCTTAGAGGTTGTTCCTGTTACCTTCATTCTACAGATGATGGGACTGAGATTTTCAGAGAAGTAAGGATAAAAATTTAAGATCATAAAACCCCTAAGTGTTGACGTTAGGATTTAAATCCTGAACCACAGCTTTCCTCATTACTGCTTCAGAAACAGACCTGTCTCTAAGGCATTTATGCCTTAGTACTGATATTTCAAACTTTTTTATTTTGAAACAATTTCAAACTTAGAAAAAGCTATAAGTACAAAAGTTGTAGTATAAATAATTCCAGAATCACCCAGATTTCCCAGTCGTTCACCTTTGAGCACATTTGCTTCCCGTCATCTATTTCTATTTCTGTGTGTATGTATGTGTGTATGTGAATACATATGTATGTTTATATTTTTCATGATGAAATATCTGTGATAAGTTGTAGATGTGATTCCCCTTTACTGCGACACATCTCAGTGTACGTTCCTAAACACATGGATGTAATCTTACATACCCACCAGACAAGTTCAAGGCCATGAAATTAACAGTAATACAACCTATACACTTTATTCAGATTCTACCACCGTAAAGACAAACAAAGCAAAACAGCTGTGGTCCAGGATTCAATCCAAGCCCATGCATTGTATTTAATTGTCGTGCCTCTTTAGTCTCTTTTAATCAGGGACATTTTCTAAATCTTTATCTCTCATGATCTTGACATTTGTAGACAGAGAGGCCAGCTACCTTGTAAATTTTTCCTGTTTGGCTTTTTCTGATGTTTCCTCATGATTTGATTCAAGCTATTCATTTTGGCAGGAATTCCATGGAAGTAATATTATGTTCTTTGTAGTTTGTGATGCGTGATGTCAGGAAGCACACAGATTGATTTTCCACATTACCAGTTTGTTAATTTGGGTAAGGTGATATCTGCTGGACTTCATCATAGCAGAGCTACAAATTTTCCTTTTGGAAGTATCAATCAAAGCAAAGTTACTCTTTTTCCTTTTGTAAGTATTTTACCTTGTAAAAAGATATTTTGGGGATATGTGGATATTTTGGTTTTTATCTCATTGGTTTTGATATCTGCTGATGATCCTTTCCTGAATCAGTTATCATTATCATGGTTGCCAAATGGTATTACCTATCTTTTTTTTTTTTTGAGACGGAGTCTCGCTCTGTCGCCCAGACTGGAGTGCAGTGGCCGGATCTCAGCTCACTGCAAGCTCCGCCTCCCGGGTTTACGCCATTCTCCTGCCTCAGCCTCCCGAGTAACTGGGACTACAGGCGCCCGCCACCTCGCCCGGCTAGTTTTTTGTATTTTTTAGTAGAGACGGGGTTTCACCGCATTAGCCAGGATGGTCTCGATCTCCTGACCTCGTGATCCGCCCGTCTCGGCCTCCCAAAGTGCTGGGATTACAGGCTTGAGCCACCGCGCCCGGCCGGTATTACCTATCTTTGTTGGCTTCATTACTGAGCGATTTACTTATTAGTCTAGGGAGATACAGTGTCTCTAGTTTCTAACCTGTAGTCTTGTGTGGTTTTATTATTAATCTAGGAACACACAAAATGCTTCACAATACTTATTTCATTGGATTTTCACAACATATCCACTAGGCAGACATTATTATATCCACATTTTGTATGTGAGGAAACTGAAGAAATAAGTTGGCAACATTTTCAGAAAGAAAATGTTAAAAATTAATCCTTAAATAGCATTGATGATGTCCACGGTAAATAGAGTGAAGTTTTAAAAGTACAAAACAGAATTTAAAAAATATCAGAAAAAAAATCATTATAACATTGTGCCATGATTTGTAAACTTTGAAAGCAGAGACCAGGGAAAGAGACAAGACTTTACCTCACCCTGACATTTGAGCGAGGTGAGGTGAGTGGATGACAACCTGAAAAGCTTTACCACCATGGCCCAGCTTGGAGAGAAGACTGGAAAGATACACACATGCCAAAGGAAAGAAGGAGAAGATCCCTGAATATGGAACTTGGGTGTTTTTCCTGGGCTGAAAAAATGGAAAACAAGAGGAAGTAGGAAGGTTAGAGTCATCGAAGCTAATTTTATCTTAGCAAATAGCAGAGATTTAGCAGGATGGAAAACGAAAGAGAAAGCAAGACACAATTCTTTAGCTGGCAGAGGCCCAAGCGATGAAGGCGAGGAAGACCCCAGACGAAGTTCGTCTCCCTTGCTGTAGGACCTTGCTCAGGACCTCAACCTGTTGATTTTCCTGCTTTTTCCCCACTCACGAGGAAGGGAACTATATGATCCCTGGGGAGAAAACCCAAAACAGGTTAAGGGAAGGCCTGGGGCAGATTGTGTGTCTGGCTCCACTGAATTGTGGTAAGGATCCAATGTGCCTCTAGGTGTGTAGCCAGAGCACTGATGCAGGATCTTAAAGTGAAGAATCCTAGTCCACCAACCATAAGTACCCAAACCCAAGGGGAAACTTCTTCCCATATAGTCAAGTTGAACAAGAGTAGGAGAAGAGAAAATAACCAACTCCCCAACCTGAGTTCCAAGGAGCAGATAAACGGGTGTCAGAAATGGTGGGGCATGTGGTAAGTAAAGGAGAATTTATCCAAACTAGTTCAAAAAGACAAAAGAAGTTGAAAAGCAGTACTGGTTAAATAAGCACACAAAAAAGGAATGTCATGGAGACCAAAGAAAGCATTACCAAAACGAGAACAGAAAAGAGAGAATAACATACGATGGGAAGGAAAGGCAAGAGAAGTAAAATGGAATGAAACGTGTAGGAGATATATCTCTGAAATCCATCTGGAGGATCCTGGGCAAAGATGGTAGATTGTACATATACATCTACTTTTGCTTTTTCCCAAATCCCCACAGAAATAATAAAGATAATTTAAAAAATTTTAGAAGCCAGGATATAGATGAATGAGATGTAAATGACCTAGCAGGCCCCTCAAAATCTAAAGACAATGGATGTGAAGTTTATAGGGCAAAATCCCCCAGTGGCTAAGAAATTGGGAGTACTTGGTAATTTTAGAAGTGGAAAGTGAAGTGAGGCAGTTGACATAAAGGAGCCTGATTGGAGGTCCACAGAAATAGAGGGATATTCCCAATACTCCCTCCCTCACATATCGCTGGAGACCAGCCACACTCACTGAGGCTGATGACACAGGTTTATTTTTTGAAATTGGTAATACAAGAAGGTTTCTCCCCTGAAGGACCCCAGCCACACCTGAGTGTACACACCCAGAAGTCAAGTGGATTGAGTGAATATTTGCATTCTGGAGGCTGAGATTCCCATCCTCATTCTCTCCCCCTACCAGCCTCCTGCAATAATAGCAGACAGGTCTTTATCATCCAGAAATTCCTCTCCTGGGATTTGGACCCAAGAAGAAAACTCCTGGAGATGTTGACAGCGGAAGACCACCTGCCAGTCCAGCTCCCAGTCAACAAGCCCACTCCCATACCCAGAACCCCCTCAGCCCTCCATTATGTCACCCTTAAATGTTAGAGGCTAACCAAGGCCTACCAGAGAAATGACGAGTAAGCAAAACTGACAAACAGATCAAAGCAGCTTGGAGGAAATGGAAATGACAAAGATGAAGAAAAAAACCACAACTCATATTAATGTCCCCAAAGTGATATAATCGTGAAACAGGTTACTTGGAGAACAACAACAAAAAACTCTTAGAAATAAAAATAATTTAAAAAAGCTTATAAAGTGATGGCAAAATACAAATGCTCCATAGAAGCATTAGGAGGTGAAGTTGAGGAAACTTCTCTCCAAATGGAGAAAATGTATCAGTTGAAATATAGGAGGAAAATAGTAGGACAATTTGACACTAAGGGGAAGAAATCATCAACAAACCAATTCAAGATAGTTCCAGGAAAGTGAGCTCTTCAAGTTTCTATTCTTATAGGGTTTGTCTACAAGAAGAATGAAAACACATAGTTAGCACACCTGTAGTTCTGAAATTGTAGAACTTTGAGGACAAAATAATGAATCTTTAAGCTTAGAGAGAGAGTTAAAGAGAAAAATCACAAAATATGATGATTTTGAACTATGTCATAGAAGCAGTGGTACTTAGTCCTAACCTGGATTTTTACACACAGCCAAGCTATCAATCAAGTGTGAAGGCTGAATAAAGATGGTTGAAAATATGCAAGAGTCAAAAATGTTTTAAACATTGTAACTTCCAGGTTTCCAATCTCCAAAGCTACTGGAGGATATGCTCCACAAAATTGAGAGATTAAATTAAGAAGGAGGAAAAGGTGGGATCCAGGAAACAGGGGTCTATTACCAGACAGAGGTGAGGGATCCCAGAATGTGGGTGAGTGAGGTTTGAGGATGATAGTTCTGTAGAGCTAGAAGCCAACTGGTACAGAATGGAACAGGCAGGATGTTCTGAGACAGATTCTCCAGGAAGATGAATTGATAATGTACCCGAGGCATCTGAATGTCCTGAGAGGAAATTTCTGTGACTGCATAAAACAATGTGAGGTCAAATTCATAGTAATGTCTTCGAAAACACTGCAAACAATTATCAGGGTGCAGAGCCGTATTTGGGGAGCCTGAAGCTTATAAAATTGTGGGGGCCTCTTTTGAGATAAGAATACAAAATAATAAGTACAAATTTATGTTCCAGAACAAATGTTTATTTAGAATGAGTAAATATAATGATAAGAAATTACACATTTAAACATGCAGACATATATTGAAAGCAAAACAAGTTAAAGATACTGTTTTCATTATTAAATTGTTTTTATTGATCAACAACCTTTATATTCCTATATTATTATTATTTGTATTTTAATAGAGATGGGGTTTCTCCATTTTGGCCAGGCTGGTCTCTAACTCCTGACCCCAAGTGATCTGCCCACCTTGGCCCCCCAAAGTGCTGGGGTTACAGGCATGAGCCACCATGCCCAGCCTATTCCTATATTGTTTTTAATACTTTTTTGAGCACCTCTTTATTGACAGTGCTCGTATAATATTTTATATAGAAAGAATGGAAAGCTAATCCAATCTTTTTCTAATGTGGTTAATCAAATTTATTTATTTTTAATTAATGATGCCTTAGAAAGCTTTCTTTTGGCATTACTATTCTTTATGAGATTGTTATAAATGTTTAATATTTCTTCATTGTTTATGGCAAGGTGACAATAGATCTTGTTCAGAACTGATAATCAGTGTGATTTACCTGATAGCCAAATCGAAAATCAAACTATTATGCTGATTAGATATAATGGTAGCCATTAGAAGATTTACATCAAATCTTAGACCAGAAGCCCTTTCCATCAGTGACCAGGTTTGGTATCTGCTAGGAGAGAAAAGCTTGGTACCTGATCACCAGTGTTTCTGTTCTTTTTGCTTTATAGTTTGTTATTTACTGAGGCATATTTAATTCATGATTAATTTTGTTGATGTTTAAGTTACTTACAGTCATATTAAGAGTTAGAGAGGAGTGATATCAGCAAGTTGACTGACTAAAAGTGCCCAACACCCATTTCCTGGCCTACCCCCACAAAAAATGAATAAACAATGAATAAGCAACTACATTTTGATCAGAGTGGCTGAAGAAGAGTGTGGGAGTATAGCAGGAGTGGCAGAAATCCAGTGGAGCACAAACATTAAGTCTGGGCTCATACAGAAGGGGAGGAATCATGCCACCCCTTGCCACCCCACCTGTGCCACCGTATTCTCTTATTCAGCTCAGAACCAAGAAGGACTCCTTCCTGTGGGGAAAAGGTAAGCAGGAGGTACCCAGCAGCCCCCATTACCATTGTGGACACAAGCAGTCTTCACTACTGGAGAATCTTACAGTCCTCCAGGTCCCTGAGCTCAGCTTGGGGAGCTGCCTGGAGTTCACATAGCTGCACTGCTGCAAAGGAGGAGCCCACATTGTGCCTAGGCCAAGCTGCTACTGCACTGTGCCATCTGGAAACTAGAGCCACTGCTAGAGTGTGTCCTGCTTGGGGATCCAGTAGCTACTGTATCCCTTTATCGCTGAGGCCCAGCCAACATTGCACCATGCCCTCAAGCACGGTAGTGCAACATTCCCCAGCTGAGCCACAGCAACTTCTTATTCCCTGGGAACAAGCTACCTAGAAGCCACTCCATGTCCCCCGTCCAAGTTGCTACTGTGCCCCAGCCCCAGCTACTTGGACCCGAGGCCCAGTGGAGCAGTCATGCACTTCAGTGCCTGAACTAGTCCAATGTCCCACCCCCAGAAAATTGGAAATTTGGTCCAGGGGAGGAGCTACATCTCTGGTATCCAAGCCCTTATGGCAGTCTACTCTTCAGGTTCCTGGATTGCAGCCCAGCAGAGCAGCCACACCCCATAGTGCTGAGCTGATGTGGTATACTGGCCCCTAGAGAAACAGAGTGTTGGCTGAGCTGTGCTGCCCCACCCCTGGGCTGAACAGCTGCTGTGCCCCACCTTCCTGGGTCTGGGCCAGCTCTCTGGAGTCTGACTTGATGAGACACACATCTCCCTCAGAAGTGGCGCCTGCTTCCCAGAGCCCAAGCAGTAACTGTGCTCCACTATTCTTGGGTCCTTGCTGCCACTGCACCTGGCCTCAGAGAGACTGACCTACTGCTGTATCCTACTGCTCTGGGACCACAGTCATCACTATGCAGTACCTCCACTTCTGATGCCTGAATTGCCATTGTGCACTATTGGTTCTAAGACCTGAATTGCAGCTGTCCCCTGCTTTCTGGGGACTGAGCCTCTAGAACACCCCTGCTTCCCTGGACTCATGTCAGTGCTGTGCCCTGATCACCAGGATTAGAGTCACAGCTACATCCCTGAACCCTGGGCCCAAGTTACTGGGAAATGCCTCAAAGTCAAAGTCCTTTGCTTGGTGGGAGACCTGCATCCACCTGTGCCTCAGAGAATGAACCTGTGCCCACATCTCAGGTGCCACAGTAGTTCAATAAGACACTGAGCCCAGGACCCCAGTTCTATAGCCATTCCAATCACATGTGTCCTTGAATACAGTGATGCTATGGCTGCCTGTGGCCCATGTCACACCTGATACCAACAGGGATCCCCTCAGCTAAGTGTGCCTACTGTGGGGAGAATGACAACAGGAGAACCCCTAATGCACTTGCTGCCAAGAACCCTAACTACCATGCCACCACCACTGCCACAAGCTCCTACAGCCTAAGACACTGAGGTACTCGCAGTCATTGCTGATGTTAATCACAGCCGAAGAAGCTGCACAGAGACTACACTACTGTACCCACTCAGAACCAGAGCCAAGTACCCTGCTGACCTGACATCCTAGGACTCATCTACAGGCAAAAATCTTTCCCTATGAAAGCCCTCTATAAAATTAGAAGAGGCAACTGTTCCAGTGGATGCACAGGCATCAACATAGGGACATAAGAAATATGAAAAAGCAAGGAAACATGACACCACAAAAGGAGGAACATAATTCACTAGTAACTGGCCACAAAGGAATTGAAATAGAAATTGCTTAAAAAGGAATTAAAAATAATAATTTTAAGGAAACAAGAGAATACAGATAAACAATTCAACAAAATCAGGAAAACAAATCATGTTCTGAATGAGAAAGTCCACAAAGAGATAGCTATCGTAAAAAAGAACCAAACAGAAATCTTGTAGCTGAATAACTCAATGAATAAAATTTTAAAAATTGACAGCTTCAACAGCAGACTAGATCAAGCAGAAGAAAGAATCTCTGAACTTGAAAAGAACTATTTTAAAATAACCTAGTTGGGAGGAAAAAAGAGTGAAGAAAGTCTATGGGATTTATAAGACACTCATTAAGTGAAAAAATATTTCAATATGGAGTTATCAGAGGGAGAAGAAGGGGAAAGGCATGGAAAACTTATTTAACAAATGAGTTGCTGAAAAATTCTCAAGTCTTAGGAGAAAAACAGACATTCAGATTTATGAAGCTTAATGATCTCTAAATGGGTTTAATCCAAAGAGGGCCTCACCAAGGCATATTACAATAAAAATATCAGAAATCAAAGACAGAGAGAGAATTTAAAAAGCAGCAAGAGAAAAATGTCTAATGACATATCAGGAGATCTCTATTAGACTATCAGCAGATTTATCAGCAGAAACCTTGCAAGCCAGAAGAGAATGGAACAATATACTGAAAGTGCTGAAAGAAAAAAAAAACCTGTCAGCCAAGAATATTACACTTAGTAGTGCTGACTTTCAGAAATAAAGGAGAAATAAAGTCTTTCCCAGAGAAGCAAAAGCTAAGGAAATTTATCACTACTAGACCTGCCTTACAAGAAATATTTAAGGGAATTCTTTAACCAGAAACAAAAGGATGATGATTACTGTCATGAAAACATATGACAATATAAAGCTCACCAGTAGAGGTTCATTCATTGTCAAATTCAGAATATGTAATTACTGTAGTGGTTGTGTGTAAATCTTCCAACTCTAGTATGAAGGTTAAATGTCAAAATGGTCAAAAATAACTATGGCTACATTAAGCTGCTAAGAAATATGCAGTATAAAAATATGTAAATTGTGACAACAAAAACATAAATTGTGGCTGACGGGGAGAGGTTAAAAGTCTAGAGTATTTTTATGTGATCAAAGTTAAGTAGTTATCATCTTATAATAATCTATTATAACTATAAGATGTTTCATGTAAGCCCCATGGTACACAAAACAAAAAATTATAACAAATACACAAATAAGGAAGAAAACGGAATCAAAGCTTAGCACTACAGAAAATCATCAAATTACAAAGGCAGACAATGAAAGAGGGAGAAAGGAAAAAGAATCTACAAAAAACCAGAAAACAATTAACAAAATGGCAGAATTAAGCCAATACCTGTCAATAATAACTGAATGTAAATAGATTAAACTTTCCAATCAAAAGGCAGAGGGTGTCTAAATGAAGAGAAACCCAACATCCAACTTCATGCTGCCTACAAGAGACCCATCGTAGCTTTAGGGACACACATAGGCTGAAAGTCAGGGAATGAAAGAAGATATTCCATGCAAATAGTAACTGAAAGAGAAGAGATGGCTATGTTTATAAATAGACTTCAAGTTAAAAGATAAATAGACTTCAAGTTAAAAACTGTTACAGGAGACAAAGATTGTCATTATTCAGTGGTAAAAGGGCCAACCTACCAAGAAGACATAACAGTTGTAAATATATATGCACCCAGCATTGGAATACTTAAGTATATAAAGCAAATATTAATGGGCATGAATGAAGAACTAGATAGCAATACAGTAATAGCTGGGGATTCAACACCCCACTTTCAACAATGGATAGATCAACCAGACATAACATTAATAAGGAAACACTAGATTTGAGCTTCACTTTAGGCCAAATGGACCTAACAGACATATATGGAACTTTCAATCTAATAGCAGCAGAATAAACATTCTTCTCTAGTGCACATAGAACATTCTTCAGGAAAGTCCCTAGGTCAGTCCACAAAACAAGTGTTAACAAATTCAAGAAGACTGAAATTATATGTAGCATTTTTTCCAACCACAACAGTATGAAACTAGAAATCATTAACAGGAGGAATCTTGAAAAATTCACAAATATGTGGAGATTAAACATGTTCCTGAGCAATCAATGGGTTAAAGAAGAAGTCAAAGGGAAATTTAAAAATATCTGGAGAAAAACGACAATGGAAACATAATGTATCAAAACCTATGAACTGCAACAACAATAGTTCTGAGAGGCAAGTTTATAGCAATACATGCCTACATTAAAAAGGAAGAAAGATCCCAAATAAATAGCCTAACAATATGCCTCAAGGAGCTAAAAAAGAAAAGAGTAACAAATGAAACCTAAAGTTAGCAGGAGAGAAATAAAAAGAATCAGAATAGATATAAATCAAAGAGAACAGAAAAATCATAGACAAAATTCATAAAACCAAGAATTGGTTCCTTGAAAAAAATAAACAAAATCAATAATCCTCTAGCTAGACTAAGAAATAAAAGAGACAAGACTCAAACAAATAAAATCAGTCATGAAAGTGAAGACATTACAACAGACACATCAGAAATAAAAAGGAGCATAACAAACTATTCTGAACAATTGTATGCCAACAAAAGGGATAACCTAGAGGAGATGAATAAATTTCTAGAAAAAATATAACCTACCAAGATTGAATCGGGAAGAAATAGAAAGTTTGAATTTACCAATAACAAATCAAAAGAATAAAGAAGTAGTTAAAAACCAAAAAAAGCCCAGGACCAGATGGCTTCAGAGCTGAATTCTATCAAACATTCAAAGAAGAATTATTACCAATGCTTCTTCTATTCTTCCAAAAAAACAGAGATACAGATAATACTTCCAAACACATTTTATGACGGCAGTATTACCTTGATACCTAAGCCAAAGACACCACAGAAAAGGAAAACTACAGGTCAATGTCCCTGATGAATGTTGGTACAAAAATCCTCAATAAAATATTAGCAAACCCAATTCAATGATGCATCAAAAACATTATACATCATGACCAAGTTTATTGCTGGCATGCATATTTGGTCTAAAATACACAAATCAATGTGATACATCACATTAGTAGAATGAAGGAAAATAACTCCATGATTATTCTCAATTGACATCTCAATTCTGTATCTCAACTGATGTGGACAAAACATTTGACAAAGTTCAGGACTTTTTTTGGCTCTTTCAGGATCAAAACTCTCAACAGTTTAAATACAGAAGAAAAGTTTCTCAACATGATAAAGGCCATTTATAAAAACCCACAGCTAGCATCATGATCAATGGTGAGCAACTGAAAGCTCTTCCACTATGATCTGATACAAGGCAGGAATGCCCATTCTCACCGCTTCATTCAACCTAGTACTGACTACTAGCAAAAGCAGTCAGACGAGAAAAGAAATAGAAGGCATCCAATGACAAAAGAAGGAAAATTATCTCTATTTGCAGATGACATGATTTTATATACAGAAAGCCCGTAGATTCCACAGAAACTCTTAAAACTAATACATGAATTCAGTAAATTTGTAGGATATAAAATCAATATAGAAAATCAGTTATATTTCAATACATAAATAACATCCAAGCTGGAACAAAATCAAGAAAATGATCCCATTTTGATTGTTTAGAGATGCTTAGGAATAAATTTATCCAATACAGTTTAAGATTTGTATGCTGAAAACTGTAAAACATCAAAAAGAGAAATTGAAGAAGGCACAAATAAATGTGTCCATGTGTAGGAAGAACTAATATTGTTAAAATGACCATGCTTCTTAAAGCAATATACAGATTTAATGCAATCCTTGTCAAAATTCCAATATTATTCTTCATAGAAATTGAAAATAAACTCTAAAATTTGTATGAAACCACAGAAATGCCTGACTAGCCATAGCAATACTAAGAAAAATAAAATTAGAGACATCACACTTCCTGATTTAAAATTATATTACAAAGCTATAGTAATCAAAACAGTATGGTATTGGTGTTAAAACAGAACCATAGACCAGTGGAACAGAATAGAGTACCCAGAAATAGATTCAAGCATAAACACTTAACGAATTTTTGACAAGGGTATAAACAGGACATAATGGTTAAAGGATAGTCTCTTCAATAAATAGTGATGGAAAAATTAGATTTCCATATGCAAATGAATAAAATTGGACTCTTATACCATACACAAAAGTCTCAAAATGGATAAAAGGCCTAAATGTAAGACCTGAAACCATAAAACTCCTAGGTGAGAAGATAGGGGAAAAGCTGCTTGACATTGGTCTTGGCTGTGATTTTTTTGATATCACTCAAAAACCTCAGGCCACAAAAGCAAAAACAAATAAATAGGACTATATCAAACTAAAAGTTGCTGCACAGCAAAGAAAGCAACCAACAGGAACAATATTTCAAACCACATATCTGATAAGGAGTTAGTTTCCAAAATTTATGAAGAACTCTTATAGCTCAATAGCAGAAAAACATAACCTAATGTAAACAAAAATGAGTGAAGGACCTGAACAGACATTTCTCCAAAGAAGAATGGCCAACATATATATGAAGAGGTGCACAACATTAGTAGTCATTAAGGAAATGCAAACTAAAACAACAATTCTATTAGTTATCACTTCATACCTGTTAGGATGATTATTATCAAAAAGACAAGAGATAAATGTTGGTAAGGGTCTGGAGAAAATGGAACCATAGTACACTGTTGGTGAAAATGTAGATTGATGCAGCCATTATGAAAAAAACTATGGAGGTTTCCAAAGAAATTCAAAATAGAACTACTTTATCATCCAGAAATCCTCTTTCTGGCTAATACATCCAGAGGAGATGAACTTAACATCTTGTAAAGATGTGAAAGATGCAAATATTCATTGCAGCATTATTCACAATAGCCAAGATATGGAAACAACATAAGTGTTCATTGATGGACAAATGGATAAAGAAAATGTGTTATATATTTACCAGTTGATATGGTCCAGCTCTGTGTCCTCACCCAAATCTCATCTTGAATTGTAATCTGAATTGTAATCTCCACGTGTTGGGGGAGGGACCTTGTTGGAGGTAATTACATCATGGGGGTGGTTCCCCCATGCTGTTCTCATGAGTGAGTGAATTCTCGTGAGATCTGGTGGTTTTTTACGGGGCTTTTCCCCCTTTGCTTGGCACTTCTCTCTCCTGCTGCCTTGTGAAAAATGACATGCTTGCTTCCCCTTCTGCCATGGTAGTAAATTTCCTGAGGCCTCCCCCAGCCATGTGGAACTGTGAGTCAATTAAACTTCTTTTCTTTATAAATTATCCAGTCTTGGGTATTTCTTCATAGCAGTGTGAGAACGGACTAATACACCAATGGAATATTATTCAGTCTTACAAAGGATCTTGCCATTTGCCACAACATGGAGAAAGCTGGAGGACATTATGCTAAGTGAAATAAGCCAGACACAGAAAGAAAAATAATATGTAATCTCACTTATATGTAAGATACATACAGAGAGAATAAACTGGTGGTTACTAGGGGTGAAGGTGGGGGAGGAAATGGGGGGATGTAGGTCAAAAAAATAATGTAGTCATGTGTAGAATGAACAAGTCTAGAGATTTAATATAATGTGAAGACTATAGTAAATAAAATTGTATTAGGCATTTTTGTAAATAAGTAGTTTCTAACTACTCCTGTCACAAAAAGTAACTACATGAGATGAAGGTACATTAATCTGCTTCACTGCTGTGACTATTTTACTACCTATATGTTTCCTGTAATATCATGTTGTAAACCGAAATATATACAATAAAATTCATTTTAAAAAAGAGTTAGAAATTTTGTCTACCATTTATTTTTGTGCTTATTTTTTGTATGTTTAAATATGTGGGCATATGGATTTTGTGTGTTTTACACACAAATACTTTTCAATTTCCATAAACATATCATTTTTAGTAATTCTGTAAAAGTTTTCTTAAGTTCAGTTTCTAGGTTTACTTAAATTAAGTTTTCGCCTATCCCACCAAGTTTGCTTGAATCCTAAAATCAAATATTTAAGTGGGAGAGCACTTTCAGTTTTGTGGAGGATACTGCTTTTCCAGGCATGCTCATCCCTAAGGACAGGTTTTGGCCAGTGGCCAAGCAGGATATGAAGTCGCCAGTACCCTCAACAGTTTTCTGTATTTGGATCCCAGTAAGCACATCAGTTTCCTCCCTTCCTCATGTTAAGTTCTTTCTCATGGACCACAAGAAAGTCAATGTCTGTAATTTGGCTTCTCTCTGACCATGGCAGCTTTATATTCACCAGAGATGGTTCTAGCACCTAAGCCACAAGCCAGCTCTCCCCAAAAGATTCCTGGGCTCTTACCTAGTTATCTTCATGGTTCCCTTAGGCCCTCACTTCCTGACTGAAATGCTAACTTTTCAACAATGTCTTTCTGGATCACCCTGTTAAGCCGGCAAGTCCCACTCCACTCCTAACAGCTCTCCCTACTTGCAGTTTTGTTTCCTTGCTTTCCGAAGCACTTATCAATCTCCAGTGTAATATGTTTGATTTCTCTTCTTTATTTATATGCTCCATGAACAAAGCAGAGGATTGTGTCTCTTTTGCTCACACATCTGTCTCCGCCCTTAGAACAGTACTTGGCATGTAGTAGATGCTCAGTGAAGTGCTGTTGTACAGGGCAGATGGTGGTGGTCCCTATGTTGAAATAAGTCAAAGTCATACACCAGCCCAGCCAGGACACTCTGTGGTATCCATAATTATAAACTTTCTCTGATAGAATTTTTCCAATGAGAGACCTCCCTCATGACTGACGTTAATAGACTTTCTGGCCTCCTTTCCATATGGTTCCGGGAATGTTCCCTTCTTGGTGTGTATCCACTCTCATGTCTTGAATCATTGCGTCTGCTGTGTTTCTGTAGTTTCTTTTCCCTTCACTTGATCAGCATGTTCATTTTCAAAAGCCAACAGCTAACACCAAGCACAGAAGACTGGTTTTGAAAAAGGTAAAATTTTCATTCATTTAGCAAGTGTTCTAAGGTTCTTTGCTTAAGGAATTTATATTCCAGTTGGAGAAACAAACAAAACTGTGTGGGATGATGATATAGTAAAGGACACAGGCAGAATATAATGTACTAGGTTGCCCTCAGTGTTCATTTTGTGGTGAGAATTAAAATATGAAATATAAAAGCAGTTATCTAACTTCCCTTCCCACACCATTTAAAGAGAGGGAGCTTCGAGGAATATTTTCTTGTTTTACAGAGAGCATAGGAATTACTAGGATTTAAAAAAATTCTGAGACATGAAGAAGAGGAAAGAGGAGGTGGAAGGGGGAGCTGGGACTTGGGAAAGAGCCTGCTCAGGCAGGAATTGGAAAACAGAGGACAGGAAGTCTGAGCAGCTCTCATGGGATGCACTTTTGGAGAGAAGGAGGACTAAGGAAGATTTTGAAGACCTTTTTTTGTATGTTTTGAGGATTACAGCCTACCCCAGATCCACTTCCCTCAAGAGTACATGAGGGAAATTGTGAAATTTTTCTGAAGATATATATATTTTTAATTTTAAGAAAGATTGGAGTAGGGAAGGGCAATTTATAGCAAGACCAAAAACTCAAACACCCACAAAGGAAAAACATGACAGGTGGAATTGGCAGAAATTACTGAGGGGATGGCTATAGGGTTCACGTATGACAACTTGGGATGGCTCCTCTGCATCTGGAGAGATTAGGATGCCCTTCATTAAGACAGGGGGATGGGAACGGTGCCTGTGGGACATTCTGGTAGAGAACACACCACACATTAATGCGTATTGCTGTCGATCTGTGAGTATGAAGATATGATGAGAATTACACTTAGATGATCTTGGCAGTAGCCTTTGACTTGTGTTTTGGAGCAGAGAGAGACGGAGATGCATGTGCAGATGTGTGTGGTGTTTGGAGGTGTGCCTTATATAAAGAACATTATTAATAGCTTCATGTTTTTTTGTTGTTTTTTGAGATGGAGTTCCGCTCTTGTCACCCAGGCGGAGTGCAGTGGCAGAGTCTCAGCTCACTGCAACCTCTGCCTCCTGTATTCAAGTCATTGTCCTGCCTCAGCCTCCCAAGTAGCTGGCATTACAGGTGCCTGCCAACACACCTGGCTAATTTTTGTATTTTTAGTAGAAACGGGGTTTCACCATAATGGCCAGGCTGGTCTTAAACTCCTGACCTCAGGTGATTCGCCTGCCTTAACTTCCCAAAGTGCTGGGATTACAAGGCTTGTGCCACTGTGTCCAGCCTTATGCATTTTTTTCATTTCCCATAAATATGCAAAATTACTGCCTCTTAAGTGTGACTTTATTTTGTCTTGTAATAACAGTTTTTCCGAGAGGAGCGTATCTGCAGTTTTACATGGTCAGTGAACAGAAAATGGTTGACCATGTGAAACTGGTCAATGCAGTTTGAGGACATGCTGCAATACATTTTGAGGACACTAGTTCAGGACTGAGTTTATATGGTGATGCTGGCTGCACATGTGTTATTATCTGCCCTACATTTCTCTCCCCTGTTGTGGACTCTAAGGGGTCTGTGCCACAGGTCTGGGCATCACTGACCATGTTTTCCAAAAGTGACAGAGAAGGATACATCATTCTTAACACTTTCCTATTTTGAGTTGATTAAATTAATTTTACTAGATGTGTGGATTGCACCACGGAGCCAGCCTTGGAGTAAATAGAAAGTGGGGTTTCAGGGTTCTCAGGAGGACCTAATGCCTGCTCAGAACTTTGTCCACCCAAAGTGAATTCCATATTGAAGCAGGCAAATAGGGTCTAGAGGCAGGGAACTTAAGGCCAATTTGTGCTGACTTCCCAGAACTGAATCAAAAGGAAAACCCCACCTCTCCACATCCAAGTAACAAAGGATCAGAGGCTACTCCCTTTACACAGTATCACAGATGAAAAACAGAAAGTACCTCTGATTGGTCCCCCCACCACAACCAGTCAGACCAGTCAGACTGGTCATGGGCCAAGTCTTCATGTGTAACCTTGTACTTTCCTTTCAGCCTTTGACTGGCCGCCTTCTGCAACCAATCAGACTGGTCATGAGCTACTCCTTCATTTACATAGTGTGTAACCAAGTAACCAATGAGAAACCTATAGAGGGTGTTTTAACCCCAGAAAACTCTGTAACCAGTGCTCTTCAGCTGTTTGCTCTAGCCCGCCACCACTCTGTGGAGTGTACTTTCAACACATCTGTTTCAATAAATCTGTGCTTTCATTGCTTTATTCTTTCATTGCTTTGTTTGTTTCTGGACTTGTGGTCAAGACCCTGCATCAGTAACAATATTGGAATTTTATCTGTTATATTAAGGCCATTATTTCCACATGGGTATAATTTCTGCTCTATTAAGGCAATGTCTTCCCTATTCTTAAGCTCTTGGTAGGCATCTCTCTTGCTAACCTCATGCCTCATGTTCTACTTTCCCAGCATAGTGAACCACTCATCTCCATCAGCATCTCCACCTGCACCATCACCACCTGCTTTATCACCATCCTCACCACCACCACTACTACCGCCACCACCACCACTCCCCACTTACCACCACCTTCACCATCACCATGCTCATCACCAGCATCAGCAGCTATTTGTCAAAACTACTCCTTGCTAGGAAACTGTGCTAAGTTCATGTAGATGTTCTCCTTCAATTCCAACATAAATCCTCTCAGGTAGATATTCTTAATTCGGTTTACCCTCAACTCCATGCACAGATCCTGGCACGTAAATGTGTTGATTGAATGCATTCTCATTTTTCTGATGAGGAAATTAAGGCTCAGAGAGGCTAAGTAGCTTTCTGAGGTTAAACAGCTAATCATTGATGGATCTAAAACTCAAAAAGACATGTGGACTACTGCCCCTCGAATACTGCCTGAACCCTCCAAACTCCAGAACTTTGTTACCTCTATTTCTACTCTTCCATCTACTTGGAGTGCCCTTCTTCCCTTTTCCTGCCATTCAGAACTCTTCCCTGTCCTTTCCATTATTCAAGTCATAGTTCAAATCCCACCTCTTCCCCAGGGCTCCTTGGGTCAAATTTCTCCACTTGAAATTACAGTCATGTGTTGCCCAATGACAGGGATGTGTTCCAAAAGATGCATCCTTAGGTGACTTCATTGTCCTGCAAACATCAGAGTGGACACAAACAGATGGTAGCACCCAGTACACATCTAGGCTGTAGGGTACAGTCTATTGCTCTTAGGCTGTACAGTAGATTACTGTCCTGAATACTGTAGGCAGCTGTAACACAATGGCAAGTCGTTTGGTATCTAAATATAGAAAAAATACAGTAAACATGTGGTATTATAATCTCATGGGACCACTGTTATGTGGCCCATGATTGATGGCAATGTCTTTGTGAGATGCACGACTGAAATTCTCCTTCCTCCATGCTTCCATGGCAATTTGTTTGCACTCCACCAGCCCACTTGTAGTATCTGCTCTCTGCTGAGCTGTGTGAATGTCTGCACCCTTGCTGGTCTGTCAGCTACCTGGGTGGTGGCTGAGTTTTCAGCCTTTCAACTTTTCCTTTCTGGTCTAGCACAGTGCTTTGCTTGCTACTAGGTGTTAGAGATACATTTGTGAAATCAAACAGTATTTACCCAGGAGAATGAGAGAAGGCTCTGGGGGTGGGTTCGCACCAGGGGAAGGGGGTGAAAGAGCAGAGGCACTGACACCTGGTAGGACAGGGAGGAAGCAGCGTGGGCCAGCTGGCCATGGAGAGCACCAAAGACAAACTTTGCCGCGTGCACAATAGACAGAGGCTGGTCCTGGGTACACACAGCATCTTTTACAAATAAAACAGCTTTATTCATGGCAAACCAGAGAGAGGAAGAAACAACAGGTGCCAAAGATGAATAGACTGTTGTTATCCATTTATTGATTGGAAACCAATCCTAGATTTCTCTTCTTCCTGTTTTATCAAGTGGCCTCTGCCCGAGTGTAATTTTTACTTTTTAGTGCCGTCTGCACCTGTGGCCTTTGGACCTAATGTTTATGACAGATGGGCCAGGCCGTGTTTGCACCATTTAGTGGGTACTTTCCTTCTGTAGTGCTCCATGCCACCGTCGCTGTGGCACGGGCCCAGTGGGCATGTGTGTGGGGAGAAGTCCACGTCTGCAGCCATTGTTCAGCTGCTGTCCTCGGAGTCTAGCCCTGTGCAGTTGGGTCCACTTATTGCCCATCCATTTCTCTTTCTTGCCAGGTCACCGTCCCTCAAAATATAGTGCTCAATGCAAGCAAATCAAGGGGATGGGGACATTCACCTCAAATGTTTGAATCGGACATATTTTGACAACTTTTCACTCTTTTTTTTTCATAGCTATTATTTTAAGAAAATATTTTCTGATTCTGTTTTGCTCCTTCTTGTAAAGGAAGTTTAAATGCATCTTGTCCACTGACATAAGAGGGAAGCCTTGCTTTTTGTCTTGAGAGACAGAGTGATGTGCGTGTAAATAGTGCACTTTGGACTTTTTTACAGATATTTACCTGCTGGCTTCGTTGCTTTTCGTCCTAACAGATTGCTAAGTCAGACTTCAGATCAGCACAAAGTCAATATTTGCCTAAAGACAGGGAGATAACGGGAAGGGAGGAAGGGTGGTGTGCCACTCTGAAGCTGTGTCAGCCCGAAGACATTGACTCCACATCAGAGTTCAAACAATCTGCTCCCCACTTTCCCCGCTTCTCTGCAAAGCAGCATGCTTGCATGGGAAATGGCCCTGTCTTAGAGCCATTGGTTCCCTCTTTCTAGAATCAAATACTGGCCATCCGGTACCCATCTCTAGCCAACCAGAAGAGTTGGACAAGAGAGGAAAGTGGTAAAACATGTCTCTCCAGATATTTAAATGTTTAATTAAACTTTTTGCTGTTGTTGGAGTAAATATACAGAAAAATGCATAATAGCCAGCTGTATCTGTATTTTCCTTGTAAACATTTCCTGTTAATCTGAGCGCCACTACCTGGTCTCTGGTTCCTGGCTTTGTCTACTGCCCCACGGCTCTGGTTGGCCCAGGAGCAGGTAGACCAGGTGGACGAGGTGAGGCTCCTTTAAGCAAGGTGGCGAACACGTGGCTGGACGCAGGCAGCCGCTTTTCAGAGAGCAGCTTCCTGTGACCCAGGGGACCTGCACGATGCAGGAATGCCCTTGCATGGCCAGTTGGGCCGCTCTTCTGCAGTCTCCTTACTCGGCGTGTGCACGGGCGGTGTGTGCAGAGTGGGAGAGGTGCGGGCTCTCTGGCGCCCAGCAGATTTCCATTCCTGCTTTGCGCTTCCCAGGTGATGACCCAAGGCAGCTTCCTCCTCGCTGCCTCCTGCCTAGGGTTGAAGGAGTAGGTGTACCTAGAGCACACAGCCAGTGCTAAAGCCTTTAGGGAGGACTTCGGTGTGTTCAGAAGAAAGTGCCTTGACCCCATCAAAGACGATGGGGTCGTACATTCCGGCGTCCCTGGGTTTTCCTCTTTTAATATCATCACATCTCATCATTCAGAAGGGCTCCTCCAGGCCGTCTCTGGAGCACATCATCCCCTGTCCAGGGAAAAAGCAGCTTTCCTGCAAACCTCCACTGCTAGACTCCTCACCGGGCTCCCTGCTTCATTCCCTTTTCCTCTCCACACCTTCTCTGACTGCTGGGCGCCAACCGGGAGCCTGACGGTGCTGCTCCCTTGCTGGAGCCCTCCGTGCTCTCCTCCTTCAAAGGCGACTTCAGTGCTCTGTGCTGAGGCCTGGGAGCGCCACAGTCAAGCACCGGGCAGCACCTCGCCTGAGCGCCAGGTTTGCCTCCCCTCCTCTTCGCTGTGTGGCTCTCTGGGCTTCATGCAGCCTGGCCCGCTGCACGCTTCTCAGGCCCTGGTCTGCCCTTCTCTCAGCCTTCTCGCCGACACCTAGTATTGCTTGTTCTTTATCCTCTGGGTTTTCAGTGGAGAGACACCTTTTGAGAAAGGCCCTCCCTGACCTCCCATCGGAATAGACTTCTCTCTCCTTTCCTACGCTATTCCCTTCCATCCTTCCTCTGGGACACTCATTCCCACCGTCAGTTACGCCATCGTGCACTGTGCGAAATTACCCAACAAGCACCCCGGGGCTGATGGGGAGACCGGGACCAGTACTCAACACTTTATTCCTAGCACCTAAAACACAGATGGAAACCTAGTAAAAACGCTAGCACTTTCATCCATGGTACATGGCTCAGCCGTGTGCAACGTGCTGCCATAAATATGGCACTTTACCTTGAGAAGGAAGACCCAAGGCTTGTTGTGGAGGTGGGAGTTGGACGCGGGTGGGAGGAGGAGTCTGAACTCGAGGAGAGGGGACTCACAATGAGTGTGGGTAGCTGAGGCTCTGCAGCTCCCGGGAGCTGGGAACCCGCAGGAATTCAAGGTGTGCTTGGAGCGCGCTGGCGTTTTCCTGGGCCCTGCTCAGCCGGGTGCACATCTTCGTGTTCGCCCAGTGTTTCTCACAGATGACATCGCACATAAGCAAAACAAAATTTGCCTTATGCTCCTTATGCTCAAATTGCTCCTAGTATATCAATCACGTTGGAACAAACTCGCATTTTCAAAACAAGCGTTACAGCAAAACTGACTGTATCTATTATATTGAATCATTTCATCTCTCTCCCCTGCAAGCATAGACTCCGATCAGAGCGGACACTCTGCTAGCTTTCCACCTTCTGTAGAATAGTGCCCGGCGTGGGAGAGGGGGGCGGGGTGCTGGCAGTGACCTGTCCAGTGGACAAATGTCAGTGTTGGTTAAATGAACTCAAAACAGGAGTTATGTTTAGTCACTGATCATGCCACTTTTACTTAAAACTTTAGAAGTTACCTGTGTTCACAAACCAGTTCTTTTCTTTTACTTAAAAAAAAAAATGTTGCAAAATATCTTAGGCTGTCAAAGGATCTATTCAGACATTCCTGGCAGGCAAGTTAGTGTAATTATTCATCTGCTTGGGTCATGGTAACTGTTATGAACATACACTTTTTATGCCTTTTCTAACACTGGCCTTGAGAAGAGTCAGCATTTTGTATATCCTTCAACAGTGGTGGAATAATGAAGATAATGAAAGTGAAATTTCTATTTTGTGAAGAAGCAATCTTCTCCACAAAATAAGCCTGACCTGTAAAAAACAACATCGTCTTTTAGGGAAGGAAACCCAAAGTCAAGCAGAGACAAACAGTTTAAAAGAAATACGATCTCACATTGCCTTGGCTATTGACAATAATGATTTTGAGTTTGGTTTAACCCTAAACCTAGGGGCACACTCTAGTGGAACAAACATATTGGTAATAGTGACAGTGACTTTTTTTGAAATATTTTTACCAAAACAAAGATTCCATCAAAAATGTTACTTGAACTCTCCAAGACAGAGGAGAAAAGGTAAAACAGGCTGAGGATAAGTTGGCCAAGAGATTTAGAGATGATAATTTTTCATTGTATCTATCGTCAGTTGAAATTTTAAAATCTCTGGACTTTTTCAGTTTGGAGATAGAAGATAAAAAACCAAAAAGAAGGAAGGGACGGATAGATGGATGCAGAAAAGAGGAAAGAAAAAGGCTAAGAGAGAGAAAGAGGAAAGGAAAGGAAGGAGGGAAGAAATTATACGTAAATTTGGTATTATAACTTATCATGGAATGACAGTGACAGACTTTTTCCTTTTGGTTTTTTAAAAAGCTGAATATGTTTTCCAAAGTGCTTCCGTTTAGAAAGCCCATTTAGAAAGTGTTATTTTAATTATACTAGTTGGTTTACTAGAGCATTTATCTCTGATAGCTTTTCGTGGATTTGAGGAACAGAAAACCTACAGGATGATAAGATAGTATGTTATGATCTTAGGATAGTGTGACTGTTTTCTAGTCTTTAAATTGGTCATTGTAGTAGGGTGGTTGCTTTGACTGGCACATTTGACATGGCCCTGACACAAACTCCACTAAAGCAATGCTTTGATGTCTCTAGAGTTAGCAGGCTTATAAGGAGAACTCTCTACTTTTAAAATAAAAAAAAAAAGGATAATATTAAAAAATGAACAAAAGTATCTATTCACAAATTTAGGAAGAGATGGCTTGGGTTGTGTAAGACATCAAGAGTAACATTCCTTTATAAAACTAACAATTTTGTTTTAGCATTAGTTTTTTTTTTTTTTTTTAATAAAGAACCAAAATTTGTCTCCCTAGTTTTTCTCATTTGCTTGCATTTTTCTTTTTAAAAAAACAAGACTGCCTTTTCTAATTATGAGAGTGGTAAAAACTCATTTAGAAAGTAGAAAAAACCTGGAAATAAAAACAATAATACCATTGCACAGAATCAAAGTGCTAAACATTTTGATATTTCATTGCAATCTTTTTATGTATTTGTATTTTTGACATAGTTGGATACACTATATATACCAGTGCATTTCTTATTTTAAAATTTTTAAAAATTTATTTAAAATTGTATAATATAAATTCTATCATGGCATTAAACATGCTTTATAAAAGTAATTTTCAATGACTGTGTGATATTTTGTCCTATTTTATGTAACCAATCCCTTCTCATTTGTTGGACGTTCTACTATCTATCGTTTTCCTGTGATGAAGAAGGAAATCAATGTCTGTGTGTATGTGCATCTTTGTTTGCATTTGGATTTCCTTCTTCATAATCAAGTCCCAGGCATGGAATGACTGGGGTCAGAGGGTGTGATGAAGTAGGAGGCCTGTAAGCTACAGAAGAGGTGCTGACATTTGTGAGGGCCCTTCCCTAGGATGCGGCAAGAGAGTGAGAGGTTTTCCTTATTCTCAAACCAAGTTCAGAAATCTCCACTGCAGCACCCTGACAGGGGTCGCTCGACTCTACTGCAATTCTGTCAGCTGTTCTCTCTTTTACTTCCCTCACTGAAATCCATGCAAATAGTGATTACATGTTGGCTTTATTGCATGCATGAACTGGAAAAGTCTTCTTTCTTTTTTTTTTAATTTGTTTTCTGTGAAGTTAAGTGAGAGGGCTCTGGGACAGTAGGAGGCATGGCAGAGTGGGCAGCAGGTGGAATGGGAGGCCCAGGAATCCAAGCTAGGATATCTTTTTTTTTTTTTTTTTTGAGTCAGAGTCTCACTGTCGCCCAGACTGGAGTGCAGTGGTGCGATCTTGGTTCACTGCAACTTCCACCTCACGGGTTCAAGCGATTCTCCTGCCTCAGCCTCCCAAATAGCTGGGATTACAGGCTCTTGCCATCACGCCCAGCTAATTTTTGTTTTTTTTTTAGTAGAGGTGGGTTTTCACCATGTTGGCCAGGCTGATCGTGAACTTCTGACCTCAGGTGATCAGCCTGCCTTGGCCTCCCAAAGTGCTGGATCAAGCTGTGATCTCTTATGTGTGCTTTGTCGTTTCAACTCTCATGCTTAGCGTCCCTTCCTAGGGAGCTCCATGGGATACCATAGGGTGGATTAACAGTTGGGGATGCATTTCTTAGCCATGACAAGAGTTTCTGAGGGAACCAGCTCATCCCTGCCAGCTTCAACATACATTTACATTCTGTATTTCTAGTTCAATCTTGTCAATCAGAACCTCCTAGAAACTGAAAAATTTCTGAGTCTCACGTTTCTATCAAGATGGGTGGAGGGTTGTTGGACACATTAAATGAAATAATTTGTGTGAAAGTACTAGTCAATGTAAGGTACTACTATTAGTAATGTTAGTATGTTTCTCTTGAAATGAATTAACCGACTGTAAGTGCTGCCGATTTCTTTCATGTCCTCCAACAGTACCCAGTGTTGGTACTGATGCCATACTGTGCTCACAGCACTGAAGATATCCAAAGTGGCACATGGCATAGTTCCATTTTTAAGGGGCCCAGTGATGGTGATAGATACACACACACACACACACACACACCCCTGTGCACACACATAAAGCCAAAATGCATGGTAGAAATGGATGAGTGTGATAAGAGGGAAATGAATGTATAAAAGTAAAGTGAAAGCAATTAGAATGACACTTGGGAAAAGGCAGCCGAGACACCTCTACCCAAAAGCGATACTTAAATTAGCCATTGAAGATTTTGGACAGGCTGTTAGGAGGGCAGGGGGGTGTGTGGCATTGTAGATTGGAGAGAGAGTTGAATTAAGGTGTGTAGCAATGAAAGAGAATGGCTGAATCAGGGAATATGGAGTAGCCTGGAGTGTGTTTGTGAGAGAGTGTGTGTTTGTATGAATGTGTATTTGTGTGTGAAATGGGAGTGTGTGAGAAATTGTGTGTGTGTGGAGAGGATGAGTGAAGTGGGGAAGGAGGAAAGAGCAAAGTGGGGGGACTTGGTAGGAGGGAAAGCGGAGAAGAGTTTGGAGCTGGATTGTGGTACTCCCTGACTGCTTTGTTCCTGAGATTTGCCTGTAAATTATCTATTAAAATAGGAGAATAATAGAAGCGACATCCAGCAGGCACTTAGAGATTATGCTGCTATCATCAGGCCTTCTCTTTGCTTTGATTTCTGTAAAAAGGTTACCACGATGGGACAGTAATTGCCAAGGGATAGAAATAGGTTGTAATTTTGGCTGTACTGCATGTTTGCATGTTCAACATTACTCTCTCATTTATGTTTCCAAAATCTCAACTCTGATTTAGAGTCTTGCTGTATGGCAAGGATGGAATGTATGAAGTATATCCTGAGTATGGTATAGAGGTGCATTTCTTTTGGAAATCGTGTTTAAAAGTTAAAAGTCCTATAATCCCAGCACTTTGGAAGGCCTAGCTTGAGCCCAGGAGTTTGAGATTGGCCTGGGCAACATAGACCTCCTTTCCAAAACAAAGCAAAACTAAAACAAGCTGTGTGAGGTGGTGCGGGCTCATAGTCCCAGCTACTCAGGAGGCTGAGGCAGGAGGATCCCATGAGCCAGGAGTTTGAGGCTGCAGTAAGCCATGATTGTGCCACTGCACTCCAGCCTGGGCGACAAACTGAGATCCCATCTTTTAAAAATAAATAAAAATGGGGCCATTCGCGGTGGCTCACGCCTGTAATCCCAGCACTTTGGGAGGCCAAGGCGGATGGATCACGAGGTCAGGAGTTAGAGACTAGCCTGACCAACATGGTGAAACCCTGTCTCTACTAAAAATACAAAAATTAGCTGGCATGGTGGTGCACGCCTGTAATCCCAGCTACTCAGGAGGCTGAGGCAGGAGAATTGCTTGAACTGGGGAGGTGGAAGTTACAGTGAGTTGAGATTGTGCCACTGCACTCCAGCCCGGGTGATAGAGCAGGATTCCATCTCAAAAATAAATAAATAAATAAGTAATAGAAATAAATTAAAAAATAAAAGTCATCAAGGTGAGGGCCACCACCCACGGTTTTTCAGATCATTTTATGTGTTCATTATACATTTATCAGAACTCAGGGCTAACTTTTAAAACATTTCTGTTTGTGTATTTTTCTTGGGGAAGGAGCAAGGAAAACAGTTTAAAATAATAGAATTTGTTCTCCTTCTTTAAATGACTAGCAGTAAGCCACACTGAGAACTTGCAGTTGCCTGTTTATCTTTCTAATAAAGTTAATTTGAAGGCTGAACCCTGAAATAGAAGTCGCCCTTTGAGTTTACTCTTCTCTTTGAGTTTCAGAACATAAAAGGTTAAGAGTTTGCTTTGAGTTCAGTAGCAGAGAAGTGAGGGAAAGTAGTAGAGAAGAAGAAGAGAAGAAGAAGAAGAGGAGAGGGCAGAGAAGAGAAGGAGAACCCAGGCTTTACAATAGAAAGGTTTACTGGAAAGCGTGTACTTTGTGTTACCAGACGACCCTTGTGACACATTTGCTCTGAGCCTCTTCCTCAGAAGCTGGCTGCTGTCACAGAATGTCCACTTCCCCAGGGAGTGTCCCCTGAGAGCCATCTCTCCTGGCCGTGCTGTACTTTGTCGCCAGGGTCTGGAAATTTATTAGTTTCTCTTTCATGTGGCACTTTCTTGCCCTATATCTTTATAAAAAAAAAATTGTAAATGAACTTCCTTGAAGGAGCTTCTCTTCCTTCCTGCTTCTCACTGCTTCACGGTGACTGTACTCCTCGGATTCCTCCCCTTTCCTGTGAAAATCTCTTCTGCTTTCCTTTCCTTTCATCTCTGTTCATCCTCTTCTTTGTGTCTTTTGGACAAGATGTTTTGTGTCTCAGCGATTCCAAGCAAACAAACTGTTCTGCTATACAAAAAGAATAAGAAAAAAAAAGAGAAAATGCCTTGAAACACTACAAAGTCAATCACTTGCCTTCAAGATTAAGCTAAAAATGTTTTCTTGAGCTTCATGCTTCATGTCTGAACATCTGAACATCCCACCACTTAACCAGATGATAACAGAGTGTTTTTTATTTTTGCTTCTTATTTTTTTTTTCTGCCAGTAAACCATATCTGTACTAAACCAGGGCCACCTTTCAGTGAGAATGAGGCAGGAAGCTGCCCTCTGCCATCCAAACATGCCTCTAGCCCTATTTATTTATGAGAAGCTTTGTACTGGATACAAACTGCTGTAAATGTTATCCAGCTTTACGGGAGACATCACACGGTCCTGGTAATCTGATAGAAGGCTTTAAATGGATAGGCGGCTCTGCCAGGTTTGGATGCCAGGAGGTTTTGGGCTTTGAGAGAAAGAAATAACAAACAAACCCCAAATCAGGATCCCTGACTACTATTGAATCACATACCGTAGGAAACATCTTAAGTTTGTCCAGAGAGGGTTTTCTGTGGCCTGTGGCAAATCTGTAACTTAGGTTTTTATTTATTTATCTTTTTAATTTTTTTAAATGCAGCATATAGCCCTTGAAGCTTACTTAGTAAGTTATTATTGTATTCTTTCAAATTTCATGAATTTTGTTCACAACAAAGCAAGATTAATGAGCATTGTGCATTGTTTGTAATGTGCTTCAAATATAGTGTTTCCAGTTTGGAAGGAAGGCAGGGAAAAATTTGAGAAAATACTCACAGGTTGGCCTCAGATGGGAGAATTCTAGTCCTGATTAACAAGAACACATACTAATAACACTCAGTGCTCAGTATTAATTGATGACATTCCAGGATCTGGTGCAATCTGCCCAGCAGTGTATGATAATTATTAACGCGATGAGTTAACATGTTGTACTTATGAGATGAATCCAAGAATCTTTGCTTTTGGGGGATGGCAAAATATATTATGGCCAGTTTAGAATATTAATAGTATGTACTAAAATAAGTTGTAAGAGCAGCTGTTTTGATAGAAACCAATGAATTTGTAAATATTTTTAAGTAGTTATGAAGTATTTGTTAAGTCTTGGAGATGGACTGTAAAAATTAAAGTTACCCCCTTCAAGGGTTTCTGTCTCATTTGGGAGGCAAAGCTACACAGAAGAAAACAGAGAGAAGCATAAGATGGCGTATGAATCCGCTCCATGCTCCATGGTGCCGACTGTCTGTGTTGGGGAATGACGTCTGGAATCTTCCGAGAAGACGTTATGGAAGGTGAGATGACTCCCCTCACTGGATAGGAACTATGTATAGGGTTCCAAAAGCATGTGACCTGTACTGGTTCTTAGTCCGCAGGTAGCTGGGACATGCCTTTCCTTTTCCACCCTACAGAAGAACTTCCTTCACTTGCTAAATACAGGGAACTTGTGGCGAGAATGAAAGTTAGGTAGCAGTGAGTTCCACCTTACTTCATCAGGCCACCACAATACTGACCATATTTATAATCTTCTTCTCTTAACACTTTCTGTATTTGCAGTTAGGAGAAAATACCAGAAGGAAAGACTGTTGTTGAGAGGGGCCCTGCCCGTGAGCATTCACGGAACTCGAACGCTCCACCCCTGAGGCACAGCCTGAACTTTCCCTCCTGACACCCAGTACAGCTTATCTTGCAAGGCTTCATTCATTCATAGTCAATAGTTATTGACTGAATGCTGATTCTCTCCTGAACCATCAATCCCCCAAAACCATGATGTTAGGGTCTAAAGGTAAAGCAGGGAATAAGATCAATTGCCAGGCCTCTAGGAGGAGATGAATATTTTTTTTAAATGAATGAATTTAGGCATTGGCATTTCCATAATTGTTAGATTCTTCTGGATGACACTGGATAGTATATCATATGGGAAGATATTTCTAACTATGAGATTGGAATTTGCCTCTAATGTTTTACACAAAGATAGAAGAATATATAGGGAGTGCTAGGGAGAGGAGACAGATGTGTTCTTTCTCTGTGGATCAATGCAACATTGTGCAGTGCACCTTTGAACAACATGGAGATTAGTGGTGCCCGCCTCCCACGCAGTTGAAAATTCCTCGTATACTTTCCACTCCCCCCAAACTTAACTACTAATAGTAGTAGTTGACTAGAAGCCTTATTGATAACATAAACAATTGATTAACACATATTTTCATGTGCATTACATACTGTATTTTTATAATAAAGTTAGCTGGAAAAAGAAAATATTAAGAAAAAATAAGGTATGGAAAATGTGTTTATAGTTCTGTACTGTATATATGAATATCATAAATTTGTGCCATCTGTTTGCAAGATGATTCGTCTGAAACGGCAGGCAATTGCAGACCTCAATGTACTGTCCATATCAAACAAATCAACTTTTTCTTGTAATGTCATGACTTTTCTCTGCTTCTTGGGAGCTCCTCCAGGATCCCTAGTGATACTTTGTGTGGGTCCCTTTGGACTAACTTTGGTGTTACTCAAAGTTTATGGTATTGCACTAAACACGATGAAAAATATTCGGGAACTATGAGAGATCGCCTTTTACCATGAAATGCAATTTACTGGAGAGAAGAGCTGCTCACTTGGAGATGATGAATGTCACATGGCATTTTGAGCAGATACTAGCAACACTTGGGCTCACCACAATCACAACAGGAGGTGGCTACAAAATTATTACGGTGGTACAGTGTGTTCTAAAGTTAATCTTATACAGTTATGATTTTAATACTTCATTTTTCTATTTGTTTACATTTCTCTCAACTGTGAATGATGCCATGTATAGTCTGTAAGTGTATGTCTGAGTTTTGATAAACTTTAACTTTTTAAATATATTCGTGTGTATTTTATGGTAGTAAGTGATACAATAGACTAGTATCTACATATATTAATATTTTATGTATTTGTGACATACCTTTTTCTATTTTTTTCAATATTTATAGGCTACAAAATCCATCTGCATTTTTTTTGAAGTGTTGGAAATGTCCCCAAAATTTTGTAATATATTCATTGACAAAAATGTGCATATGTGGAACTTTGGAGTTCAAACTGTGTTGTTCAAGGGACAACTATACTTCACGGTGCATAGGAAATAGTTACCTATGAGCTTGGATCTATCTTAGCCTTAGAAATAGATTGTACTGGCTGGGCGTGGTGGCTCATGCCTGTAATCCTAGCACTTTGGGAGGCTGAGTCAGGTGGATCACTTGAGGTCAGGAGTTTGAGACCAGCCTGGCCAACATGGTGAAACCCCGCCTCTACAAAAAATACAAAAATTAGCCAGGGATAACTGTGCACACCTGTAATCCCAACTATTTGGAGTGCTGAGGCAGGAGAATCTCTTGAACCTGGGAGGTGGAGGTTGCAGTGGTTGAGATCGAGCCACTGCACTTCAGCCTGGGTGACAGAGCAAGACCCTGTCTCAAAAAAAAAAAAAAAAAAGATTTTATTATTACTTTAAAGAAGATGTGTAGATAGCATTATTTGATATGGCAACATTTGATCTTTAGTAAAATTTCGAATGAGGTACAATATATGGAATACAAGAATTACGACACAATCAAAAGCATGATGAGGGACACAGAATCATTGCTTGCAGCAGCTCGTAACGACTCTGTGGTTCTTACTCGTATCACATAGATCTGTTTTGCTTATCATTACAATGTTTGATGCAATCAAGAAAATGAGGTAGGAATTCTAGCACATTCAATATTTGAGTGATATTCTCTCTTTGAAAAACAAATGGGAGAATAACATTTTAGTTCTCCAAGTACTCAGTCTTTATTATCTCTAAAAGTATTCAGATTAAGTAATTAACCAGATAAGTTATGGCGCAAAGGGAAATCAGTCAGAGGTGAAGTTTCACACTCCCCAATGTGTGAAAAACTTATGCTTGGGTAGCATATATATATACAGGATTTATTATATCTTAATTAAATGTACACCTGAAGCTCTGCCTCTCTTTTTCACATGACTGCCTGCCCTCTTGGCTTAGGAAAATGACACAACACTTTGAGAACATTAAAACATGTGATTTTCAGTGCACATGCACGTTACTTTGCGGTTCAGCACAGACATTTTTGTAAGAAAGGATGCCCTTTTTAGCAATAAATAGCTCGTTGCTCTTTTTATTAAAAAATTGTAATTACTGTAGATACCTTATAGTTGTATATACTTCTGGGGTACATGTGATATTTTGATAGAGGCATACAGTAGGCAATGGTCAATCAGGGTAACTGGAGTATCCATTACTTTAAACACGTATAACTTCTTTGTATTAGGAACATTCCAATTCACTCTTCTAGTTGTTTTAAAATATATGATAAATTATTGTTGACTCTAGTCACCCTGCTGTGCTACCAAATACTAGGTCTTGTTTAATCTATTGAGCTGTATTTTATATAATCATTAACCATCCTCTCTCTATTCCCACTACTCTTCCCTGCCTCTGATAATCACCATTGTATTCTTTATCTCCATGAGTTCCCAAACAAATTTTTATCTCCCACGAATAAGTGAGTACATGTGAAATCTGTCTTTGTGTTTCCAAATTATTGTCTTTCTATTCCAAAATTATAATGTGCTCTAGTTCCATCCATGTTGCTGCAAATGACAGAATCTCATTCTTTTTCATGACTGGATAATATTCCATTGTGTATATATGTACTACATTTTCTTTATCGATTCATACACTGATAAAGAGTTTGCTTTCTAGTCTTTGCTATTGTGAATAGTGTTGCAATAAACATGGGAGTACAGATATCTGTTAGAAATACTGATTTCCTTTCTCTTGGGTATACATCCAGCAGTGGGATTGCTGGATCATACCATAGTTCTACTTGCAGTATTTGAAGAACTTCCACACTGTTCTCCATAGTGATTGTACTAATTTACATTCCCACCAACAGTGTATAAGGGTTCTCCTTTCTCTTCATCCTTGCCAGCATTTTTTATTGCCTGTCTTATGAATAAAAGTCATTTTAACTGGGTGAGTTGACATTTCAGTGTAGTTTTAATTTGCATTTCTCTGATGATTAGTAATGCTGAGCAGTTTTTCATTGCTCTTTCTAAGGTTGAACTCCCCTCATGAACCACAACATGAAATGTTATCCTTTCACTATATCTTGGAGCTGTTTCTTCCCATCATTTGGCCCATGTCAACTTATAGAACAGTAACTAAATATCCCGATTTATCAGTTACCACATAGATATAGAGTTGTGAGGTTGTGTTGCACTAAATCAGATATAGGTAGAAGCATAAACACCAGAAAAGAACAAAGCTAGTTGTCCTGTGCATTCTTTATTGAATCTTACTTGAATGGGTATGGTCAGCATTTAGGTTATGTAATTATTTTTTTTCTAGGTTGAAATATTTTAACCATGTTGTATACAGCAATACATTGTGGCCTACATCACCAATGTTTTCTGTGTGCTATTAGAGGTTCAAAAATACATTTGGCTATGGTTATGGTGCTCCCTTGATCTACCTTCGAGTGTATGTGGCATCCTTCCTAAGTATATGTATTGTCATAAGAGGGCATCAGTGTTAACCCTAGACAGACCGTTAGTTAAGATATATGGTTTCACATTTAATTAATTGGGAACAGAGTTTAGCTGCATTTTAAGTACTTAATAAGGATGAAAATCCTGAACCCATTAAAGCCCAAATTGACTGAGCTTAGATTTATGAAGACATTATGAAAAGAAAGGCATTCATGTATTACCTTCGAATTCGATCATGTAAACTCAGACTCAGCCAGATCAGTGATGGGGCTGCCACCGACTTCCTCATCCTGTCCTCCCTAGAGAACAGGTGTGGCTTAAATGCTCACTGTGTACCGGGCTCTGTTCTAGGTGCTTAGGATGCACAATGAGTGAAGGAGACAAAGATGTTCCCCATAAGGGGCTTGGCGTCTAGTGCAGGGAGACAGACCATCAGTAATAGCAATAATAAATAAGTGAACCACAAGTACTTTAGAAGATGATGAGTACTATAGATGGAAAGAAAGAGTAGGGCAGATAGGGGAAGCCAAGGACCCTGGGGGTGAGTGAGAAGCAATTTGCAGTGTTAAGTAGTCATTGTGGGCTACATAGGGAAGGTGAGGTTTGCACAAAGATTTGAAGGAGGCCACAGAATCAGCTGAGCAGCCTCCTGGGAGAAGAGTGTCTTGGGCAAAGGAAAGAGCCAGCACAGAGGCCTCATGGTGGGTAAGCTGGGTGTGTTCAGAAAAGGATCCCGTTGTGTTGAACTGTGTGTGGGTGGAGGAAAGAGAGAAAGTCAGAGAGATGAAACAGCAATGAACTGCACGGTCCCTTAGAGGTCACCGTGAGAGTATTGGCTTGTACTCTGAGTAGTATGGGGAAACATTGCAGGTTTCGAGCAGATGAATTTTGATTTCTGTGCTGATAATCAGTTGTGGGGGGCAGGTGAGGGCAGAGGCAAGAAGACCTGTAAGGGGCTGTTGCTCTCCAGGTGAGAGATGGTGGCGGCAAAACCTGGGTGATCGTGACAGAGCTAGTCTAGACAGCCAGAATCTGGATGTGCTCTGAAGGTAGAGCAAGTACAATTTCCTGAAAGACTGAAGATGGAATGTGAGCGAAGTAGTAGATGCAAGGCTCCATCCTAGCTTTTGACTTGAGCAAGTAGAGGGAGGAAGTTGCCTCTTTTAATATGGGAAAGGCTGCAGGTGGAGCTGATAAAGAACTGCAGGGGGACTGGTGAAGACCTGCGGCTCGGTCTGGGCGTGTTGATTTAATGTGCATGCTAGACATCCTAGTGAAGATACCAAATAGGCAGTCGATGTGAGTGTGGAGTGCTGGAGAAAGGTCTCAGCTGCAGAAGCACATTTGGAAGTTGCTGGCTTACAGAGAGTGTTTAAATCTGTGCCATCGCCATGGGATTGAGGATAGAGAGCAAAGAGGACCAAGGGACATTCCACTGGGGCATTCCACAGTTAGGATGAGGCAAGTAGGAGGAACCAGTGAAGGAAATTGAGAAGAAATAATCAGTGACCACGAAGAAAAACAACAGAGTGTGCTTTCCTGAAAGCTGAGAGAAGAGAGAGTTAGGAGAAGAGAGTAATAGCTCAGTCAGATGCTGCTTATTGGTTCAGTAAAATAAGGCCTGAGAATAGGTCCTTGGATCCAGCAAGTCAAGGTTTTCTGGGGCCCTGGTAAGGGAAGCTTCATGAGAGGCAAAGGCTGAGGCAGTGGTTTTGAGAGAGGATTTGAGGAAGGAGGAGTTTTCCTGCAAAAGGGAGCAAATAAAAGAGTTGATGGCTGCAGGGAAAGTGGAGTCAAGTGAAGATTTAGTTTTGTTTTGTCATTTTGGTTTTAAGATGAGAGAAATAACAGCATGTTTCTGTGCTGTTGGGAATCATGCTGCCCAATTTAAAAATAGGCAGAGAGAGACAGAGAGAGAGGAGAGAGAGAGAGAGAGAGAGGAGAGAGAGAGAGAGAGAGAGAAAGAAAGAAAGGAAGGAAGGAAGGGAAAGAAAGAAAGAAAGAGAAAGAAAGAGGATGTTCCTGAGTGAGAGGAGACAGGATCAAGTTGAAGAGGGATTTGTTTGGACTAGGAGTCTGGAGAGTTTGTGTTAACACATGAGGAGGAAAGGTCTGTGGCTTCTGCAGCCTTCAGGTAAGTGCATGAGTGGAGTCTGTGAGTTTCCTGTGGCTGCCATAACAAAGTACCACAGATGTGGTGCATATACACGATGGAATACTATGCAGCCATCAAAAGGAATGAGATCACGTCCTTTGCAGGCATATGGATGAAGCTGGAAACCAGTATCCTCGGCAAACTATCGCAGGAACAGAAAACCAGACACCACATGCTCACACTAATAAGTGGGAGCTGAACAATGAGAACATGGACACAGGGAGGGGAACAACACAAACTGCAGCCTGTTGGTAGGGGGACGGGTGGGTGGAGAGCATTGGGGAAAAGAGCTAATGCATACTGGGCTTAATCCCTAGGTGATGGGTTGATCTGTGCAGCAAACCTCCGTGGCACACGTTTACATATATAACAAATCTGTACTCCTGCACATGTACCCTAGAACTTAAAAAATAAAATAAAGAAAAAAATGGAAATTCATTTTCTCATAGATCAGGAGGCCAGAAGTCTGATATCAAGATGCCAATAGGGCTGCTTCCTTCTGGAGGCTCTGAGGGAGTGTGTTCCTGCCTCTCCCACTTCTGGCGGCTGCCTGTGCTCCTCCGTGTTCCTGGCTTCTAGATGCATCACCCGGTCTCTGCCTCCATTCCACATGATCATCCTCCTCGCGTGCCTCCTTTGTGTCCCTGTATCTTGTTTCCTATTCTAAGGACACCAGTCATACTGGATTTAAGGACCACCCTAATGCAGTAGGACCTTATTTCAACTCCATTACATTTGTAAAGACCCTATTTCCAAATAAGGTCATTATTAATGGGTTTTTGGTAGACGTGGATTTTGGGCGCACTCTTCAACCCAGTAGAGAGTCTCTGGAAATTATCTTTGGATTGTCTGAATTTTCTCTGTTAAGTAGAAAGCAAGGCCATCTGCTGAGAGAGAGGCAGGCAAGGAGGTACTAGAGAACTGAGAAACAGAATGATAGCGAGAACTGTTTGCCCTGGAGTGTGAGGAGTGCACGCCCCAGGAGGATGTTGTAACCTGTGACCTGGAGGCCCCACTTGAGATGCGTGCTCCTGAATTCGTGGGAGCTGGGTCAGCGTGGTATTGGGTGCTTCTCCAGCCTTGCTCAGTTACATGGGTGCAGGGATGGAGCAGGCATAGGGCTGGATGCTTCTGCCAAACAAGTACGACATAGCGAGGGAGAGGCAACAGAGTTGGGGGCATATCTAAGAAATGTGTTAGAATAACTGACCCTGAAACTTACATTAGGAAAAGAGGAGAGTGAAGACAGGAAGATCATGAAGATCAGTGAAAAAGACAAGTCGTCCGGAGACCTAGGAGGGTTTGGGGTGGGGGTATTGGAGGAGGTGCTACCAGATAGCACTCAGGGAATGGGATGCATGAGACTGGCTTGTGTGGAGTCTGCTGGCTTTGAGTCTGGGAAGGAGTTCCTGAGAATGGGCGAATAACAAGATCACTGCAGAGGAGGGCTCAGGAAACCGAGAGGGCAGGGGTGGGAAGCATCACCTGCACATGCACTGACATTACCAAAAATTAATACAGGGTGGCGGTGGTCACAGCAATAGAAAGCAGGAGCTAACATCTTCCAGAAATGAGGAGAGATGATTGGGAGTTGATAAGTAATTATAAGTTGGAGATGATATGTGCTATCACTTGATAGCATGAGATTCAACGTGGGGACTTTGGGGAGGAGGGAGGGCTTATTCTCTGAAAGGGGAAAATGAGGATGTCACCTTCTGTCTCCCAGGCTGATTGAACTGTGTGACCCCTTCCCCTCCTTTCCCAGAAACAAACTCTTATATGACTTTCCACTAAGGACAGGAGGTGTAAGTGGAGCAGCTCTGGCTGAAGGTGGGCAGAGACCTAGGAACTCTGTGCTGACCTCATAACTGAGGCTCCTCTGCAGAACTCCTGGGTACCCCCAGAACATGGCATTCTGCTGAAGGGAGTTTTAAGAATAAGCTGTACAAAACTTTTCATGGTGTTTTAAAAAATCCTTTTAATTTTTTATTTTGAAAATATTCAGGTATGCACTGTACAATAAACATTTATACTATCCATTACCCAGCTTCATAAGCATAAACATTTTGCTATATAGTTATGTGTCACTTAACAATGGGGATACGATTTGAGAAATGAATTGTTAGGTGATTTTGTCATTGTGCAAACATCATAGAGTGTACTTACACAGACCCAGATGGTACAGCCTACTACATACCCAGGCTGTATTGCTCCTAGACTACAACCTGTACATGTACAGCATGCTATTGTGGGCAGTTGGAGCCCAGTGGTAAGTATTTGTGTATCTAAACATATTTAAACATAGAAAAGGTACTGTAAAAATACACTCTAAAAGATTAAAAATGGTCCACCTGCACAGGGCACTTACCATGAATGGAGGTGCAGGATGGAAGTTGCTCTGGGTGAGCCAGTGAATCAGTGGTGAAGGCCTAACACATTCTTGTGCACTGCTGTAGACTTTATAAACACTGGACACTTAGGCTGTAATAAATGTATAAAAACTTGTTTTCTCTTCCATAATAAGTTAACTGTAGTTTACTGTAACTTTTTAAATTTATAAACTTTTAACTTTTTTTTTAGCTTTCTGACTCTTTTGTAATAACACTTAGATTACAACACAAAGACATTGTACAGCTGAGTAAAAATATTTTTTCTCTACATCTTTATTCTGTAAGCTTTTTACTATTTTTAAAATTTTTACTACTTTAAAAAAATTTTAAAAACTTTTTTGTTAAAAACTAAGACCCAAACCCACACAAAATCCTAGGCCTACAAAGGGTCAGGACCATCAATGTCACTATCTTCCACCGCCACATCTTGTCTCACTGGAAGGTCTTCAGGGGCAACAACATACGTGGAGCTGTCATCTCTATGACAGCAATACCTTCTTCTGTAATCCCTCCTGAAGGACCTGCCTGAGGCTACTATATACTTAACTTTTTTTAAAAAAAATAAGTAGAAGGAGTACACTCTAAAATGATGACAAAATTATAGTATAGTAAATACACAAAACAGAAACATATTTATCATTATTAAGTGTCATAGACTGTATATAACAGTATGTGCTAGACCTTTACAGACTGGCAGTGCAGTAGGGTTGCTTATTCCAGCATCCCCACGGACATGTGAGGCACGCATTGCTCTGTGATGTTAGGATGGTTGTGATGTCACTAGGCGATGGGACTTTTCCAACTCCATTATAGTCTTATGGGATCACCGTGTGTATGCAGTCTGTCATTGACTGGAATGCCATTATGCAGTGCATGATTGTATTTATTCCGCTATTGCCTTTTCTTTGGTGGAATGCTGCAAAAGTGTAAAGCTTATCATGTCATTTTATCCAATATACTTCAGTTCAATATGCATCTCAAGAAAAGGATATTTTCTTAGATGATCACAATGTCATTGCCATAACTAAAATTAACAATATTTTTTGTTAACAGCACCTAGTCTCTTGGTGTCTTTTCAATAATACATCGTATGCATGATTTGACACAGTTTTGAGAACATCATTGTCACACATGAAAGCCTATATGGCTTCAGTGAAAGTTTGAAAATTGCTGTCCAATAATAACCAAATGATTGGTTTGCAAACTAGTATATTTTTAGTCACCATTTATTGGCCACTTTCTATATACCAAGAGCTGCTTTCAGAACTTTGATTAGGACTAGCTCATTACATTCATTAAATTCTCTCAATGTTATTATGGAGTAGATGCTACATTATTTGCCTTTGTTTTACCTAGGAAGCTAAGAGTCGAGCAGCATACAGCTCATAGGGCCAGGAGGCGGTGGTGGAGCACAGTGGTTGGCAGCATAGCGCCCAAGAGTGAATTGCCCAGGTTCAAGTCTTGTTAAACAATAGGATACTAGTAAAACCACCGTGCAGTATTGTTTTGAGGATTCATGAGTTTATATGCATAGTGCCAGGCACATAAGTGTTGCCTAGTGTTGTATTAGGATTTTAGGATTTTAATCCACTTCTATCTGACTCCAGAGCCCAAGCATTACCCTACTATAAAAGCCGCTACATTTCGTAAATTAAGACATAGAAACATGTTTCTCCTTCTACATAGACTGGATCAGTTGGCTTATTTCAGTACACACATGCAAAAATTAATTGGTGGGGATATACATAGGCAGGGAACTAGGTTTTGTGATTGCCTCTTAGCAACTTCAGAGAGGAAGATGAGACAATGAGTAAGAGCCCCTGAAGGCAAGGAGTGATGATAGAAAGGGGCCCTCATACCTGCAGAGTCAGAAGTGCAAGGAAAGTCCATCAGTCCCAGAGGCAGGCCGTCATGAGGAAGCCTGCTTGATGCTAGCAGTGTGATTATTTCAGTAACATTGAGTATTAACTTCAAAATCTGTACACTTGTAGTTATGTTTTGTTTATGGAATGTCCAGAATGCTTAAACATGCATGTGTAGCTCCTTTAAGACTCCAGAAGGCCTGACCACTGGGTACATCATGGGCCTGGAACAGTGTTGTAGCTTCCCACCTCTAAGCAGTTCTAGCTCTTTGCTGCTGAACATGTGCACACACACACACAGTGACACGCATGCGTACACACACACACGCACACATGTGCCTGCCTGATAAACATCCTTATTAAAGATCAAAGAAATATTCCCATTAGGTGTTTGCATCTTTCATATTAGAGCTTAACCTACTTTGGCCCTTTATTTACCTTGTCTTGGTTGTCACAGGAAGTTCCTTATTAGAGGCTAGACCCCTCACCTCAACCCTGAATAGCAACGGTCTTTGTCATCTCTTACAACAATCCCCAGTGCAAAACCAAAGTGGTGCTTCTATTTTGGTTGGGGTTTTATTTACAATGTAGTTTCCATGGAGCATGAGCTCTCACAGCTAACCTGGTCGCTGTGTGCACATGCGTGTCTGTGAGGAGTGGGTGACCATGCGCTGTGAATGACATCTGAAACCTGCATTGGTCTGACTAGGTGTATATTCTTTGGCAAATACTGCCACATGCTATTCTAGGGAAACACAGAGAACCCCTCCAGAGCATTTTCAGGCAATTGTCTAAATAAACCACGCAGCATTTTTCATGAACATCATAAGGATGAATTTGGCCCTTGAGCAGGGATGGTGATTATTTTTTATTATTACCTCACCTTTGATAGTCACACATTTAGTGAAAAAGGCCACTAATATCTAGTTCAATTTGTGTTGTATGACTAGAATCAATACATTTATATTTTCTGTCTTCAGCCAAGTTTCTTTTTTTCTTTCCCTTTTTATGACATTTTAAATGTTGAATCAGGGATGAACAGAATTCCATATTGTTTGCCATATGTATTAGTTATAGGTTTGGCATCTGTAATGGAGATTTATAAAAAAACAGTGGCTTAAACAAGATAGAAGTGTATTTCTCTCTCATTTAACTGTCTGGGCATAAGTAGGCTGGTATGTTGTCAGAATCTGGGCTCCTTGAATCTTTTTGCTCAATGATACCAAAGGTTTTGCCCTCATCAACACAGTACCAGATGGCTTACCACGTCATCCACAATCCAGTCAGCAGGAAGGAGAGAGTATTTCTCTTTTTCTTAAGGGCATGACTCAGAAATAGTATACTCCAGTTCCACGCTTTTCCCTTTGGCCAGAACTTAGTGACAGGACCACAACTAGTTACAAGGGAAGCTGGGAAAAGTGTCTTTAGTCTAGGAGACCATTTGCCTGGTTAAAATTTAGGGGCCTTATTACAATAGAAAAAGAAGAAGAATTTGTTTGGAGGTCAATTAGCAGTCTCGACCGCATCATAGAAATATAATTTTCATTCAGATTCCAATAGACATTATTAAATAGTGCATATCCTTTGATATCTGACAAATATGGCTTTCGGTCACTAGAATCTGTTTTTCCTTTTTTCAGCAAATGTGATTGCTGCGATGTGGTTGTCAAGCAAAGGACTGACTTTCTGGCCCTTTTTGCTGTTAGGTATGGTTAGGTGATGGTTTCTCAACAGTGGGACGGGATGTAAAAGGAGGAGAAGAGTGCCCCACCTAGGCTGAGGGTGGTATGTAGTGGGTACCAAGGACCTTTCTATGTTTATGCCATTTGATTCCAATTGGTAGTGATTCTAATTTCTGAATATTTATCCTAAGGATATTTTAACTACTCTTTTATCAGTCAGTGTATTCATCCTGTTATTGTTGTTGCCCACTATTTTTTCAGGCATTTTTATAGATGTTTGAAGTATGTATGAATCTTCCAGGTTATTTTCTTTGGTTGTCAGAAGACTCTAAGGAATGATGTGGCCACAACATGCAGAAACCTGGATCTCTGAGTCACTATGTGGCAGTGAGCTCCCCACTGACCAACAACTCTTCCTTGGATTGTTATACGAGAAAAAACTAAGAATCCATTATGTTTGAACATGATGCATTTTGGCGTCCTTTAGTTCATATCACTTTAGCCTACCCTAACTAATATATTCTCTCTTTTTAGGTCTCCATTTGCTATTGATTCTTTTAGTCATTGTGTTGTGGAACTAAATGATCCACAAGAAACACCAGAATTTTGATTTCTAAGCAGCTGGTGAACATTTTTGGGTTGTAACATTTCTCCAAATTTTGTTGTTATTCACAAATTCTCCATTTGTTTGTGAATTTTGTTCTCTGTCAAAACATTTAAGACTATTTTCCTTCTTTTAGAAATTAAACAGCAGTTTTTCTGACACTGGTATTTTTTTATGACAAATAGGTTTTTTTCCTTCTATTTTTGGGTGTTAGGGATGCTTAATGAAAAAAGAAACACAGCTAAGTGTGTACCGAGAGGCAGGAATTCCATATAAAACTTGCAAGAATTTTTCCCCCAAGAGATTGCCATTGCAATATATTCTTAGAAAGCAAATATCATGTACCTAGGAAATCCAAAGCCTATTAAGCTAGAGAAATAGACAAGACCCTATCTTAACACTAAAATCCCAAGTGAAAATGATGTTATAATCCTGCAGAAGTACTAACTCAGACACCTTGTCAATAAGCTTCACTAGACTACTAATTTTTACAAAGTCAATCAAAATACTTAAAAGGTCAAGAAAACGTGGCAGTCATTTGCTTCCCCCCTCCAGATGTGAGTTCTTAGTTGAGGTTGGAGTTGTTGTAGGTTGAGGAATGGAAGGTGATCAGGGGCTACAGGCTCAAGCACCTTATATTCATGATCATTCTCCCCACCCCTAATACTACCAGTTTAGTCAGGTTTGTTTAACTTGTTAATTGGTCACAATAAGGTCCAAGAGATAGGACCAAACACTAATTGGTGTATGGGTTGGACAGTCTTAAACCATTGCCCCCCTTTTGGGGCTATTGTAATTGGTTGGGTTCTTTAATGCTTTTGATGGTTAAAATTTAATGTAATATTCATCACACACATTTTCCAGAAAGAAAATTGCAACATACATCAATGACCTTTATATGTTTATATACTTTGATCTGGTAGTGATTCCAATTTCTTAGTATTTATCCTAAGAATATTTTTTTAAATTTTTAAATTTTTAAGTTTTATTTTTTTGAGACAAAGTTTCACTCTGTCACCCAGGTTGGAGTGCAGTGGACCAATATTGGCTCACTGCAACCTCCGCCTCCTGGGTTCAAGCGATTCTCATGCTTCAGCCTCCCGACTAGCAGGGATTCCAGGCATGTGACCTAGAAGGTAAAATATATTTTGTGTGTGTGTGACAGCGTCCTGCTCTGTCATCCAGGAGTGCAGTGGCAGGATCTCGGCCCACTGCAGCCTCCACCTCCACTTCCCGGGTTCAAGCGATTCTGGTGCCTCAGCCTCCCAAGTTGCTGGGATTACAGGCATGTACCACCACGCCCAGCTAATTTTTGTATTTTTAGTAGAGATAGACTTCACCATGTTGGTCAGGCTAGTCTCGAACTCCTGGCCTCAAGTGAACTGCCCGCCTTGGCCTCCCAAAGTCCTGGGATTACAGGCGTGAGTCACTACACCAGGCCTATCCTAAGGATATTTTAACTGTTTAATCAATCAGCTCATTCAACCTGTAATTATTGTGTCCCGCTATTTTCTAGGCACTTTTATAGATCTTGGGAACACAGTATAATGAATGACACACAGTCCCTGAACTCGTGGGGTTTGCACTACATTGGTAAAACTGATAAACAAATTAACAAATAAGTACAAACAATAAGACAATATCAGGTAATAAACTGGTGAAGAAAATAAAAACAGGGTAAGGAAGTGGCTGGTGAGGAGGCTGATGTGGGTGCTTTTTCTACAGTTCACGTAAGGGAGGGCAGGGACATCTTTGAGGAGGTGACGTGGGCAGTTACCCAGATGAAGCGATGGGTCTCATCCTGTGAACTCTCACTGTGTGAATATCCCAGGCAGGGGAAATAGCATGTGCCAAGGTCCTGAGAGAAAACCAACAAGACCTATTCACAGAATAGCAGGAAGCCCAGCATTATTGGAGTGGGCAGTGAGGCTGGAAAGAGAGACAGGGGCCAGATCTTGTAGGGCCTCCTGGGGCAAGGGGAAGCCCGTAGGTGTTGTTCTGAGGAGAGGGGGAAACACGGTGGGATTTATGTTTTAGAAAGCTGCCTCTGCTCGCTGTAGAGAGTAGTGGTTTTTGTGAGGGGCAACACTGAAACAGGGAGAGGCCAGAAAAGAGGAAGCTCAGAGGTAGGGGAGCAGAGGTGGGGAGCAGGCACGGTGGGAACAGGTGGGCTCTGGGCTAGTGTCCTGAGTGCTGAACCAATTGTGACTGAGGTCCTGAGACTGCATCCCTGGGTTCAAGTCCTACCTCCACCCCCTCTGGACAAGTTGTGTGTCCTCTCCCAGTGTCATTCACCTCATTTGTAAAGTGGGAACAATGATGATAATTCCCTCAAAGGCTATTGTGTTGTCTAATGAAGTAATAATCCATGAGGTACACTCAAAACTGTGCCTGGCTTTGGTAGGACCGAGGCAGGAGAATTGGTTGAAGTTAGGAGTTTGAGGCCAGCCTGGTCAGCAGAGTGAGACCCCTATCTCTACAAAAAATAAAAAAATTAGCCAGGCATGGTAGCATACACCTGTAGTCCAAGCTACTCAGGAGGCTGAAGTGGGAGGATTACTTGAGCCTGTGAGGTCGAGGCTGTAGTGAGCTGTGGTTGCACGAACACTCATTCCAGCTTGGGTGACACAGCAAGACACTGTCTGAGAAACCACCCCATCTCAAACCCAAAACTGTGCCTGGCATTTGATAAGTATAAGATATTTGCAAGCTATTATCTTTATTGATATGTTATAGTATAGTCCTGAAAATAAATAATGTAAGTTTTTTAAAAAAACTAGTTTCTGGTTTCTATGAGGAAAGTTACCTGTATATATTATGTATATAACATTTTTTAGTCATATAAATTTTTTAAAGTTTCTTTGTTTTCAGGAACACCTCCATTTCATTTACTTCTGTTTAAAATATATTCCTAACTCTTAACTCAATTCCCCGTTTGTATTTTAAGAAGTTATAAAACATGTCCTCCATTTTCAGGGTAGTCTGCAGTGACTGAGTGTGAGACAACTCAGCCATACAATCCTGGTTCTTGCTACAGCCTAAATTATGAACCACTTCCAATATTATACTGTGTATACCCATTTGAACACAAGCAATTGTAGGCGAGAGAGATGTCAAAGATATGGAATGCAGCGAGAAAGACATGATGAGCCTCAAGCCTGGCTCCCACTCTCCTATTAACCAGAGTCCTTTTCCTTGCAGAGCTGGTCTTGGGAAGTCTTCTTAGATTTCCTCATTTCAATGTTTTTTTTTTTTTTTTTAATATGGGCCAATCTACTAGAGGATGAAAAAAAAGGCAAAGGTTAGCTATAAAATAAGAAATACATATAGGAGGAAACCCATGCAATGATAAGTCATTATCTAATTTTCAAAGAAACTTTGCTGCAGCCTTTGTTTTACAAACTAGTGAAAGAGTGTAAATTGTCTGAAGCAAGAGCTTAAAGATGGTTTCATGTGGTTGAATAATCCATACTGTCAGGAAAGTACCACTACAACTGGAATAATGTAATAGATACCATAGTCCTTTCAAATTGTGGGGATCTTGAAAAATAATGTCAGATATTCCCATGCTTTGATTGAGCCATTGACTTTTGCCAATGATTCCTGTACTTCCTTCTTTGTAGAATAATCTTGCCAGAGACATGCCTAACGCACCTAGAATTAGGACTGGCCTTACTTTTATAAAACTGGATCATGGTTATTATAAAAGTTCTGAAGTTATAGAAAAACTCTCACACGCACAGATAATATCCACCACAACAATTGAAGTGAGAAATAATATAACCCTAGGGAAAAAAACCACTTGAATTCTACATTATTGGGTTATAACCAAATTGAGAGTCTGAAGAGTTCCTTAGTTGGGCTCCTTATCTTGCTGAGGCCTAGCACATGTAACATGCTTAATATATGTTGAATGCATGAATGAACAGGCACTGCTAGATAAAAAAATTATAAACCAATTCCAATATTATGATAAAAACACAATACTTTGCCAATGTAACGATCCAAGAAAATAATGGCATACTTAAAAATATACAGCATAGAGTTCTCTATAGTGTGTATAATTCACACTGAGCCCATGATAGAAACCAATCATGTGATTGTTTTATTAATTAACAGGCTGAATATGAGAAAGAGATATATAAAAGACTAAAAGGAAACAGCTAGGAAGATATTCCTAAATAACTCCCAAATGGGCTGATTCACGAGAAAGATTCAAAAATTCTAAATGTTTACCCACTTCATATCATAGCCTCAAAATATGAAGCAAAAAATGAAAAGAATGTACAGGTGAAATAGACAAATCTACAGTCACTGTGGGAGATTTTTAACACATCTCTCTAGTCATTGACAGGGCTTGTATTTGAGGGAGGGTTTTGAATTCCTGATGCTGAAGTCCAGACCATGTGGACCTTGGGTACCAAAGGCATTAAGTGTAAGAAGGACCCTACACGGAAGTCTGTGTCCTGCTGGAAGGAATAGCCTGGAGAAATCTACCAAATACATAAATTTGAATAACTAAATTTAAATAGTCATGAGTCAAGGATCGCTTGTGTCCTCAGCAATGCATCAGAAAGGGCACTGAAAAATTATATTTGCAGAATTCTATGGGAAAAATGTATTATATAATTATATCTAACAAGAATGCGACTTAGTCTGTATGCCAAGCATTGCTCTAAGTATTAACTCATTTATTTCCACAATAATCCTATGTTTGTAGGTTGTACTATGATTGTTTAATCTCATAAATGAAAAAATCTAGGCAAAGAGAAAATAAATGTGCCTAATGCTGCCGGTTGTCGAAAACAGCATTTGAATGGAGGCAGCCTGACAGCCACGGCTACTCACTGAACTGTGCTGCCTAAGACTGCTGGTCACTGATTATTTCTTGGTTTGATTTGATTTCTGGCAAAATTACTAAATGAGCCTATTTTGTCTACCTTTAAAAATATGGTAGCTTACATTATATTTGTGCAATGTACCTTTCATATCAATGTAAGGGAATAATTTTTAAATGTCTGTGAAATGACATCACATTACTGTATTTGTAAAAGTGACCATTAATGCAACCGTTGGTTAATCTGAATTGACTGGGAAAACATCCCAGGTTCAAATTCACTCGGATAGCATGAAATGAAAGCTGATTTTATAACCCCCCTTTTTTGATAAATTAAAAGCCAGGGAGTGTTTTTAAAATTTTGAACTAGCATATTGGTTCAAAGTGTAAAGAATATAGATAAACCAATAATTAACCTAAGACTGAAGCAACACCTGTAGAAAAATTATTTTCAGACATATTGGGTTTCATCCTGAAAGAAAAAAAATAAAGTGTGAAATCAACAAATGCTTGGAATTGCAGAGATGGAAATAAAGATCTGATCCCTAATCAGCTGAAATGATCACTAATAAACGAAATATAGAAATAAAACCCTACCTCTCAGCATGATCCCAAATGCATTTTTTTAATAATTAAAAAATTTGTTCTTAGAGATGTTAACTCTTTCTTTCTCTTTCAGCCACCTTAATGTTTCTTAGCATCGTTTAGCTGTTATGCAAAAGATTAAGATTTGAAATTAGGTGAAAAAAAATTGTTAAAAGGAATAGAAATACGCAAAAAAATTCATGCCACTTTATGAATTATAGAGAAGTCTCAAAAACATGAACAAAAGGAATTATTTAAATGTCATCCCATTTAAATGGTAAATTCTCCATGACATGTTTTTCAGCTTATTGGCAAGGAGTGAACTGATCGACATGGCCCCTTGTTTTGAATGTCCTTTCTCTCCCTTCTCCCACTCTCAGGCATTTTCATGCCTTCCATATGTCTTGATCAATCTGCTGATTTCACTAATACTTTCCCATCCCCCTCAAGACTCTAGTGATTCATCTGAGACTCTTGTGTGATCAGAAATTAGAAAGTCTATTGATTATATATTGTCTTTTTTATAAATATTTCCCTGGTCCACTTCTTGCTTCTTGTTTGATGATTGAAGGTAGATTTCAAGAGTATTATAGCCAAAGATAATCGGTTCTATATCTAAGTCAAGGAAACTATATAGGCTTTAAAATGTTGCACAATAACATTTTGGGGGAAAATATACTACAGTGAAATATTTTGAGACCGGGACCTGATAAAATACATCACAAGCTTATATGCAATGCATGGTTTTCAATTCAGGAAGTAGTCAATGGTAAGAGAAAACTCACAATGGAAGGCTTTACAATTTCTTCTTTGAAATCCTCATGCAGTTTAAGAAGACTGGAGAAAACACATTTCAGCAGGCTTGGCAGTCACTCAAATTTGTGTGCTCTAAGTTTAGAACCAAACTCAATCTGCACCTCCCGTTCGAGTTCTGTTCTGTGCTGGCAAAACACCGCTTGCTTGTTCAGAGGGAGAAGGAAGGCTTTGTAAAACTCAAAAAACTTACTGGGCATTAAATAACTTCCCAACAATTATATTGTTCTCAGCTTAAGTGAAATTGAATTAAACACATATGGGTGACATTTTCCTTCTAACACATGGGTATAAAATAAATCGAAAAATACTTAGCAACACCTGTTTGGGTTTAGCAAAACTTAATAATGCCTACAATTTGTCTCAGTTCACTTGATTTTTCCAAGGTGCTATAGGATTTCCTAGCTCTTGTTTCTATATTCTCATCATCATGTCCTTGTATATTTTAAGAAAATACTTATTTAGGTATAATAATTTTTTTTTTACATTATTTGTTGAAGTCCAACTACCACAATATTTTGTTAAGGAGCAAAAGCTGATATGTGAAAAGATGTACCATAATATATTTATATTTAATTATGTAGCCTGAATGAAGCATACTTCACAATATATTTATATTTAATTATGTGGCCTAAATAAAGCATTTATTTAAAATAAGATATTTTAAATATATATTTGTATATGCTTATAAAAATTTCAACCTAAGTATTTAATATAAACATGCATATTTAATTATTTTTCATACCAACTCTCTGAAATTTGATAGCTGGATCTATGTAGGTACGAATACAGTATGCTGGAAAGACTGACAGGTTAAGATTTAGGGGATTGAACTATAAACTTTGGCACAAAGTAGCAAGTTATTTAGTTTATCCAAAATATTTTCCTAACTGTAGAAGAATGGAGTTGAACTTGATAATATTTAAATTAGTTTCTCATACTAATTTTATATAAGTCAGTGATTCCAATAAGAAGTTTGAAAATTACTTGTGATTTCATGGTTAACAATGTGAACTTGGTTTGCTACTTGTTGCTGTATTTATTCTTATCGCAAATGGATGCAAGGCAAATGGCACATTCCAAGTTCTTTTAAAATTCTTCAGACTATTCACTGTGTACTTTTATCAATCTTAATGTGTAGCAGCCAAATTTAATTATAGCAATCAAAATGTATGTCAGTAGAGTACTTAGGAATCTCAGCAGTGCCATCTCCAATACCCTGCTTTATTTTTTGCTCCCCAGAGCTGTGACATTATATAGTATAATAGTTATGAACATAGTCTGTGAAGTTAGACTCTTTGGATTAAAATCCCGGCTCTGCCATTTTTTTTACTACTTGAATTGGGACAAGTCATTTTATCTCTCTGTGCTTTGATTTCTTTATCTGTTAAAAGGAGATCACCTGTTTCACTGGAAAGTTCTGATGAGTTCATGATTTTGTACTCAAAGTGCTTAGAATAGTGCCTGGCACGTAGTAAGTTTTCAACACATGTTAGTTATTTCTTTGCTTCTTATGTGTCTACTACATTCGCATTTAAGCCCTATAAGAGCAGGAAACCCATCAGCCTTGTTCATCATGGTTATGGCAGCTACGCTTTCTTTGCCTCTTCCTCCTTCTCCTTTTTTAATTGAAGTAAAGTTCACATAACTGAAAGTTAACAACTTTAAAGTGTAAAATTCAGTGGCATTTAGTAGATTCACAATGTTGTGTATCTGTCACCTCTATTTAGTTGCTTAAATGCCTTTTACCATGTGGAGGCAGTTCCCTTCTCTTTCTATTATAGTTTGTTGAATGTTTTTGTCATGAAATAGTATTGAATTTTTCTCAAAGCTTTTTCTGTATCAATTGAGATATCATGTGTTTTTTTCTCCATTCTATTAATGCCATGTCAATGTAGTTGATTGATTGTGCACATATTGAACCATTTTTTTGCATTCTGGGGATAAATCACACTTGGTCATAGAGTATAATACTCCTAATATGATGTTATTAAATAGATTTGGTTCCTATTTTTTTTTGTGGAGATTTTTGCTTGTATATTCACAAGCAATATTGATCTAGAGGTTTTTGTTTTTTTCTTGTGATGTCTTTATCTGGCTTTGGTATAAGGGTAAGGCTGGCCTCATAGAATGAGTTAGGATGTATTCCTTCTTCTTCTATTTTTTTTTGGAAGAGTTTGAGAAGAATTTGGGGTTAATTCCTCTTTAAATGTTTGGTAGAATTCACCAGGCCAATTCACTGATACTGGCCTACTCTTTCATGGTAGTTTTGTGGTTTATTATTATTATTACTTCTTCAATCTCTTTACTTGCTAAAGGTATATACAAGTTTTCTATGTCTTCTTGAGTCAGTTTTGGTAGTTAGTGTGTTTCTAGAAATGTTTCCATTTCATCTAGGTTATCTAGTTTGTTGGTATATAATTATTCAAAGTATTTTCTTGTAATTCTTTTTATTTCTATAAAGTTAGTAGCAATAGCTCTACTTTTATTTGTGGTTTTAGTAATCGGAGTCTTCTCTCATTTCTTGTCAGTCTAGCTGAAGTTAGTCAATTTTGTTCCCTTTTTAGAATAAACTACTTTAGGTTTTGTTGATTGCATTGTTCTTCTACTCTATTTCATTTAACTCTACTCTAATTTTTATTCTGTGGTTCCCTCTAGTTTTGGGTTTAGCTTGCTCCTATTTTTCTAGTTCCTTAATGTGTAAAGGTGGTTATTAATTTGGGATCCTTTTTCTCTTCGAGCAGAGGTGTTTATAGCTATAAATTTCCCTCTGAGCTTGGCTTTCAGTGGATGCCATAGATGTTGGCATGTTGTATTTTCATTTTCATTTATCTCAAAGTATTTTCTAACTTTACTTATAATTTATTCTTTGGCCCACTGGCTGATTAAAAAGTGTATTGATTAATTTTCATACACATGTAAATTTTTCAGTTTTCATTCTGTTATTAATTTCAACTTTTATTCCATTGTGGTTAGAGAAAATACTTTCTATAATTTTAACCTATTAAAATTGATTGAGACTTATTTTGTGGTCCAACATATGGCCTATGTTAGAGAATCATCTATGTGTGCTTGAGAAGATATGTATTCTGCAGCTGTGAGGTGGAGCCATCTAGACATGTCTTTTGGGTCTAGCTAGCTTATACTATTGTTCAAGGCCTCTATTTCCTTATTGATCTATTCATTAACACAAATGGGGAATTAAAATTTCCAAATATTATTGTGGAACTATTTTTCCCTTTGAGTCTGTTTTATATATAAATATATATATTTATAGATTTGGGGGATTTGTTATATGTAATACGTTTATAATTGTTATATCTTCACGATGGATTGACCCTTTTGTTGATAAACAATATCTTTTGTGTCTCTTTTAACAAATTTTGTCTTATATTTTATTTCATCTCACATTTGTATAGTAAAATCATCTCTGTTTTGGTTACTATTTGCTTGGAATATCTTTTTCCGTCCTTTCACTTTTAATCTGTGTATTTGGATCTAAAGTGAGTGTTTCATAAGTAGTATATAGTTGGGTCATATTTGTTCATATCCATTCTTTTGATGACTGCATTTTAATTGGATAGTTTGTTCCATTTACATTTAAAGTAGTCACTGGTAAGAAAGGACTTACTTCTGCCAGTTTTCTGTTTCTTTTCTGTAAATTTAGAACTTTTGTTTCTCAATTCTTCCATTAATGCTTTCTTTTGTGTAAAAGAGTGTAATTAGATTGCTTGTAACACAAAGGATAAATGCTCGAGGGAATGGAAACTCCATTCTCCCTGATGTGATTATTTCGCATTGCAAGCTTGTATCAAAATATCTCATGTACCCCATAAATATATACACCTACTATGTACTCACAATAGTTTTTTTATATTTTTATTTTAAATTCAGGGGTACATGTGGAGGTGTGTTACATAGGTGTCATGGGGGTTTGTTGTACAGATTATTATATCACCCAGGTATTCAGCCTAATACCCATTATTTTTCCTGATCTTCCAGACTGAATAATCTCAGATGACTTATATTGAAATCCATGAATTCTTTCTTCTGCCTGCTCAAATCTGCTGTTGAACCATTCTAGTGAATTTTTCATTTCAGTTATTGTGGTTTTCAACTCCAGAATTTCTATTTCCTTTATTTTGAAAATTTCTCTCTCTTCATTGATATTTTCTATTTGGTGATGCATTTTTACGTTTGTTTTCTTCTTTCTAGAAGGCATTCTATGGTTTCCTTCAACTCTTTGAACATATTTAAATTTTAAAGTTTTTGTCTAGTAAGTCCTATCAATGTTCAGGCTTCCTCAATGACCATTGCTACTGATTTCTCTTTTTCTGTGAATGGACCATAATTTTTTGTTTCTTTTGCATGCCTTATAAATTATTGTTGAAAACTAGACATTTTGAATATTATAATGTGACAACTCTGTATATCAGACTCTCCCCCTTCACTGAGGTTTGTTTCTCCCACTTGTTGTGAGTTGCTACTGTTTGCTTGTTTAGTGACATTTCTAAACTATTTTCATAAAGTCTGCCTTTGTGTGTGTATGTGTGGCCGCTGAAGTCTGTGTTCTGTTAGCTTAGAGGTCACCTAGTGTTTTGACAGAGTTTTCTTAAATACTTGGGGCTAATGAAAGAAAAAGAAAGAACAGTAAATATTAATATATACTCTCCCAGTCTTTTCAAACTGACTCTGTATTGGGACATTCCTTTAATATTTAGCCAGGCTGTTTACAACTCCACTTTAGCCTTCAGTTCCTGCTTGTATGAAGCCTGAACATCAGCCAGAGGTGACAGCTTAGGGTTTTCTCAGGCTTTTTCAGAACATACATCCAACTCTAAGCTTGTGCATGTCCTTCCTGATTCCCTGTGTACATGGGAACTTTTAAAATCCTTTATTCTCCCGTGTACTTCCTTTTCCAACCTTTTTCTTCCACTGATTTTCAGCCTGAGTGTTGCTTGTCTGGTTGTTATCCCTTGCTCCTGGCTGCTGTGCTCAATACTTGCAATTTTTTAGCAAAAACTTTTCAGGAAGCTGCCCTAGTCCTTGTAATGCTTCAAGTCAGATGAAATGAAGGCAAGCCCTGTTCCATTTGTTCAGGGAGCTACTCGGCAGATCAAAATAGACAACCACAGTCCCTTGAGAATAATGCCTATATTGCTCCCTTTGAAACTAGAAACCTGAACCAGCAGTGTGGGCTGCTTGACCTCACTATCACCACTTACCTAAGGATTGGAGAATGGTAGGCAGTTTAAGATGTCACGGTAAGTTTTACTGCAAAACAGTGGCTTCTTTTATTACCACACCTATCATTCATTGTCATAAGTTTTTGATGGAATTCCAAAATTCTATAGAAGATGATTCTGGTGGTTGTTGCCAGCTTACTGCTTTTGTGGATGAATAGAGACCTAGAGTTCCCACCTCTGTCATTTTCAACCTAGCTTTATGTCTCCTTTTTTAGTAATCTTTATTATCATTATCCACAAATGTGAACATACCAGCCTATGTGTCCTCATTCTGTCTACATTTTTGCAAACAACTACATTTTGGCTACTCTAGGGATTGGGGGCATACGGTTGGGAGGATGAAACTGGGAGGAGGCCCACACAGGCCCCGGAGGTAGGTTCACGGCCATTAGATAGATCCTTCCGTGAGCCCAGTTACCAAAGCATGGTCTATAGATAAGGGCACTGGCTCCAGGTGGGAACATTGCTTTGCCACTGTGAACTTCTTGATGGAGTGGAAGGGAGAGGGTGGTCATTGGCAGATAATAAGGGCCTAAGTCTTTCCCAAGTCTAGGAGTGGGCTGGGATGTTCACACCTGTGTCTGCAGGAATCCTCACAGTGTGGGAGGGAAAAGGGGATGGGCCAACACCCCTGTGCTGCTGAGTTCCCTCTAGAGCTATGAGGAGTCTGAAAAGTCTCCATTTGGACATGGCCTTCTAGGCTTTTATGAAGGTGTAATTCTCAATGCAAGAGAATGGAATATGTTTTATCTTAACAGTCTTTGAATTTGATTTATAATGTTCAAGTATTTAGACACATGGGGAGCCCATATTTGTGCTCTAGTGCCAAGCACTGCCAGCATTAGAGGTGGGCTGTTGAAGGACGTCTGTCTTGACCAGTCTAAAGCTTGAGCCTCTTGATCCCTTCTCTTTCTTGCTCAACTTCTTCACTAGGCATCAGGGACAACACACTCTCTTGAGTTTCCTCCTATCTCACTGGTAACTTCCCTCACTTTCCTTTGTTTATTCCTTTTCTCTTTCCATACAAAATAACACTGGAGGGCTCCAGGGCTCAATCCAGGGTCCTCATCTCTTTCTGTCCATGTTCTTATTATTATATCTCCATCCCAGACTTCTCTTGTGAAGTCAAACACTATGTATCCCCTGCCTGCTCAAGATTTTTACTTGGATGTCTTGACTTTCTGTATCCGAGACCTGCTTCATCTTTCATTTACTCAGGCTTCACATATTATCCTTGACTCCTTTCCTACTCTTGCATACCATATCCAATCATTCAGGAAATTGTCTTGGCCATGCTCTGAAAATACTGTATCCTGAATCTGACCACTTCTCAAGACTCCCCCTGCCTTTACCCAGTCGAGGCAACCATCATGGCTCATCTGATTGCTGCTAGAGCCTCTAGACTGGATTTCCAGGTTTCACTCTCACTTGCTACAGATTGTGTGATTCTTGTAAAACTAAAGTCAGATCATGCCTCTCTGCTTCTCAAAAATCTCCAGTCACTCGCCATTTCATTTTTGGTAAAAGCAAAAGCCCTTCCAGAGGTCAAGTGGTGAGCACATAACTCAGTCCTGACTGGGGACAACCGAGTATATGACAATGATTCAAAGTTTTGGAAAGATTGGTGTTCTTTGGTGTTGGACTTGGGCGGGGAGAGTGAAAGCCTGTATTCGGAAGACGCTGTTCAGCAGGTGGAGTGGGCTGGCCCAAGAGCAAAACACTGAGGAAAGGGGCTGAGAAATAGAAATAGGCATCTTCTGGACTTTGTAGCTACACCATGGGCCAATATACATAACCTAGTTTGGCTTAAAGCAGATGGAGCTGTATTCCTATTTCCTGCAACCAGGAGTCTTAAGTACAGCAGAGGCAAAGGGAGAGGCAGAAATTGACATTCACTGAACATTGCCTTTTGGTCAGGCACCATGCTAGGTGAGTTACACTAATTATCTTATTATATTCAACCCTTTCTTTTCTTATTTGTTTACAGTTCTAGTCCATTTCCCTTACCTATAATTATCTTTCAGTTCTTCCCTGGCACATGCTTTGAAACACCTGATTAAAACTCTTATTTTCATAATAATACATTCACTTTGCCTCCCATTAATATTTATGTAAATAGTTTCTCTATGTTAATTCCTAGTTGCTCATACATTTTTGTGTGTGTGTCTGTGACAGTGTGTTTTTATTTAGACTAGAAACTTTCTGGCAGCAAATGTAACATTTTCTATTTCTTCTTTATCTCCTCTCAGCATCTAGTACCGTTATTTGTTGTGACCAAAGGACTTTCTAAAACATTATTTATAGTGGTTAAAAATATTATTTGCCACAGGGCACTACATTATTTATGGCTTTAAAATAATTTATTTATAATGAGCCTTCTAAGAAAGATTATGCTTATTTTATCCTTTTAGAAATTTAGACAAAAACATGTCAAGTGCTTCGACAGTGTGAGGTACATTATTAAATGTTCAATAAATGGTATTACTATTATTATCTAAGAATTGTCCCACATTAGCATATTCTATTTGTCTTTTAATACATAACTCTATCTTTGGATACTGTTGTTTATGTCCACATCTTACTCCCTTTGATATACAACAAACCCCTTGATGCTGGATTGCTGTGTACTGCCTATTTGTGGGAAAAAGTGTGGAAAAGTGGAAAGAACAGGAGTTTAGAATCAGACTGGACTGGATGATTCCTGAGTCTACCATAGTAGCTGGAAGATCACAGCTTGTTTATTTTATTACATGCTGAACTTCAGTTTGACCCTTCTGTGAAATGAATATTGGTCACCTAACTCTTAGAACACTCATGAACAAGAAATGAGGAATTTTAAATACATGCTGCCTGGTATATAGGTGGTAATTCAGCAGCTAACATTTCTTCTCCGACAGTTCTCTGCAATGTTTTGCCCAGTACTGTGGTTTTCCCTTTTAATGAAGGCAGATTGAAAACACACAGGGCTTATTTATTCATCCCACTGGAGCAGGGGATGGTGTCTTCTTCATGTGCGTCGCTAGTGCCCAGCACGGGGCCTGGCAGAGAGTAGAGGCTCCTTGATTGTTGCTGGTCCAAACCTTTCACACACCTTGTGTCTATCTTCACCTGGAAAACAGCCCTAGACCTAGCCGATGGGTTCATTCAGGTGACATTGTGACTTTTACTTAAAATAAACTCATAAATATACAGAGAAGAGATGCACACATAGATTCTGGGGAAAATGAGGATTGTGAATCTTTAAATCTCTGAGCACTCTCTGGGTTCCATGACCATGTTTAAGCTAGTTTCAAAAAAAGCACTCAGTTGAGAGTATTGATTTGTCTTTGTGCTCACTGTGTTGCTTGGATATTGAGGAAATCTTACATTACACAATGTGCAAGTGAGCCTAATGCCTGGAGAAAGCTGGGGCTTGTGGTCTTGTCTGCGCCAAGTGCAATCTAGGCTGACTTTGTCTCCATTGTTTCTCCATCGCCTCTCACTCCTCAAGAGTCACTCTTAGCAGACGTGGCAAACCGTGCCAAAGAATATGGGTATACAAAGAGGTGGGGGGCAGGTGCTCTGTTTGGCATTGGAACCTGCCAAATCGACTACACTTTGCATTTTGGCTCTTTCATCCACCTGGTTTCCAACTCCAGGTGCTCTGCAGGTTTGGGTTTTCATCGATGTCACATGTACATGGTTTTCTGAATTTCCATTGCAGCTACTTGCATATAAATTGTTTTGATCTCTATAAAATTGATTCCAGTGTTAACACACATTTGTACCAATGATTGAAGTACTCTTCTCAGACTCTGTGACTGCATAACTTGAAGTTCTTGTTTTTCTACCCAATCTTTAGATTCTAGAGTTTTAACTGATTGTTCATTGTTGTGAAGCACCCGAGGTCATGCCATTTGTCCTTAAAATAAATCAAAGCTAGATCAATGGAGTTTTAATTTGAAGTTTAAAGAAGTTGCCCCAAATCTTCACTCATAATATAAATATTTGAAGATCACATTTAACTTTTTAAAAGTATTTTTCCCTCTCCCACTTGAGCTGGTATAATTAACATTAGTTCCACTTGACAGGACAATTCATGTGTTTGCTTCCAGAATTACAAAGAAGACGTATAAAAAATTTGTCAAAGATGGCAAATAGAAAAGATGCTGTTATGTCATGAGAGTTTAGTATATCTCAGTGTTGATTTAATAAGCATTGGGCCCCTATGGGGAAGGAACCATTGTGTGAAAAATATGTAGTATGCAATTAAGCTTTGTTTTCAAGGAATCTGTAATTAAGTACCTGGTAGTGAGGAATACCTGGTGTGTAGAAAAAATTGCTAACAAGACCTGAAAGGCAAGTCAGTGTACTCTGTACTCTGCAGATTCGGTGGAGACAGCACTTTCAATTGTTCATGGAAGGCTTCCTGGAGGAAGTGTCACTTGAAATGGGAGTTTATTGTTTTCTCATCTCATCAGATGCTGATAAACTAGAAAGTGGTAGTGAGGTATTCTGAAATGATCCATTTTGTACCAAGTAAGCCTTATGCCAAATAATGTGTTGGAAAATAAATATATTTTGATATTCATTCATTTAACAAACATTAATTTAGCATCTACTAGGAGATACCAATACAGACTTATTATCTGTTATTAACACACTAACATTTATTGAGAGTAGCAGTCAAAAAAAGACGGCCGGGTGCGGTGGCTCACGCTTGTAATCCCAGCACTTTGGGAGGCTAAGGCAGGTGGATCATGCGGTCAGGAGATAGAGACCATCCTGACTAAGACAGTAAAACCCCATCTCTACTAAAAATATGAAAAATTAGCTGGACTTGGTGGCACACGCCTGTAGTCCCAGCTACTCAGGAGGCTGAGGCAAGAGAATTGCTTGAACCCGGGAGACAGAGGTTGCAGTGAGCTGAGATTGGGCCACTGAACTCCAGCCTGGGCAACAGAGCGAGACTCCATCTCAAAAAAAAAAAAAGAAAAAAAAAACCATCTCAAAAACAAAAAAGTGTGTGTGTGTGTGTGTGTGTATATATATATATATATATATATCAAGTGATATGAGAGGTGAGTGTTGTGATGAAAATGGCATAGAGGGATGATAGAAGGCCCACGATCTTGCCTCCCCCACTTCCTCTCTGGGAACATACAGGGTTTGTTGTAGTCTGTCTCAAAACTTTGAAAACAAGTTTTCAAGAGTTAGAAAAGGATTGTTCGGTTTGCAGTTGCTGCTGTTTCCAAATGAAGGATGACTGTACCTCATTTCTCATTAAAATAGGGATGGTACTTGAGTACCCTCTGATGTTTGGGGCCATGACGTAATTTTCTGGCTGTGGGGGTCTCTGCTGTCTAAATCAGACCTTGCATATTTGTACACAGGAGATCACCAGATTCGTTTGTCTTAAGGCCAAACATGTCACAGAAGTTTATTTTCCCTCAGATTTTTGGGAAACAGTCTCTAGTGCTATAATCCACTGTGTTCCTCTGTCCCTAATAGAATACAAGGACAGGGATACCTAATAAGAGCTTCTAATGCAAAGAGTTATTTTTCATGAGCATAATGATCAAGTTAGAACCTCAAAGGATATTTTAACCCACACACTTTGGGTTTTCTGTCTTGGGAGACCTGGATGGCTATTGTCCCTGGTCCCTCCATGCTCATCCCCACACTTCCCACCCTGGTCCCTCCTCAGACTTCAGGCTGGGTTCTGTAATAGGAGGCCCTGCGGGGTGTGGAACAGGAGGGAGGGCGTGGAGCTGCTGTATTCAATTCCTGATCCCTCTGTTTCTCCCTGCACAGTTGCTGTGGGGAGAGATGTGCCTATCTCAAAACCTCCAGCCCCTGCTAGGTGCTTTCCAAACAGTCCTCCTCCTTCCCCCTGACCCCCACCTTCCTCTCCTTGCTCTGCCTGGGATATTCCACGATTCCTTACTGATTCCCACATCCTGCTCACACCTTTGCAGTCTCTTTATATAACACTCCTCACATTACCCGGCTTGAGCGTGCCATCTGTTTCCCACCAGGACCCTGACTGATACACAGAAAACCTAGATTTGTAAGTTGAGCTACACATTTGTGCTAGAAATCAGAAATTTGTTTTGCTTCGATCCCTATAAGTCAGACTGGTTTCCACTCAGTATTCTCACACCTTTATATTTGTCCCGGAAAACAGAGTTAAATGACTACTTAGGTATAGGAAAAGATGATCATTTTGTTTCAATTTGAAAAGCATTACCCTATAATATGGAGTGAGGACCTATTTTTAAATGGTTGGGTGGGATGAGCTCAAACTCTATGCAACATCTTTGAGTAAGTTACATTAACAAAACATAAGAGTAATACACTATGATATTTTATTGGTAAGCAGTAGGTTTAGCTGAGAGAAGCAAATACTTAAAATACAGTGATTAATAAAGATAAAAAGGCATCTCTTATTCACATGAAGTTTAGAAGGTTGGCAGTTCAGGAGAGTTATGGCAGCTTTACCCCACAAGGCCTTCAGGACACAGGCTGTCTACCATGTCTCCACCCGTGGGAAGGATAAAAGGAAAAGAAGAAGGGAAGGGAGAAAGAAGGAGATATTGTCAAGTGCTACAACGTGGATGAACCTGGAGGACCTTGTGATCTCCAGATTGAACAAAAAACGAGCAAGGCTTGGAAAGGCAAATACCGTACAGTCTCACTCATGTGTGGAATTCAGAAGTGCAGAGGAGCACGGTGGTGACCAGAGAATGGTTGGAGCATGGGGGTTGGGCGTGGGGGAGATGTTGGTCAAAGGGTACAAAACTTCAGCTAGAAGAAATCAGTTTGAGAGATCTATTGTATAATAGGGTGTTGCAAATATATTGTATCCTTGGAAAATGCTACGACAGTGGGTGTTAAGTGTTCCCAGCACACAAATGATAACTATATCTAATAATGCATATGTTGATCAGCTAGATTTAGTCATTTCACAATGTATATATACTTCAAAACATCATGCTGTACAGGATAAATATATACAATTTTTTTTTGAGGTGGAGTTTCACATTTTTTTTTGCCCAGACTGGAGTGCAATGGCATGATCTTGGCTCACAGCAACCTCTGCCTCCTGCGTTCAAGCAATTCTTCTGCCTCAGCCTCCCAAGTAACTGGGATTACAGATGCACACCACCATGCCCAGCTAATTTTGTATTTTTAGTAGAGACGGGGTTTCACCATGTTGGCCAGGCTGTTCTCAAACTTCTGACCTCAGGTGATACGCCCGCCTCGGCTTCCCAAAGTGCTGGGATTACAGGCATAAGCCACCGCACCCAGCTGAAATATATACAATTTCATCTGTCAGTTAAAACATTTTTTTAAAAAATAGAAGAAGACAGGACAGTGGTGAGGCATGTCTGCTGTTTTGAACCAAGATGTTCAGAAGCTGCCAGTGGTTGGGCTTTCTCTTATTCAAAGCAAAGCAAAGCCTCATGGTCTTCCTTAGTTCCAATGAGGCTGAGAGATGCAGTCCTTATCTGAGGCATCAACTTGCCTGGCTTTTAACTGTAGAACTGACAGAACTGGGGTTGGTAAATCATTTCTGTAAATGATCAGATATAAAATATTTTAGGTTTTGTGAGCCACATGTGATACCTGTTTCTCCTCTCCTTTTCCTCCCCTTCTTTCATCTCTTCCTTCCCCTTCCTTCACACTTAAAAAATGTAAAAACCAGCTCGTGAGCCACTCAAAATCAGGCTTCAGTCCACATCTGGCTCATGGACCATAGTTTGCTCACCTCAGTTTCTTCATCTGTAAAATGAGAAAAATATTGATACACATCTATATTTAAATATATGTTGTCTTAATATATGTCCATATTAAATCAACTCATCTAAAGAAATTGGATTGGTGCCTGGCACTCTGGAAACACTCCGTCTGTGGTGCTGTGAGAAGGAAGTTTATGCCTTGATCAAGTGCACAGGCTCAAAGCCAGACGAGGTGGATTTGAATCCAGGCTCCACCATTTCCCGAGATGGGTTTCCCTGGGCAAGTTCTTTAACATCTCTGTGCCTCAATTTCTTCATTTTTCTCTTTGGGTTGTTGTGGGAATTAATGCATAAAACGTCCTAGAATAGTACTTGGGATACAGTAAGTAGTCATTAATGGTTAACTATTCATACGATAAACCGTGTTTTTATTTATGAATTTTAGGAAATATCTATTGACTCATCAGCAAGAAAAATGAGGAAAAATCACCTTTATTCTATCATTTCTCCTCTCTCTTCATCCCAATGTTTGATATATAAATATTTTTAGCTCTTCTATTGGTTACTTTGACATTGCCTATAATGTATTTGAACTGTTCTGGTCCATATCGATCACACCATTTTCTATCAACACCCTGCTTTGTAAGATGAGTATAAGCACCTCTGCTGTTTCCACTGCTTTCCTGTCTTCCATGTCCCACTTCTCATCAATTTATACTTTCAGAACGTTGAGGAATGTCTGCATTTCATCTTGTAGTCACCACCAAGCTTTTCCTGCTTTTATAGTAAAAGCTATTTATATTTTATGTCATTATAACCTTACAGATTTATATTATTTATTACTTCTTAATTATTATTTCTTGCTTACTATTTATGTCACCATAACCTTACAAATAACATTTTGTTCTAGACCAAGAGGCATTGTGCCAGGACTACCTAGCTACCTTCGTGTGCCCAATGCTCTGACTGCTGGATCACTCTAGGGACATTGTTTCCATCATCAAGGCCAAATGAACTCTTTTCTTACACACCTTTTATTTCTTCAGATGAAACCACAGTTTAAATTGCTTTTTACTTAGACCATGGTTTTGTTTATATTTTTTGGATTTTCCAGAATTTCTCTTTGCTTTCCCCTATTCCAGCCATTTCCTCCTTTCTCCTCAAGAGATTGTTCATCTCCCATTGTCTTTTCCTAAAATCATACCACTCATTCCATTTAGTCCTTCTCCATCTCTCCCCACCCTCGAAATCTTTCTATCCTCTTGAATCCACAGCTATCCAAAAATGTCTTTATTTTGATCTCACACTTGAAGTTTTGCTGGAGCTAACATTCTAGGTTAAAACAAATTATTTTCCTTCAAGGCTTTTAAGGTACTATTCTACTAACTTGTAGCAACAGTGTGGCTAGCGAGAAGGCTGATGCAGTGTGTTTATCATCGCTTTACAGTTGGCTTTATTTTTCCTACTAGAGCTCGTGATGCTCTGACATGTGATGATAATGCGTGTGGGTCGTCACATTGTTTATTTATTGAGCTGCCCACTAGGGGCCTTGTAGTTTGGAAATTCAACTCCTCTTTCACTATGAGAAATTATTTTATTGTCATTTCCTCCTTTCTACTTTCTCAGTTTTTCTAGGGGTCTTTTTCATTGCGTATTGGAACTATTGGACTGGTCTCATCTTTTCTCTCATATTCCTGGTCTTTTTGTCTTTTTATTTTACATAATATAAAATTTTCTTTTTTCTTAACTTTGTGTTTTAGGGCTTCTCTTCAGATTTTTATTTTGACAATTCCATATTTAAATTTTAAGAGAGTCCTCTTATTCTCTGTTTAAAAATTTTACGTATGGCCTTTTTCTCATTGTATGCATATAATATCTCAGCTACTATTTTTAATTTTATTATTTGGGGTTGTTAGTTTTTCATTTTTATTGTGTTCCCTGAATTTACTCTAATTCCTCTGGGGTCAGTTTTTCCATTGATATGTTTGGTCTTTCTCTTTCTAGTGATTATTTTTTCATATAACTAATGATCTGTTTATGATTTCTTGGGTAGAAAGTATAACTGTTCTTTGTTATTATATATTTAAGATGTTTTTGAAATTCTGTATCTCTTCTTTGAGTAGAAATTCTGGCTGAAGATTCTGGGCAGAGTAGAGAAAGGTTTAATCACTAGGAATCTTCGCTTTCTAGTAAGCAGATAAGAAAGGAGTCAAGCTGAGGCCCTACCAAATGTCAGAATAAGAAGGCTTTTCCCTGGAGGTAGAAACGCATGCATGAGATGTCTTGGAGCTTCCCAGACACTTAATGACAAGTCTTTAGAGGACAGCTGTCAGGTTTTGCCTGTGTGGACATTTCAACTTCACATCCTCTATGGGCGTGGTTGGAAGAGCTGGGGTGGAGATGAAGGCAGCTGGGACTGCTGCAGGTTTACTCCTGCTTACACCATCCCCATCACTTTTAGACTCACTGGAGTTTGTCAGACAGACTGGTATTATCTCTTCTGCAGCCTCTTAACAGAACATTCTGGGTCATAGCTTTCTCCCTTCATTTCATGCATCCATTCACTCTCATCTGCTTTTCATTTTCTTGAAATATAGTGAAGTCATCATTCTTTGACAAGCCCTCTCCAATTGTTGATGTGAGGTTCTTTCCTTTTTTTTTTTTTTTTTTTTAAATCAGTTTTAACATTCATTTCTGTGGGATATCAGGAAGGATAATAGACAAATCTGGCTGACTAATTTGTCATCTAGAGCCCCAAGTCTAGGTTTATCTTTTAAATTGAAAAGTAAGGGATATTGTTATGATGAGTACGTCCTGGAGATCTAGTGTACAGCATGGTGGCTATAGTAAATAATAATAAATACTTGAAAATTTTTAAAAGAAAAAGAAAAGTGACATTTTTCCTAGTTTTGGTTTGTTTGGAAATTAAAGAATATGTTATAATTGTATGTATTGCGAAAGCAAAGCATATTAGCCAAGCACATAAACTTTAGAGTCAAAGTCACTTAGGCTCAAATTCAGTGACTGCCATATTGTAACATCTCAGTTTTCTTGTTTATACAATGAGAATAACAATGACAATAATAATAATAATACATACCTTACAATCAGATAATAAAATAAAGTATTAAACATGGTTATTGGCACATGGTAAAACTTGCAAAGTTATCAGCTTTATTATTATTTATTAAATCTTTTTATGGTTAAATGTATATATTAACTACAAAATGTGAATAATTTCAGGTGGTGTATCTATTTTGATATGTTACTGATTAAGATCTTCCCTCATTAGAAATGGCAGTTTTTGGTCGGGCGCGGTGGCTTATGTCTGTAATCCCAACACTTTGGGAGGCTGAGGCAGGTGGGTCACCTGAGGTCGGGGGTTCGTGACCAGCCTGGCCAACATGGCAAAATCCCGTCTCTATTAAAAATACAAAAACTAGTGGAGCGAGGTGGTGGGCTCCTGTAATCCCAGCTACTTGGGAGGCTGAGGCAGGAGAATGGCTTGAACCCGGGAGGCAGAGGTTGCAGTGAACCAAGATCGTGCCATTGCACTCTAACTTGAAACTCCGTCTCAAAAAAAAAAAAAAAAAAAAAAAAAAGACTATTATTGTAGGGGTCTTTAATCAGATTTTAATGTATTTCATCAGGGATGTAAGACACTTTCCAGGCTCCTGTTTAAATTATTCTAACATTTTTCTACATCTTAAAAAAATGGTAAGACTCTAAAACTTTGTTACACACACTGTATTAGTTTAGAAAAAAAATAAGGCTTCTTTTATAGTATCTTGCTCTTTATTAATTGGCTGAAGTACTTAGAACGCTTTGGGGGCACATTAAAATTCTACATAAAAGGAGTCTTAATAACTTTTTGATAATAACAAAAGTTCTGACTAAATTGAAATTGATTTTGTACCTTAGTATTAATAGCTGTACAGCTATTATATAGCTATTAATGATGATACAGCTATTATAATTACAGCTATTATAATAAATGAGGGAATTATTTTACTGGTTAAACATTACATTATCATCTGCATAAAATGGTAATTTTTTGCTGCTTGAAAATACTTTATTAGCATAGCCATACTGTGTGTTTATGTTAGCTGAGAATACCTTCCCAATAGAGTATAATATTTCCTTTAAAATAGCAGGAAATATTAATACTTTCCAGTGAAAAGATAAATGAGTACTTAAAATACCTTTAGAAGTATTTTAGGAATGTGGAATCTGGGTTTGAAAAGAAATTTTTACAAATCTGTAATTAAATAACGTAATCCCATTATTCTACTTAACTCCTTAGCTTGCTGAGTGGTATCTGTGTATCAGAAATTGTTGATTCATAGCAACCATTTTAATCCTGTGGTGATACTTTTAATTCACTTACAAATGACTCTCTGTGTGAAAGGTCATAGCTGCTCTGTCCTTTACGGTCAGCGATGGCTCCACTGCGTGTGAGGGATTTGGTTTTTGGCCACGGGGACTTTGCTCGGAGGACTAATGGAACTTTTATAAAGCTAGCACAGTCCCCACCGTTTGTTCTTAGGGGAGATTTTATAATCAAGCTTTAATGATAGAAACGTCTATGGTTGGTACATTCAAGGACATCGTTCCCAGCTCTGTGAGTAAAAGATATGATCACCTCATATAAAGTAGGAAGGGAGATGAGGAGCGTGAACCTGAACTGCGCATCTGGGAGCAGTTCAGGCACGGTGCTCTGTGAAATATGGTAGTAAAACCCAACTCTCCTGAAGCTTTATTGTCTGGCGGGTTAGTAACGGCCTGGTTTATTTCCATACGCAGGGCATTCACTTGCCCTCCTTGCCCCCACCTCTGCCCTGGCTAAAGAGCTTTACTTCCTTGAAAGCTCTTTCTGAACCCTCCAGTCCCTTGTTTATGATAGGCACCTCTTCCTCATCCTGCTGACAAATGCCGCACCTGCTTGCTTCGTCAGTTCAAGAGCTTCAGAGCTATTGACATTTTGAGTCATTCTATTTTGATGACTGTAGGCAACGTATTTCCAGATTGATACCTCATCCATATGTCTCTCCCTCACACAAAAATGAAAATATACCTTGTTCTTTCATTTTGCCATTCACTTTTATATGACACTTACAAAGGTCAACATCCAAAAAGATTATTGACTTGTGTAATATAGTTGTGCAGTAGTGATGGGGAAACATATCTTGTCTCAGGATTTTATAAAATGTTCTTAGGAGAGCAACAGTGAATTGAGGTGGATGAAACAGAGTCCTGGATTATAGTGCCCTGCTACCCAAACTGCAGGCCCTGGACCAGCAGCTTCATTATCTTTTCACATCCCATTAGAAATGCAGGCTCTCAGGCACCACCCCAGACCTCCTGCATCAGAGTGCTCCTTGCAGGCCCCTGGAAGGTTTGTGTGCACGCTGAAGTTTGTTATGTGCTGCACAGCTGGCTGACGACATAAAGTTGTTTCTAGAAATGTCACATCTGATGAAAGACTTTACAACATAATAAACTAACACTCATGTTCTCATCTCCATCGTGGTCTGGAACATCATAAACCATAATGTTTGTTGAATGAATAAACAAAAGACCTGGGCTGCTCTTTGGCAACAGCTGTTGGTCTCCTAGATGGTCTTGTAATATTTTGGGGGTGAGAGTTATGTGGAGTCATATATAAGGTCCTAGAGTCTTTTTCCTTTTCTCTTTCTTTTGGCTTCATTTCTGTTCTGGATTCCTCCCATGAATATGATTTCTTTGTGTTTCTTTTTGGCTGTGAATACAACATATTTTTTTAATTGACAAGTAAAAATTGTACATTATTTATGGTGTGAAACATGATGTCTTGATATGTGTATACATTGTGAAAGGGCTAAATTAAGCTATTTAACATGTGCATGACCTCACATATTTATCATTTATTTTGTGGTGTGAACACTTAAAAGCTACTCTCTTAGGAACACTAAAAAGTAATCAGTATACTGTTATTAACTGCAGTTACTATGATATGTAATAGATCTTTTGAATGTATTCCTCCTGTCTACTTGAAATTTTGTATCCTTTGACCATCATCCCCCCAGTCCCTCCACCCCTCTAAATACAGCAGATTTCTAAAGGCCATACTCTTTGGAAAAATATTCCTTAAATACAAGGAGGTGGGTGCTCTTTGGCAGCCCATGAGGGGATCCTGCCACACCAGCTGTCCCTGCACTGGGCCAGGCAGTGGGGAGCTGGGAGCCTGAGGGGCAGAGGCTGCTCTGCGTCCAACAGTACAGCTCTGGGAGCCATGGATCCTGGATGTAGAGCTGCAGCATTGAGTGGGAAATGCAAGGAAAATCTCACTATTCTATCAAAGTGAATCTCAGGGAGCACACACCAACTCTGTCTTATTTGTAACAAATTCTGACCACAGACTCTTTGGGGATAATTTAAAAATCTGGACATATGTTGGAATATGATGTAAATTCTAACATTGGTTGAAGGACTCTTGTGATGATGTTGGGCCCTCCTGGATGCCCCAGGAAAATCCCCTCATCTGAAGGCCTGTTGATTAGCAGCCTTGATTCCCCTTTGCCATGCAAGGCAATGCAGTCTTCATTTCTAGGGATGAAGATGCGGACTTCTTTAGGAGGCTGTTACTCTGCCCAACACAAACAGATGTGCAGAAAAGGTCTCCAAGTCTTAGCAAATTTTTAGACATTTTAGATACTTTCCTTCAGTGTCTTAAAAAGTTGAACCTTATTTGCATGTATTTCAACTCAAAGTCAACCGTATCATCCTGATGGAAGTCAAGCGGAAGAACTACGTTTTATCTCTTTCTGCGTGTTTGAATTTGGGGTCTCCAAAGTGAAAAACAAAACAAAAAAAACTTTAACTTTTTTAAGGGGAGTGGATGGCAATTTATTTCGTGTGAACTAAGATGCCTAGTAAGCTGCATTTTCTCATGTGAACTACAGGGTGCAGTTTGATTGGGAGGGGTTGCAGTTAGAAGAGAATAGACTTTCCTAGTATTTAGCATGATTTAGGGTAATGTCAATCTCATTCACCCCTGTATTTTTATGCTTTTGGCCCCAGGACTCCAGGAAATCTTAGGTTTTCAGTTGTGCCCATTTTGAACTCAGGAAGGAGGCATAGAAACTCAGTTCTTTTGTGAAGCATTTCTCGGAACTATCCCTTCTCATTGTTGTTAAGGTTCATTGCAGGCACTTCACAGTTCTTTATTTCTCACTACACAATTAAGACGAATTTGGTGATGACAGGGAGGTATATTTGAACTTTGGAAGTAGGTGGAGAACAAACAGCACTCCTATTCCTTGTGTAGACAGCACTAGAGTGTGTCTTAAGGAAAGTGGGTCATGTTTTCTAGCAGTTTTGTGGGGTGAGGGGCAAGGGGACAGATAACAAAGGGAGTGGAGAAATTTTTGTTTTTTATTTGAGAATGAGTGCAAATCATCCATCTCTTCTGCACTGAGATACAAATGAAATCATACCCAGGTGATATCGCAGGCCACTGATACATGATGAAAACACTGTAAATAGACTTTTTGGAACATTAAAATGTGGCTCTTCTCCACTTTGTCCATGTGGTCATAGAGCCACATCTTGTCTCTGAGTTTCCTGCACTGGATCCAGGCCCGCGGTAGGGGAGGACCAGAAGGAAGACTGAGTAGTTCTCTGTTTATTCATATGAGTCAGGAACAAATATAAGCTTCAGGGCACATCAAACGTACACCAATGAAACGTGCCAGGGCTTGAAGAATTGTTGGTCTGGTATCGATGGTAATAGTTCTGTGCTTTAGCTTTACTAACGACTTTGAAAGAATTTCAGTGTTGGAATAATGTTGTAACTCTTTCTTAGAGTTGAGGCTCACGGTCTGGCTGAAGAGGCACACTGTAGCTGTGCGCCAAAAGATGGCATTGAACTTCAAAGCAAATTTGCATTATTAACTTGCCTTTGCTTTTAGTTAGTATACATATGAAGAAATAAGACTTTGAATCTAGGAAACCCTACAATCTTGTGTGTAAAATAACCCAACTTCATGCTATTTAACACTTTACAGCAAAATTAATACAGGGTTAAAGGCAAAGCAATGTAACTTACAGAAAACAGCAGTGGTAAAACATTATTTGGCAAATTATTTAAAATGCTCCTAATGCCAATATCAAAGGGTGAGAAAACTTAATAGGCGTGGGAAGAGAAGAGCAATTAAAGGTGTCAAAAGATCCACAAAAATGAGTAACATCCAAATAACTAAAATAGAACTAGGAAAGAGGTGACACGGGAAAGAAGAGATGACAGCTCAGAGCAGTGGCCCCCGAGCGCCCTTTGTGTGGCCGTGAGGAGTGGCCTTGGGCTGGCCCCAAGCCCAGCAGAGGGTAAAGCGATGGTGCTGAAGGAGTGAGCTGAGATGTCTTTAGACCTCAGACCTCGGACCTCAGCCCAGTGCTCCGCCACTGTACACCGGGTAGAAGCCATCAGGCAGATCTGTGGAACTGGGGACTCCTTAAAATTCAAAACTTGTATGGAGGCAGGATTCTGAGGTGGCCCCCAAGATCTGCGAACCCTGCTGTATGTGCCCTGCAGGATCCTGGGACTGTGAGCAGGATGGAGCTTACCTCCATGGTGAGGTTTTGTTGTGTGGTACAGTTGGTTTAGGAAGGGAGCTTATCCCCAGTGGCCTGACCGAATGTCCTGAGCCCTTGAGATCTAGGTCTAGAGGTTGGGAAGCAACATGTCAGAGAAGCCCAGCAGGAGAGGAGTTTGATGTGAGAGAGTTTTCTATAGTTGACTTTGAGGATGGGGTCCACATGGTAAGGACTGAGAATGGCCTTTTGGGGCTCAGAGCAGTCTGGTGCCAGCCAGCAAGAGAAGAGGGACTCAGTCCTAAAGCTACAGGAGTGAATCCTGCCACAGCCTGGATGGGCATGGAAGAGGTTTCCAGCCCCAGATGACTGTAGATCCTGCCAAAGCCTTGATTTTGGACTTGTGAAACCCTAAGCAGAGAACTCAGCCATTTTGCAGGTGAACTTCTTACTTAAAGAACTGTGAGTGTCACAGACTGGATTAAGAAAATGTGGTACATATACACCATGGAATACTATGCAGCCATAAAAAATGATGAGTTCATGTCCTTTGTAGGGACATGGATGAAGCTGGAAACCATCATTCTCAGCAAACTGTTGCAAGAACAGAAAACCAAACACCACATGTTCTCACTCATAGGTGGGAATTGAACAATGAGATCACTTGGACACAGGAAGGGGAACATCACACATCCGGGCCTATTGTGGCTAGCGGGGAGGGGGGAGGGATAGCATTAGGAGATATACCTAATGTAAATGATGAGTTAATGGGTGCAGCACACCAACATGGCACATGTATACGTATGTAACAAACCTGCACGTTGTGCACAGGTACCCTAGAACTTAAAGTATAAAAAAAGAAAAAAAAGAACTGTGAGCTACTTGGGAGGCTGAGGTGGGAGGATCACTTGAGGCCCAAGTTTGAGATTAGTCTGGACAACATAGTGAGATCCTCTCTCCCCCCCAAAAATTTTTGAAAATAGCTGGGTGTGGTGGCATGTGTCTGTTGTCTCAGCTATTCAGGAGACTGAAGTAGGAGGATCGATTGAGCTCAGAAGGTTGAGGCTGCAGTGAGCTGTGACTGGGCACTGCACTTTAGCCTGGGTGACAGAGCAAGACCTTATCTTTAAAAAAAGAAAGAAAAGAAGAAAAAATAAAAGAAGCCAAGTGTGGTGACTCACACCTGTAATCCCAGCATTTTGGGAGGCCAACGCGGGTGGATCACTTTAGTCCAGGAGTTTCAGATCAGCCTGGGCAACATGGCAAAACCCTGTCTCTACTAAAAATACAAAAATTAACTGGGGGTGGTAGCCTGCGCCTGTGGTCCCAGCTACTTAGGAGACTGAGGTGGGAGGATCACCTGTGCCCAGGAGGTCAAGGCTGCAGTGAGCCGAGATGAACCAATCTGCCTTGGATACTGAGAGATGACTGTAATTCCTGTAATTCATAAAATATTTTACATCAAAATTATAGATTTTAATTTTGTATTAGGAATCCCTAGAAGATATGCCATTTTAAAGGATGCCTGGCTGGGCACGGTGGCTCATGCCTGTAGTCCCAGTACTTTGGGAGGCTGAGGTGGGCGGATCGCCTGAGGTCAGGAGTTCGAGACCAGCCTGGCCAACATGGTGAAACCCTATCTCTACTAAAAATACAAAATTAGCCAGATGTGGTGGCACATGCCTGTAATCCCAGCTACTCAGGAGGCTGAGGCAGGAGAACCGCTTGTACACAGGAGGTGGAGGTTGCAGTGAGCTGAGATCGTGCCATTGCACTCCAGCCTGTGCGACAAGAGTGACACTCTGTCTCAAAAATAAATAAACAAGTAAATAAATAAATAAAATGGAAAAGGAAGTCCTTGAAATAGATGTAGCCATATTCCCTACATAAAGATGCCATCTAATTCATCCTGACATTCTTAACCTGGTAGATACTGTCACCAAATATAAAGGGTATGGGCTAGAGTTTTAGATCAATTTGGCCTTAAAACTTGAGAAACGAGGAAAACCGGTTAGGCTTATTCACACAGTCATTCTTCAATGACCACTGCTGAGTGAAGCAAGGTTTTGTACAACCACTGCACTGAGGCTGAGGTGCCCTGCGATGCCGCTTACTGAGGGCTTTGCTGTAGATAGAGAAGCTTTGGTATCCCTGAGAAATGCCCACTCTATCAGCAATAAAGACAGTTGATGGCTTAGCCTGAATAAATTAGTTCCAAGAGAACATGTGATATATCTTTCTGGGTTTAGCCCCACACCCTCACACTGCTCATCAGAGATATTTCCCTGATACATATGGGAGAGGCTAAGTAATTGAACCACCAGTGAATGGAGCTATATAGATACATCACCCGTCTGGATCTTTCGAGCCAATGATGGAATAGTTTTCTTTTAATTCCTGTTCAGAGTGACTTTGGCTCATTTCTTCGTTTCACTCGTCCAGGGTGGAAAGACAGAGAGAGTACTTGCAGTTTCCACTCACTAGTAGACAGGCATAATAATAATCAAAGAACATGAAGCTGAAGCCAAAACCTTTGCCAGACGAAGAGAAACAAATTGCACCGAAAAATCATCCCAGACTTCCTGGCGGTTGCAGTGGCAGCTCTTGTTATTGTATTTCTCAGCCCCATCTTTCTGTTTTTCTTATGGCAAATGTCACATTGTTGACTTTCCATCGTGTAATGTCAAAAAGAATGATCATTAAGCAACCTTTTGAAAAAACAAACATCTTTACTTGGTCTATGAAAGATCTGGAATAAAGAAATTTCTGAAAATGTTTCCTGCATATTTCAATGGAGTGGGCACTTGAAAAGGCGATGTTATTCTGAAAGCACTAGTTGATTGTTAGAAACTGGTTGCATTACTTTGTGTCAAAATCATGCACAAAGAAGGTAGATGGTTTTCCTATTATTTTAAGGGTAGAAAAAATATTTTATGAATGACTAAGGAGTGTGACAGAAACTACAGAAGGGGCATGGTAGGGGTCACTCTGAGCCTCAGGGCTTACAACCCCTGCCTGCATACACCACCCTGGAGTGTCAGAAAGTGTGGTCTTCTAAAAAAAAATTAATTGATTATATTTCATTGACAGATACAAACGTGGCTTCTTGCCCAATTCCAATGTTTATGTATTTTCTTTCATAATAAATATGCTTGTATCACTGACAAGATAGGAAGCAAGATGTCACTAGGTCTACCCGCTTCCCACCTCACCCCACCTCACTTGTGAATAGAGAAAACCTGTGGCAAGGCTTTTCCCGATTTCCTCCTTCTCCAGTTAATACTGGTGCCATTGTTTTTATCCAGCTAGCTATGCTCATCTTTCCTTTCTTCCTGACTGTGGGAGAGCAGAAAATGTAGACCTGGCTCCAGAGACGACTCTGAGAATTTTCTTGCATTTTCACCTAAATAATCCAAGAAGCAGGCCGGTGTGGTGGCTCATGCCTGTAATCCCAGCACTTTGAGAGACCAAGGTGGGCAGATCACTTGATGCCAGGAATTTGAGACCAGCCTGGTCAACATAGTGAAACCCCATCTGTACTGCAAATATAAAAAATTAGCTGAGTGTGGTGGTGCGTGCCTGTAATTCCACCTACCTGGGAGGCTGAGGCAGGAGAATCACTTGAACCTGGGAGGCAGAGGTTGCAGTGAGCTGAGATTGTGACACTGCACTCCAGCCTGGGCAACAGAGGGAGACTCTGTCTCAAAAATAATAATTAATAATAATAATAATAATAATAATCCAAGAAGCAGTGGGGACATCGGTTAAGAATCCCATCCACTGCATTTCTGTTCACTAGTGCCTCTTGAGATAGGAGTTAACTAGGTGAAGAGGGCTTGAAGGAGTATTCTTTGTGAAGAATAGACAAGACGGGCAGCAGGGAAGGGGAGATGATGGGACAAGAGGGGAGACGGATGGGGACCGCACAGGCTGACCCTGTAGGCCACGTGGAGATTATTGCTTCTATTCTAACAGCACTGAGAAGCCTCTGAAGTGTGTAATCGGAGGGCGAAGGGAGGTGCTTACAGAGGACACCTTGTTGGCTGCAGTATGGAGAATGGATTAAAGGAGGGAACAGAGAGGATATCCAATCAGGAGGACGTTCGAAGGTCCCGGCAAGAGGTGGTACAGGTTGAGCACCCCTGATGCAAAAATCTGAAATCTGAAATGCTCCAAGATCCAAAACTTTTTGAGTGCTGACATGACACCACAGGTAGAAAACTTCAAATGTAAGTACTTCATACAAACTTTCATTCATGTGCAAAATTACCAGAAATATTGTGTAAGATAACCTTCAGGCTAAGTGAATAAAACATATGTGAAACATACAGGAAATCCGTGCTTTGACTTGTGTTTCATCTCCAAGATATCTTATTATGTGTAGCAAAATGTTCCAAAATACTAAAGTATCTGAAACTTGAAACTTTTCTGGTCCCAACCATTTTGGATAAGGAATAATTCACCTGTATTCCCTTGGGCTTGGGAGGAGGTGGAACAGAGAGGATTGGTGGTGGATCGTCTGAGGCAGGTGAGAGGGAGGGAGACGTCTAGGAAGATTCCTGGATCTTGGGGTGGTTATGCTATTCTCTGGAACCTAGAACCTTGGAAAAGAATATTTACTTATTTAAAATTTTACTTTGTTTCAGATAGAGAGCTTGCATTCCATTTTGGATGTATTAAGTTTAGGGTTCATTTTAGAAAATCAAGAGATGTCCTGAAGTCATAAGATAGCTAATTTCTCTATCACCTGGTGGGAAAAAATTGAGAAAACAAGGTAAAATTCTAGAAATAAAATTCTATAGTGTTAAGGCAAAAATCAGAGAAATTTCCAATTCAATTTTCAAGATACTCTTTCACATACTGTAATTTTGTTATTTTTCCAACAAATTGTGGCAACATTTACATTTTCATGATGACTTTTGAGACAAGAAAAGGGACGGTGGTGACAGAAGGTGGGTGGAGCAAGCTTGGAGGTAGCTCTGTGGGTTGGCATGCGGGAAGGGGCAGTTGGTGAAGGGTTCCTTCTGAGTCATCGGATTTGCTGAGAGAAATGAGCAAGGTGGAGCAGGTGAGCTGATTTGATCCAATCCTTAGAACCGTAACTGCCAACAGAGAGAAAATACAGAGGTAGCTTTAAGGAAAACATAATTTTTTTTTCACATTTCCCTTTGGGAAGACATACCATTTAGCTTGATTTTTGAGCAGAGAGATACAAAAAGCCCCATAGTCCCTATTAAACCTCAATCCTTGGAAACATAATTTATCAGATCCTTAAAATGAGTCAAATATTTTCCTATAAGAATGTCCTGTAGACCATAAGAAGGAAACTAAATAAAAGTTCAGTATCTGTCTGGATATCCTTGTACACATTTAGATTTTCTAGTGGTGTCATTGCATGATCCAGATTTCTACAAGGAAGAGTGATCTTTCTATGGGAATTTCAAAGGTGAGTTATACATGTGGGTGCTTTCCTTTTCAGCCAAAACACATACTATTAAGAACAGTTGTAAATCAGGTGAAATAATTTTTTTCCTTCACATTTTAAACCATACTATCAAGGGAGAATTAGGAAACAGAATTTGCCAAATGTGACATTTTTTGGTGAAAATTTATTTATTTATGTCTTTATATTAAATTAGAGAGTGAAGGCAACAAATAGAGATAAGCTAAATGTTGTTGGCTAAAGTGTGGAAGAAAGATTCAAATCATTTCAACTAAATAAGGATTCTGTGGCATCAAATATCCTGCAGAGAATATAAAACAAAGTTTTAAATGTACAGCATATGTCTGTTCTCAGGGTCATCAAACTGCATTTTTATCATTTTTATCACCTGGTCTGAGAGAGCGAAGGGCCTCTCCTGCGATATCTGAGTGCTGCCCTGTAGCTGACAAGTGTCTCTCCGGGGATAGGGCTGACCCACTCCCCCAGAACAATTCTCTTTCACAGAAGTGGAGCCCCCTGGCTTTTCTGAGACCTTGCAGAAACTTGTCTATTTCTTCTGTTAAAAGCAATAAACTTGTGCAATTATTAATACTGAATATATGTAGAAGTAAGATATTCTATTTGGCGTGGCCCAGTTTCAGTAGCAAGAGAGTCATACTTTCCTGGGACTGAAAGATTCACATATTGTACATAATAGTTTTTAATGAAAGTCGGCACAATTTCAAAGTTTATCAAATATAAAGAAAGAACTAGAGAAGTATGTTCCTCTTTTTCTTTTCTAGAACTTATTTTTCTTATTTTCAGGTTTCCTTTTTCTCCTCCCTGGCTTCACTCCCACCCCAGTTTTCTTTCTCTGACTTTACTTTGGCATTGCCTATTTCTATCATTTGCTCCTTTCAAGAATCCTATTGTTCTCAGAGTTCTTTTCTGTCTTTTCCTTCACCACATTTTTTTCTGTCTCCTTTCAACTGAAACTACAACCTATTGGTTCAGCCCACTGGCTTCCTAGGTAAGAAAATGTGTCTGACTCATTGGCTAAATATAGGTGCCCCTGCTGAGCTGGTTGCTTTCTTTAAAGAATTCTCAGTGGTGTTCTCTCAGCTGCTTGTCTTTTCTATTTAACCTCTTTTTTTTTTTTTTTTTTTTTTTAAAAAAAAGAAAATGCTATGCAGGTCTTATTTGGTAGAATGATTAGTTATACAAGAAAATGCAGAAAACTTTCCCTTGAGAAACACTTAGGTTAACCTAGTTGAAGAATTTCCTCTTTAATACCTCAAATATGTATCTCACTTTACAGCTCATCAATGGCTCAAAGCAAAGTTGAGTCTCTCCTCTGGCCCAGAAAGGTGGACATCAGCTTGATGGATGAGAACTTGGGCTCCAGAGTCCGACAGGCTTGGGTCTGAATCCTGCCTCAGTTCATGTTGTTCTACATTTGTGGCAATTGATTCAACCTCCCCAACAGCCAGTATGCTCAGCTGCAAAATGGAGGTAGTAATAAAGTCCTCTAGGGCTGTTGAATGATTAGTTTTATGTGCCTTGTGCATAGGCAGGACCCACTGGAATTTTTTTTTTTCTTTGACAAGAGTCTCGCTCTGTTTCCCAGGCTAGAGTGCAGTGGCACAATCTCGGCTCACTGCTACCTCTGCCTCCCAGGATCAAGCAATTCTCCTGCCTCAGCCTCCTGAGTAGTTGGGATTACAAGCACGCACTACCACGCCTGGCTAATTTTTGTATTTTTAGTAGAGACGGGATTTCACCATGTTGGTCAAGCTGGTCTCGAATTCCTGACCTTGTGATCCCCCCACCTCGGCTTCCCATAGTGCTGGAATTACAGGCTTGAGTCACCGTGCCCGGTCTGAATTTTAATTAAAAAAAAAAGCTACTTTGGATGCTCTTGGGAAAGTGGAAGTAGTATCTTTAACATGCCTTCTATAGCAATAAGAATGAATGAGTTCTAGGTCCAAGTGAATATGCTTCCATCATAAAAGAATTCTCTTCTCTTAAATTGAATGTGGAAAGAAACATTGACCAAGGTTTAGGCACTTCAAGATATTTCTTAGAGAAAATGTTGTGATCATAGTTCTTAGAAATGATAAAAAAGAAAAACATACATCAATACAGCATAAGTGAGACCATGCTCAAAAATTAAGACCCATCAATCAAATATTTCTACCCATTACAAATATTATTTATCCAAAATAGTAATTTGATTTTAATTACTGTTTAGGTTGTTTAGTATAATATTTAATATATAACTGGTAACAATGAGTAGTTATACTTATAATGGCCAATGTAACTCATTTGGTTATATTTATTTTATATATTTGTTTTTTATATATATATACACACACATACACACACATAAATATATATTTGTTTTGTATGTGTATATATGCATACACACTCACATAAATATATATTTACATATACTTTTTCACACAGAATTATTTGACAAAATTGCTTGACTTTAAAAATAATTCCGTGATGATGGCAGAATGTGAGGAGTCCTTCCTTCTCTCCCCAAAAACCCCAAAACATTTACTGAGGGCTTGCTAAATGGGAAGATTTGGCTCCAATTAACTATTATTATAGGTAATTGAAATGACCACCTTAAGCCAACCGCTCACACACTACATAAAATCATGATCCCCAAACTGGTGTTTTCCAGTGGGGCTTTGCACTTTGAGATGCACACGTGTCCGCTATGAAGGACCTGTTTAAAAAGAAAAGTTTCAGTAATTACAACTATGTGTGATAGTTCACTTATTCATTCATTCAGTCATTACATTTATTCTGTGACTATGATTTTCCAGCCATTTTTCTAGTTTTTACATATGTAGATGTTAATGTCCTACGTAAAGCCGTGTCTTCCCTGAGTTTTCTCCCTCTTCGCTTCTCATTGCAGAGACGGGCTGGTTGTGTCAAGTCTTGGTTACTTGTGTATGTGTGCATAGGCCCATACAATGCTCTGGAAATAACCTCTTAAAAAATAAATTTTGTATTTACACGGACCTTAAGATAATTTAGGAGATATATGTGTGTGCATAGATATATGCATATATTAATATATGTGTACATTATATAACAAATATTATTCATAAATACAGATAAACATATATGTGAATAAATATATAAAGGACATGAACACATATTTGTTTATATCTATATCAGAGCTTCAAGTGGAGGTGGGTTGACAAGATGTACAGTGTGCTAATTGAACCTACCTCTTCCAGTCGAAGGTGTGGCTCCTCAGATGGCTCGGCAAACAAGAGGTTAAGGGAGGGGGAGAAGCAGACAAAGTCAATAAAGTCAGTTAATTGCAGGAAGCAGTTGCACAGCAACTGCAGCCAGGGAAACTGTTCTCTAGGAGCAGCCAATCACACAGGGGACCGAGTTCACCAGGAAGTGCTTGCCTCCGCCTGCCCCTTCCCCTGTGCCTCGGCTCTCCGCCGTCTGTATGTCTCTCCATCTCTCTGTCTCTGTGGCTTTCTTTTTCTGTGCCTCTTAGGCGCTCCCTCTTGGTCTCTGCTCCTTTGCCTTTTTTGTCTGTGGGCTCGCTAGGATGTACACACACGAGGTTTATAGAGGCAGACAAGGAGCCCTTTTCTAGCTTGTCCTCTTCAGTTCTTTGCCCATTGCCCAGACACAGTGTTCACGTAAGGTAAAGGCAGGCTGTGCACTTCCTGCCCACGCCATCACCTGCCAGGTGAGCACAGGGCATGCCCAAAGTCAGTCATCTCCACATGTTGGATGTGACGTCATAATGTGTGGAAGCTGTATTGTATCAGCATAAACTCCAACGTAGCCATCAAAGTAACTGGACTTATGATAGAGAATGACCTGGATGCCATATATTCTATCAAAAGATTCCTGGGCCCACCATTTATTTTTCCGTTATCCCCTGTAATGAATTTTAGATTAGCTATTCTTTGAAAAGGGACATTTGCTATCAGAGTTCTAGTTAGGCTTTTAATTTTTATGAAAGAGGTGTATTGGCCTACAGCCTAGAAGAGTCTTATTATTTTTTGTCTGTCAAAGCTGGGACTGGCAGGAGATTTCCCAGTATTAATTAATTAACTCCAGGCTCTTTTGGCAAAATGCCTTGAAAGGGATGGCCTGTCCTGAGTGACCCTCTCGTGTACTTTGTGCCAGTGATCATTAAACTCGCAAAATTGTCTCACCTGGTTCCTCAGGACATTAAATGAAGATAAGAATAATAAACTCTCATATTAACATAAAGGAAATATTAATCTACTAGACACATAAAGAAAACGGTGTAAAATTCCTTCTGCATCCTAGGGCAAATGAATATCTTAAGATCATTTTTAATGTTTTTTTGCCCAAGGTTCAATAAGAGTCCTGAGATACTCAGGGCTCTGTCACACTCAGTCATTTATAAAACATGTAAACATGCAAGACAAAGGGCCCTTGGAGCCCACCGTGGCACTCCATAGCACAACAGAAACATTCACTAGCCAACCCACTATTAGCTAGGAAAACAGATGGCTGATCCTTTTGGATACAGAGAAGGGTAGGTAGTGATATTTTGCAACCTCTTTAACCTTCTGGAGAAGCACTAATAGAAATTGGGTTTGGGTTCAACCTTTCCTGGTTTCTTTCTTTTCTTTTTTCATTTATTTATTTATTTAGTTAGTTAGTTAGTTAGTTATTTTTTAGACAGAGACTCGCTCTGTGGCCCAGGCTGGAGTGCAGATGCAGTGGTGCAATCTCGGCTCACTGCAACCTTTGCTTCCCAGGTTCAAGCAATTCTCCTGCCTCAGCCTCCTGAGTAGCTAGGATAACAGGCACCCACCACAACACCCTGGCTAATTTTTGTATTTTTATAGGGACGGGGTTTCGCTATGTTGGCCAGGTTGCTCTTGAACTCCTGACCTCAGTTAAACCGTCTGCCTCGGCCTCCCAAAGTGCTGGGATTACAAGCATGAGCCACCATGCCCGGCCTCCTGGTTTCTTTAGAGACTTCAGGATTTCACAAACAAGGAACATGTTCAGAGAGGATCCTGTGCTGTCATGAACGTACAGTTTGGGATCTGCTGGAGGCTGTCTCTATGAAGCTTGCACTCACAGGAAGTAAGAAATCTCCCAACATCTCTAACTCAAAGGGCAGTGCCAGTCTTTTTTTTACCATTCCCCACACATGGAAACACACACACACACAGAAACACACACACACGCACAGAAATACATACATAGGAATACACACCCAGAAATGCACACAGAAAAACGAATGCAGAAACACAAACACAAACACACACAAATACACACAGTATTCCTCTAAAAAGGTTCTCCTGTTTTTCAGTCATTGGAATATGCTGAGTGACAGAAAGCAGAATTAATACCAAATTTTAAAATGAACTGAAATAAATGAATCATCAGGGCATAAAAGGTGATGTTAGAGAACCAAGGAAATACGGCTGGGGAAAGTTGTGTTTTATGAATCAGCCACATTACCAAGTTTCAATGTGAATTACTTGAGGGCTGGGGGAGAGCCAGCACTCCCTACCCCAGCAGACAGAAACTTCCCCTGTTTATCGGCAGTGGGCCTGGCACACTTTCCTCCGCATGCAGTCCACTTGCCCAAAAAAGGTGGTATTTTTTTATTGGAAAAATTAAACTGTAAATTATCTCTGAAAGGCTTGCATCTTTATGATAATTTTCTAAATTATTATCATTTTTACAAACATGTGAAGTCACACATGCCTAGGATAATGCTGTATACAGTAGGCTGGAGATCTCAGTGCTAGGGAACACATAATGTGAGGTGCTGCTTAACCAGACCTGGGTGATGGAGGGAGCTTATGTTGTCGTTAAAATGTCTTTAAGAGTTTTGTAAATTCTGGAAGTATGAACACCATGTGCTAAGTTGTGGATGTGAATCATGGTTCACATCCATGTTTTCTTTTCTCAGTAACAGTCAATAAATGCTAGTTATTATTATTATCACCATAATTATTAACAGATGGGGTGGAAAGTTATATCAGAAAGCAAACCAGTGTTGAGCCACTACTGTGTCTAAGCCTCGTGGCCATCTGGTGAGGTGTCTTCGTCCTACTAATGTCATTTTATATACAGCAAGTTATGGCCAAGACCACCCTGTTAATAAGTTCTCATTCTGGTTCTATTACTCTAGGCTGCTCATGATTGAATAGCTTAGGAGACAGGAAAACTGTTGAGGCTTTATTAGTACAGGATTTGCACTTCCCTTGTGTGATTCAAACTTAATCACAAACCGAAAGTAGGATAAATACTCAGAGACAGCTCTGTTTCCTGGGGCTATTCTCTCACTCTGCTAAGGCTATAGGATGCACTTTAGGCTTTGTTTCTTGAGTTAAGATTATTCTCATGTTCCTGAAAGAAAATATTCCTCCTCCCATTTTCCAGATGGGATATCAGCACATGTAGCCATCTCAGCTATAAAGACAATTGCAAGAATAAGATCTCCGAACATGAATTAATGATCATGGCTGAGTCTCCTATTGAGTTTTCCTATGGAGGCATTTCAGGGGCCTGAATTACAGCTAAAATGGAGTGGCTTTGTGTGTGCCCTGTAAGAGGGAGGTATTGCATTGAAGCAAGTGTTGGCTCAACTTCATAATGAGAAACCTGGATACTGATGGGGTTTAGCTTTGATTGCATTCTGGAACTTACTGCACTCAGCTGGGTGTAGTCCAGCAACTGGGTGGCACTGGCAGAGGGAGGCCTGCTTCTACAACAATTACTGGTCAATTGCAAGTGATTATAATGGCACCGTGTCTAAAACAATATGGAGAAAAATGCTGCCTGGAAAACATAAAACAGTGGTGCTCTACCGCAGAATGTACAAGATGCTGAGAATATCAGAGTAACCAGAGATGCTGGAAATTCAAGTTGCTACTCTAGATCACAGGACGATGGTACCCTTTTAAAAAATCTCTGTGGTATATTTTCAACTACGTTCTTCATCACAGACAGTCAGAACAAGACGCAGTGGGTTCTATACAAACTCTTTTTTTGGTGAGTTGAGACGGCTGGACAGATTTCAAGAAAGAGCAGGGCTGACCAGTCTTGCCACATGAATCCATCCAATAAATAAGAAGAACCGAGAAGAATACCTTACTGCATCTAACTTCACTTCTACCAAAAGAGACATCCCATTGGTATGGGAGAATGCAGATTCCAAGAGACGACTGTACCCGGAAAACATCCTGGAGATCCTTATGAGTACATGATCAGTAGGTAATTGCTCTGATATTTGCAGACAGAAGAGAAGAATTATCACTTTTGCTTTTACATCCTTTATTGGTTGTGAGTGATTTGGCCACGGGAGGTTGCAAGCAACTGTGGACCAAGTAACAATAAAACCAAGCTTAAATGAAGGCTATGGGCCTCCCTCTCCAGTGGCACCTTGAGAGAGTGGGCAGTCTCCCTTGGACACTGCCTCTCTGGCTCCCCAGAAACACTACTTGGAGTTGGCCTGGGCCAGTGGACTCTTTGCAGGCTGTCGATTGGCTGCTGCCAGTCCTGTGGTGGTTTCTTCACTCCTGTGAGAAGCTGTGACATATTCATTCTTGGCAGTCACCATCTCAGGCGTTAAATCACTGTCCTCAAATTTCCAGAGTTCTGACACGTATAATGGGCTTGGTAGGGGACCTGCAATAATTCTTTTTCAGTATTTATGAAATCGTGTGCTCCCTATGGCTTCTGGGCCTTTCAGCTGCCTTTCAGATATCCCTCCTATAAATTTTCCATGATTATCACTTTCTAGCTTTGAAATATACATTTTATGCATTGTTATTGGGATACGGGAGGCACCATTGACTTTGCCTTCTGTTGTGGGTTTGAAATATGCCTATAGCCTCACCTGCCTAAATATATATTTCACTTGTGGCCATTTTAATACAGAACGAGCTTCATTACTATGCATCTTTCATTTCTGCAAATCTGAATCCTGTGGTTCTCCCCAATCATATAAACCTTCACACACTAAACCAAAGGTCACGCCAATAAACATTTCCTACATGGTGGCGCCTAATGTTGCCAGAAAAGTCTTGCTTTTAGCATCCTGTGCCTCTATCTGTGGTAAATTCTCTCATTCCCAGTTCTTGTGAACTCACTCTGTCCTCCCCTTTCCCACTGCTGCAGGCCAAATCCCACTGTCACCATTGTGGAAATGAGACTCCATGGTAAGATAGAGGCTTGCCAATCAAATTTTAGCCTCATTTTTTTTTTAGTTTATACCCCACTGTTAGAAATATAAGCAGTTGAGACTGTGTCTTGTGTTTCGAGGCACAAGGCTTTTTAAATTTTTCTCTATGCTTTGTATTTTTCTACCTATAACCTCTAGCTAACTATGGATGAGGGTCTGAAGTCAGGCTAGGACTCAACCAAAGATTTTATGAAACAACGACTAGGTATTCTCTACAGCATCTCAGAAGCAGCTTACTGCTGATATCCTAATATATTGAAAAGGAACAGTTGGGAGAAATGAACAGTTTGTTGGGACTTCCAACAAATGGGTATCACGGGGCTAGCTCCCATTTATTTATGAAGTTGAGTGGCTTATGTGATCTTTTTTCTTTAGATCCTCAGTTAGCCTAAGTGAGGATGGGTAATAGCAGAAAAAGAGTAGCACAGAGTCTTGTTTGGAAAGTTCCAAAAATTCCTAGCTGGAAATAGGGAAATTTTAAAAACATAGAATTTTATATTTGAATTTTGATATACTGAAGATCAGAAAAGTCACTCTAAGTATAAAACATAGGAGAATTATTCTGTTTTCATTTTATCATTTAAAAAAATTATTGTTGTTATTAATACATTAATATGATGTAATAATAATTATAACAACGCATAGTTACCTTGTTCTAATTAAGATTTCAGGATGCATAATGATTATAGGGAATATGTCATTCTTAGATATGGTAATACCAGAAATTGACCATTCTTAGATTACCTCCAGTAGAAACATATGAATTTCTGTTCTGTTGTAAGCAATATGGATTCAGGCATTTACAGATTTCTTAACAGGGAATAATAAACTAATTCCTTTTCAAATGATTTCTTCGGGTCTTACCTGTTTCCATAAATGGGGCTATCGTTTTCTCAGGTACCCAGAGTTGGAACTACATCGAATTAGTCATGAAGCATTTCAATGATTTCCTTTGTCAGATTTTTCTTTTCCCCCTCTCTGCAGTATATTCCCTCCCTCATCAGCAGCTCCACTATTGTGATTAACTTTTCTGTATTTCCCTCCCTCTCTCCCATTTTTTTTTGACTCACAATTTGCTCAGAACATTGCAAATTGGTTAATTTTCATAAGGCGACATTTGATTTTGCAGCTATTGTCTTTAAAACCTGTATTGGTCCTTCATTGCTTAAAAATTAATTCCTCCATCCTTATAGACTAGTATGAAAACATTTTTCAAATGTCCAACTTATTTTTCCAAACTTATTTCCCAGTGGGGTTTCGCAAGGGGTCTTGATTGGCTGTTTGCATGTCTGGACGTTAAGTCCAGCTTTGTCACATATTGATTTTATTATTTAGAGCAAGCTATATAATTGCTATAGTCACTGCCATAAAAATAGAACTTCCTTCATAGACTATGACACAGATTAAATGAAGTAATGAATATCAGGTCATTTTTCTATGCCCAGTATAATCATTAAAAATGTTAATTATTTTTTCCTCTCTTAAAGGACATTGATAATATGTACCTTATAAAGTTGCTACAAAGAGTAATTGAAATGGTTTTCTGTAAAGCACATAGTATGCTACCCGGCATAGAGTAAGCACTCAGAAATGGCACAATTATAGCTCCTGAAGTCAGAGTGATCATCACTAGTCCCCATTGCCATGCATCTGCCTATATGTTTCCTTCCACCTGGAGAGCCTTGTCTTTTTGCTATAGTCCATCCTTCAAAGTACCTTTCTAGGCCCCTCCTCTGTGAAACCTTACCTGACCATAGCATTCCTTTAGTCCCCAGAACTCTTATGACCCATGCTACACATTTGAGACCTCTATCTGGTCATTCTCTCTATCTGTCTATTCATCCATTCATCCATCCATCCATCCATCCATCCATCCATCCATCCATCCATCCATTCGTCCATTCATCATCTATCAACCTGTAATTGACTGCTAGTGAGATTGTTCTTACTGTCTTGGAATTAAGGATAGTAACAAACCTGAGGCCCAATGGCACTAAAGATCCCAAAGGACCTCATGCCACCTCTCCCCAGAGCTTCATGATAGGAACCAGCTCAGAAGGGACCCAAACACCTACCACCGCCATCCTCATTCCCAGCTCTCCAGGGACCCATTGTTTGTGACAGAGTCTGGGGAACATTCTCCCCCCATAGCCAAGGAAAAAGGGTTGAGCTTCAAGTTGTGAAGCCTGGAAGGCAGATGAAGTTCCTTGTCATGGTTGGACATGTGCCCCAGTAGTAAGGGCCATGAGCTCCCTGACATGTTGGGGCTGCTCTTCAGGTTACTGAAACCTTAGACAAATGGTTGCAGTTAGAGGAACAAAGAGTACCTTGGATCTTTCCCATTACAAAGGTCATACTTGCCATCTCTCTGTTATTCTGTCTGGAAAAGTGAGAAGAGCGAGCACTAAAGGCAGGCCGGAAGTGGAAGTGTGTGGGAGCAAACCATACACAGTCACCCCACCCAGCCTCCCCCTCACCCAGAGTCTCTGAGCTATGGATTGGTCTAGAAGCTCAGAGACTGATGGGAGGCAGAGGGTTTTGGATTTAAATTTAAACAAGACCAAGTCGGAAGTACTCAAAAGAGACACTGTTGGTACCTGAGCTTGACTACAGAGTTACTCAATCCTCTCTAGTTCTCACTGTGGCACTAAACACCATCTCCAGCAGGAAAAACAGGACAGCTGTAGCCCAGCAGGAGAAAGGAAGCTTTAAAAAGAAAGGTATTTGAAGTTTACATCGCAGCACACTGGACACCACAATAAACCAGAAACGCTGGACAGATCTTTCTCCTTTGTGACAATGTTAGCTGCCTCCTTCAGGAGGACGTAGTACTTCTTAATTCCTTGAAGTCCCTGCATGGTGGCTGTTAAACATAGTTTGATGGTGCCACATGTATTTCAAATTAAATCTTTCACTGAACCTCAGATACAAAGTAGATCAAATGGAACATCTGTCGTTAAAATGCGGGTGGGAATGAAGAGCTCTAGCCTCTTGGCCTCTCCTGGTTTTATGTGATTTTTTAAAAATTCATAACTCTAGACATGTTGCTTTTGTGTCTAGAGCCCAGCTCTTTCCCCTCCATGCACAGAGTTCCTGAACATAGCTATTATGTAGAATGGGACCCGATTTCTTGGCCCAGGGCTCCTCCGAGGAGCTAGGTTCAAGGCAACCTGTTTGACTCCTACTGCTCTGAAGCCCTGAGGCCATGCCCAGTGAGAAATCAGTGCTCAGTGAAGGGCTATCACTAGATGGATGAGAGATAGCAAGTTGCTGATTCCTTTGGTGGTGATGGTGGATGCAATATTCTCAAAGTGTTCAATAACACACCAAATCATCAATGATAGCTATCAGATTCTTTTAAAGTGAACTCTTGACTGTGGTATTTTCTTTGCCTGGGATTATGACTTCACTATGGATATTGTTTAGTTTTTAATCAAAACGAATTACATGACAAGGGAAGTTCCGTATTCTTTGGATGTCAAAACAATTAGTGCTCTATTTGATCTACTCTACTGGAAAGAAATACCTTCATGTGAAGGAGCAAGACACAGCTTCATGATCACATTGAGCTCTGTCTCTCTGGACCAGCAGGACAAATAATTCATCCTTAGGGATGAGACAAACGGTTGAGTGATATTTTATTGAAAAGCATGTGTTAGGAAATAACCACATTATGTATAGCTTGTTCTGTATTATATAATTCAAGTAGTTGTTTGATTAGAGTTGTTTTGATGTAAACAAGTTGATCAGATATCATTGTCACAATATTTAGAATTTTATTTTTAATCATTGTACATATGATAAACAACAGCCAGTAATAGTATTCATGAAAACTGCCCTTTGTTGCAAGTTCAGAAATTCAATCCGAACTAACTCAAGTAGATAAAGGGAAGGAGAGATCTAGTAGGAAAGTATCTGACTATCTCACAAGACAGCCAGCCTGTGGAAAAAATGAGAATTGCAGGAAAAACTGAAGAAAGGAACTCACAGGTTGCCAAGACTCCTCTCCCTCCTCCTTGCCTTCCATACCAGCTTCATGCTTCTCTCTCATTACAGAATATTTCTCCAAAAATTTCAGAGAAGAACCCTAACTGACCCAACTTGTTAGAAGCCCACTTCCAACTCAATCAAGAGTGCCAAGAAGGCAGCATTGTATTGTACAGAATGGTTGCTCCCACAGTCACCATATGGATGGGAGGGAAGGCAGGACACTGGGAATAAAAGCAATGTGTCTAGTTTAATAACTTAAAAATATGGCTTTGCTGTGATTATTTAGGAGATGATAGAGATGTTCTGTTGAGTGGATAAAGACTTAGAAACAAAGCACTTCTAGGCTCTATTTAATGGTAATTCTAATGATATCTCTTGAGTGGCAAAGCATCAGGGTGAGGGCCTACTTTCACTGTATAGATCTCTACAAGGAATTTTAAAAACATATTTAAAATACATTAAATCCTTTTCTGACTTAATTACTTGAAAACTTTATTTGTTTGCCACTGTTTTTGACAAGCATTGTGAAACTCATAAATGACCTAGCTGGTGATTGTATTGGCATCACTCTGTGATACTAGGAATATGAAAATAAGCTCACTGCTTACCAGGAGGCAACGGGGTGTTCTCCTTTCACAGCTGTTTGCAGCTAATTTCCATTCACATTAGCCAAAATGAACTAAATAAACAGAATAACAAAAACGTTGTGTCAATTATTTGCACTTTGTGGCCATTGTCTTGATTATTATTTAAATAGTGATTGATTAAAATCGATCCTTTAGAAATGCTTCCTGGTTGTTGTCAAAGTATTTCACATTGACAGAGAAGTGTAGATGACACTGCAGCTAACAGTTAATAGCACTACCCAGATTTAAGAGTATTATCATGTTGCCAAAGTTCTTTAGATCTTCCTTAAGAAATTGAATAGTCATTCCTAGGCCCAGCTTCCTCTGTGCTCCACCCTGGCCACGCTCCTTTGTCCCCTCCGAAAGGTAGCCTCACCCTGAGATTGGAGTGTCTCTTCCTGTCCAGGTTTTTATATTTTCTGCACCCATGCATATAGGCATAAACAATACATGGCCCTGCTCTTGTGTGACTGAAAATCTGTGACTTTGGTGACATGCTAAAAGGTTCCTTCTACAACTTGACATTTCTTCACTCCAATTATGTTTACTGAATGTAAACATTTTGAAACATGATGTCAAAGGTAAGTTAGTCAAATATTTTAACTACATTTCACGGTATGAATGTACTCCACTATATCCCTATTGATGAGCATTTCTTAATTTCCACTGACATGAACAATGCAGTGTGAGCATCCTTGTGGATGTCCTCATACACAGTCTAAAGTTTCTCTAGGCTACATCTCCTGTGGCTGAACGGCTGGGTCATAAGGCAGATGCATCTTTAACTTTTCTAGGTGTTACCAAATTGTTTCATGTTGTCTTAATTTACAGCAGTGCCTGAGCTGCTTTGTTCTGCATCCTCACCAGATTGGGTATTATGATACTTTTTAATGTTTGCCGATCCGATAGTATCTCACGGTAGTTTCAGTTAGCACTTCCCTGATTATTCGTGAAATCGAGCATTTTTGTTTTCAGGATTTGGGTGTCCCAGTAAGTTGATTGTGAATAGACTTGTCTCATCCTTTTCAAAATTAGGTTGTATGTGTGTATTTATTAATTTACATGAATTCTTTATAAATCCTGAAAAAGAATTCCTTGTGAATTACATGTTTTACATATATCTTCTCCCAATATGCAGCTTAAATTTTTATTTTTAAATTCAATTTTATTTATTTGTGGTAAAAAAAAAATCAATAGCATGAACATTTACACAGCCTCTTTTCCATGTCTGCCCTCCAGCCCTGTGGGTTTCCTCCACAGAGGCTACCTAGAAGATAACTTTCTTGAATATCCTCCCTAAAACATTCCTTGGCATACAAAAATATATACACACATTTATAATATATGTAATTCTTTCTTGTTTACATAAATTATAGCAAACCGCACAAACGTTTCTGTACTTTCTACTTTTACTTAACACTGTATCTTTAAGGAAAATGTTTACATACTACATATATATAGAGAGAGAGATTTTAAAATATAGGCCCAAATTTTCTTGACATTCCTCTTATTGAGAGGTAGAGAGTTTCTGTCTCCTCCTCTTGAATCTGGGATTGCTGGTCTTTGTTTCAACCAGTAAAGATGGCTGTAGTGATGTGATGTGACTTTCAAGACCTGGTCAGAAAAGGCCATCCAGCTTCCACCTGGTCCTCTTGGAATACTCACTCTTTGGGGAAGCCAGTTGCCATGGAAGAAGTCTGCCTATTCTGAGACCATCATGTTAGAGAAGGCACATGCAGGCACTCTGCTAAGATCTTCAGAAGATTGCCAGCCATGCAAGTCCAGCCTGGTCAATCCTGCAGATGAGGTTACCCCAGCTCACATCTGACCAGAAGCAAACAAGAAACCTCAATCGAGAATCACCCAGCTGAGCCCTTCCTGAATTCCTGTCTCACAGAATTATGAACCAAATAAAATATTTGTTGTTTTATAATACGAAACTTATGGGGTACTTTGCTACACAGCACTAGTAACTAAAGAATTACTATAGTGCAAAAAAGGGTTTATGGTAAAAGAAAATTGTTAAAAACTATAAAGGAAGATATTTCATAATGATAAACTAAAACAGAGAAACATATTGTAGATGCATATTTATGCATCAAAAATGAAGGTCTGGAAAATGGAAAGAAGAGATGAAAAAAACTATAAGAAGAAATCAACGAATGCACAATCATAAAAGAACACAACAGGCATTTCTCAGATAATAACAGATCTAGTAGACAAAAACCTATAATGATTTAGAGGATTTGAATGGCATGGTTAATTAGTACATACATATGTACACACAGAAATGCTTTGTATTGAATGAAAGCAAATGCATTTTCTTTCAAACATACCTGAAATCAACAAAAATGGATCATATTCTCCTGAACTGAAAGTTTCCACAAATAAAAAAAGTTATAGCCACTTTCACCAATATTTTTTGTTTGTTTGTTTTCTGAATGGTGTCCTTAAAAATACACATTTTTAAATTTCCAACTTTTATTTAAGTTCAGGAGTACATGTACAGAATGTGTAGACTTGTTACATAGGTAAACATGTGCCATGGTGGTTTGCTGCACAGATCATCCCATAATCCAGGTATTAAGCCCAGCATCCACTAACTCTTCTTCGTGATCCTCTCCCTCTTCCCACCCCCCAACCTCCAACAGGCCCTGGTGTATGTTGTTGTCCCACCCGCCCATGTGTCCATGTGTTCTCATAATTTAGCTCCCACTTATAAGTGAGAATATGCAGTATTTGGTTTTCTGTTCCTGTGTTAGTTTGCTAAGGATAATCCATCCATGTCCCTGCAAAGGATACGATCTTGTTCCTTTTTATGGCTGCATAGGATTCCATGGTGTATGTGTACCACATTTTCTTACCCAATATATATACCACATTTTCTAATCCTAAAAGCCCATCTTATCATTGATGGGCATTTAGGTTGATTCCATATCTTTGCTATTGTGAATAGTGCTGCAATGACCATATGTGTGCTTGTGTTTTTATAATAGAACAATTTATATTCCTTTGGGTATATACACAGTAGTGGGATTGCTGGGTTGAATGGTACTTCTGGGCCTCTAGGTCTTTGAGGAATAGCCACTGTCTTCCACAATGGTTGAACAAATTTACACTACCACCAACAGTGTAAAAGCATTCCGTTTTCTCCACAACGTTGCCAGCATCTGCTGTTTTTTGACTTTTTAATAACAGCCATTCCCACTGGTATAAGATGGTATCTCATTGTGGTTTTGATTTGCCTTTCTCTAATTATCAGTGATCTTGGGCTTTTTTTCATGTTTGTTGGCTGCATGTATGTCTTCTTTTGAGAAGTGTCTGTTCATGTCCTTTGCCCACTTTTTAATGAGATTGTTTGTTTTTTTCTTGTAAGTTTTTTTTTTCTTGTAAATTTAAGTTCCTTATAGATGCTGGATATGTCAGATGCACAGATTGCAACAATTTTCTCCCATTCTATAGGTTTTGTGTTTACTCTGTTGATAGTTTCTTTTGCTGTGCAGAAGCTCTTTAGTTTAACTAGATCCCGTTTATCAATTTTTGCTTTTGTTACAATCACTTTTGGCATCTTCATCATGAAATCTTTGCCTGTGCCTCTGTCCTGAATGATATTGCCTAGGTTTTCTTCCATTACCAATAATTAATGTGAATTTAGAAATGTACAAGAAAAATGTGGCCAAATATTGCATGTAATATTTCTAAGTAAATTTTACCATGAGAAAAGTCAAATGGACATGGTAAACTATTTAAAATGAGAAATAATGAATAATCTATGTGTTCAGCTTTGTAGAATATCATGAAATTAGAATGCAAAAGGAAAAATTTATATCCTTAAATGAATGTATTAGACAAAAAGTTGAAACACAAACAAACTGCATTTTAAGAAATTTTATTGTACAAATGAAACAGCTAGATAATTCCAGAGAAAGTGGAAGAAATAGTAAATAAACATACCATGATGGCATAGGGAGAAACAGTCAGGTCCAGCAATATAATAATTTCCTAGAGCTGATTTAACAAATTGCCACAAGCTGGGTGGCTTAAAACAACAGAAATGTGTCCTCTTACAGTTATAGAGACCAGAAATCTGAAATTAAGGTGTTGGCAGGGCCACGCTCCCTCCCAAGGCTCTAGGGTGGATCTGTGTTTCTTCCAGCTTCTGGTGGTTCCAGGTGTCCCTTGACTTGCAGCAGCTTCACTCCAAGCACTGGCTTCACCTTCATTCACGTGGCCTTCCCCTGTGTCTGTGTCTTCTCTTCTGTCTCTTATAAGGACACATTATTGGATTTAGGGCCTACCTGGGCAATCCAGGATGATCTCATCAAGATCCCTAAATTAATTACTTCTGTAAAGACTCTTTTCAAATAAGGTCACAGTCACAGGTTCTGGGGATTAGAATGTGAATATATCTCTTTTGAGGTGACCATTCAAACCACTACAGTCAAAAGATGGCTTTGAAAAAAATCAAAATATGAACACAGCTTGCTACGTGAGATTAGTTGAAGTTTGAATTAGAGAGAATAATAAACATTTATAAAGTTTAAGACTCACGATAAACATTGCTTGTGAATTGGGTAGAGATGAAGCCTTCTTTAAGATAAAGGACATCTTCCTGAATTCCTGATAAGGGTGATACTTTAGAAAAATCCCCCTTGAAGCCAAGCATGGTCATTCTCGCCACTTCTTTAATGCATGGATCTGGAGGTCCTTGCTAATATGGTAAAATAAGAAGTTTAAAGATGTAACATATTCAAGAGAAGATATACCATACAGCACATGACCACTGAGCTAGAAAGTCAAATAGAATCAAGTGACAAATGCTGAGAAGCAGACATTAACAGTGCAAAACAGTATTAGCTTTTCTATATATAGGTGATAGTGACTTAGGAAATGTAATGTGAGGATGGGGGGGAACTACATTCAAAATAGTAATAGTAAGTCTAAAGTGTCTACAGTAACACCCGACCAAAATAACCATTATCCTTATGGAGAAAGCTATAAAAAAAAGTAATGAAGTTCATAAAATAAAACTTGAATGTGGAGTTATCTTGTGTTCATGGGAAGACTCGATATTATAAAACTATAAATTCTACACAAATTATAAAAAGTTTTGCAAAAATTATAAAGTTTGGTAATGTCACAGGTAGATGAGGGTCTGTGCACAGCACTCTCATTGCTGCTGGGGGAGCCCCTACCAGCACAGGCACTGGGTGGCATTTTGATGGTAACTATTAAAATTTAAAATATGTAAATCCTATTGCCTGGAAATTCTACTTTGTCATATTTGCTCTCAAGAAATACTTGCATAAAGGGAGACACATTCAATGATGTTATGACATTCTCAGTGGCCATGATTATGGGATAACTTAATAAATGTTGGTATATTCACACTGAAATTCTAATTAGAAATTTTAATTTGACCTGTGTTATGTAATATGTATATGTCACATCAATGAACCTTTTAAGTTGTAGGATATGCACAATTGATACCTTTCACCTAAAAATGCAAAACACCACAATAATTTTAATGGGTCCATTTATGTGTGTATCAATAAGTAGAGAAGATTCCAGAAGACTGCACATTAGACTTCTCATAGTGATTATGTTTCAGGGTGATGTCAAATGTTAGTATAATCTGTAATAATTTTCATTTTCATAATGAGGCTTTTTTCTTGTTTGACTTGAGTACTTTAAAAATGGCAGAAGAAAGAGCAAATAGTAGGGAGGTATATAACCAAGAAAACATGGGAAAGATGGTTAACTGAAGTTTCTAATTTAAATTTGCTTGACAGCGATATAGCTAAGTTGCAGTTACTCATAACACACATTTTCTTTAACAAACATTCACCAGCACTACTCTATTCTGAGTACTGTTTTAGGTATTTGGTATCAGGAACAAAATAGGTAAAAGCTTAGAAGCTTCCTCCTCTAATGAAACCTAAATTTTTGTGGAAGATGGCTGACAATACAATAATAGTAAGTAAATTACAGAGAATACAGAAGATAATAAGTACTATAGACGAACAAACAAACAAGCCAATAGGTTAAGGTGGATAAGTGGGGGTACAGTGTTGAATAGAAATGTACATGTTGGCCTCCTTGAAGGGACATCTGAGCAAAGGTTTGGTGAGGTGGAATTGGCCATGTGGATATGCTACCTTAGTGATATCACTCACCTCCCAAGGTTGATGGGTCAATGAGGGGCTGTTATATATGCTTAATTAAAAATGTGTTCTTTACAATGAAGCATCTTAATAAATAGCCTCTTCTATTTTCTACCACATCAGAAGAGAGGATCACCATGGAAATATGGCAAAGCCTTGTTGAATTTCCTTACTGAATAGAGTCAGTTTTGTTTCTATACAAGGATGGAAATAGGATATAATTAAATCAACACTACTTTAATTGTTTTAGTTTATTTTACTTCTGGATAAGCAATGTAGAATCAGAGCATTGGCCGTTTATGAAAGAGGAAATCTGATGTCTCTTTAAGATTGAGCCTCCCTGCCAGCATTTCAATTTTCTGAAGAGTGATTTGAAGCCACACCATCTCCAGTGGGGGCCAGGGCTCATGCCCTTTCTCCTGGCCCCCTCTGTCCACTGTTCTTCGGAAAGTGAGGTCTGAACCTCTTAGGTCCCAGCTGCTTTAGAATCGAGGCTGGCTGGCTGTGTCAGGGCAGGAGTCTCTCTGTGGAATGATTAATGGCTGTGCCAATCCCTGCTGCCCCACGGATCTGGAGGGAGGACCAGGCAGTCTCACAATGGGTAGGTAAGAGGGAAGGTGCCAGTGGGCACAGAGGAGGCTCTGGTTGGGGCCAAGGAGGGTTCTAGGGGAAGATGGGACTGAAGAATGATGGAGGCCGTGGTTGGTTGGGTTGTTGGACAGCCTAAGGTCGCAGGCATTTTCAGTACCCTGGAAAAGGGGCCATCAGCAAAAGGGAGAGGAGAAAGCTGGGCTATAAGTCATGATTTACACAGAATCAGAACCTGAAGCAGAACCAGCTATTAATCAGGTCTGCTCTGGAGTTAGCACTAGTTAAGCTGAGTTTGAGGCCAGTGCCTTTGATGACTGTCATGGGGACAGGTACAGTAATGTCTTCAGGAAACAGAGGCAGTGAGACACCTCAGCTGTTACATGCCCTAGAGTAGGGGCAGATAACTCCTAGCAGATTCAAAGGGTCCATTAAATGGGCCTGTTGGGTCCATTAAAGAATATCATATTCTCCAGATCTGTATCCCCACCCAACCAGCGGCACACAGTCCTGTGCCCGTGGCCTGGAGGCAATGCCATGCCATGGCCACTTTCTGGAGCAGGGTCTCAGTTAGGAGTGTTGGAGGTTTCCTGGGAGTTAAGGCCAAGAAAAGACAAAAGGGTGAACAACTGGGACAGGGCAGGAGAACCTCAGACCACCATGCAGCTCTCAGGCCCCATTTTGGGCAGGAATGGTAGGCCCTGGTGACCTTGTGGTACTGTTACCAGCAGAGACTGCCAGGGAAGAGTCTGGCTTTGGCTCGAGAACTGTGCTGGGTCCTGAAAGTAGCCCAGTGGAGCCATCAGCTGACTGCACTCCCATGGCCGAATGGAAGCTCTTTCATTGTGGCCACCACTCCCTTGCCAAGGGGCTCCACTTTTCCTTCTGTGTTTGGGGAGCAGTACCTCTGGGATCCCAGTGGCCTCTCTCTCTGGGCAGAAGTTTCCAGGACTGAGCTTGTGGGAGGAACCACAGCTCCCATTGCTGCAGGTGGCCTCGGGGCAGCAACGATCCCTTCTAAGTTCCTCTGAGCCTCAGCCATTGCCTCTGCTGGTCTCAGTGCTTACCCAGTGGTGCAGCCCAAGCTCTCCATCCCAAGGTGTCTGGGCCCTGGTAACCACACACTTCTCAGGCAAGAGTGGCTGCACTGTATTTGTCTCTTCACAGCCAAGAGGTGCCCAGATAGACAGAATCCTGCACATATTCCTTCCTACCTTAAGTATAGAATAATCCTGCCACAATTGAGCTTCTTTTACCTCTTTCGGAGACACTGTCTAGAGGCACTCAGAATGGCCCAGCATTTGATGTACTGTTGTAGGCTTTCCTACAATATAGCCTCTAACAAAACTAGGCTGTCCCAAGCCCTGGTAATAGAGTTGTTTACTTTTATACCAAGACATTTGGGGAAACACCAAAGTCTGCATGTGGTGCGTACCCAGGCACATTTTGAGGGCTTCTTGCTGTGAGACCTGAAGTTCTTATGAGGTTGTCTAGAAGGAAAAAAAAACAAAAAACATGCCAGCAGGGCTTGCAGTGGTGCCATGTGTGCTGAATGTATTTGTGGCAGGATCAAACATGTGTTCCTTATCAGGGAGCAGAAAATCATGAAAGAGTTCAAGGTACAAACACAGAGTCAGAATGCTAAATTTAAAAATGATGTGTTTTGAGCAGTAACAATTAAAAGGCTAAAACAAAATGAAACAAGAATCCTGCCACAATTTCTTAAAGAGCTTGGGCTTGTCCTTCCATGGAGTGGCGAGGAAGGGGGTTATTTGGCTGGACACCACACAATCATAGGTGCAAGCTGGGAGAAGGGCCTGGGAGCACATGGCTTTGGGCTACCTGCTCATGCAGCTTACCTGTGCCCTCAAGTCTCATTCAGGATCAATCTTCAAGCACCTAGTTCAGGATGGGCTGTTTAGGACACATAGATACTTGGCGTCCTATGGTACCAAACATGCATAAAGTTCTCAGTTGTGGGTACAATGCCCTTGCTCTAGAAACCCAGAGGCTGGCATTGTTTCCTGCCCTGGAGCTTGAAGCTTGATACAAATGCTACACTGTGTCTTTTTTGCATCACTGACCCCTCTAACATCATAGGGTCTATAGCTCAGGTGGCCAAGGCAGCAAAGCAGCTGGCCCTGCAAAGCTGTGTTTTTCTGCAGGTCCACTCAAGGTAACTGCTTTCTCATGGCCAGGCATTTGGGCTGGAGCATCACTAAGTGAACACTGCTGTGCACTCCATGTTTCTGGTCTTTTTTCTGATTGGGATAGAGAAGAATGCACTCACTGCATCAATATCATGTGGCTGATGTTATATTGATCTGCTCTAGCAAAGATACTGTATCTGACCATTCTCCTAGGATCCATCTGGTTTCAGGAGGATCCATTCTGGTAAACTGAATGGAGATGTGATTGGGAACACCATGCTACATCCTTGAGACCGCCAAGAATGGCATTAATCTCTGCCACCTCTCTTCTCCATGTGAGGCTGTTTTTGATTTATCGTAGTTGAGGTAGTGGAGGGGGTCAGTTATAGAAATTCCTTTGAAGGCATGTGGCATTATGAAGGCATTAACTGCTGGAGGCAGCCTGTTAACAGCCCTCCTTGTGACAGAGTAAATGGCAAGTGCTTTCCTGAAGGGTCATGGGTGCCACCTGTCCACATCTGGACCCTGACCTTGAGGAGTAGATCGATCATTTGAGAATCCTAGTAAATTGGATATAGATAGAATATGGGCTTGAGGGAGAAAGATGTCCAGGCCTGTTTCAGCAACTGTCTATCTGTCTGATTTGTGTAAGTTATCAAATATCTCTCCACTCATTTCCTGAATAATAAACATGGAATAATAACTCATAACATATCTCATGAGGTCTTATGAGAGGTTAATGCAAAAGCGCATATGAACGGGCTTGTGTTTAAATAGCAATAAACGCATGTACAAGATATTATTTCTGTGAGCTTGTTTTTTACCCAGTTACTCAATGCCGACATTGTCCAGTGGTTTCATATTTCTAAAGATTGTGCTAAGTGCCTGATATTGTTTGGCTGTGTCTCCACCCAATCTCATGTTGAATTGCAATCCCCATAATCCCCTAATCCCCACATGTTGAGGGAGGAACCTGGTGGGTGGAGATTGAATCATGGCGGCATTTCCCCCATGGTGTTCTCATGATAGTGAGTGAGTTATCACAAGATCTGATGGTTTTGTATATGTTTGGCAGTTCTTCCTTCACGTGCTCACACTCTCTCTCTCCTGCCACCATATGAAACGTGCCTGCCTTCCCTTCTGCCATGATTGTAAATTTCCTGAGGTTTGCAGAACTGTGAGTCAATTAAACCTCTTTTTTATATAAATTATCCAGTCTCTGGTAGTATTGTTATAGCAGTATGAAAATGGACTAATACAATGCCTTTAATGAAGTCTTCAAGATGGGATCATTAGATCATTTTTTGATGAAACAATAGAACTATAGAGGGGAAAGTCTCACAGGCAGGAAGGGAGGAGTCAGTATGGAAAATACTCCTTGACAGAGGTCTTAGGAGCTGCTAGGAGCAAGGACAACATTAGGCTTTAGGCTGCAGCAACTTTAAAGCCATAAAGGTTTTTAAAGTTCAGGAGAGAGAACATAACAAGAGAGACTGTGAAAGATGCCCTCAATGTCCAGCTCAGCGTGGTCCTCACGGATGAGCCCCGCAGGAATGTCCAGTTGCCCACAACATAGCCCCCGAGGGTTGGACAAACATTTCAAACAGAACATGTCCAGGAAAGAATGTTGACAATGGACCCCTTCCCTATCTGCTTCTTCCCCAGCCTTCACTACTCACCTGTTTGCTCTGGAGAGGATCTTGGAGTTTTCTGTCTTTAGTTCATTTCCATGTACAATCCATTGAGAAGTCTGATGAGTGCTCTGGAATATATCTTGAATCTGACCACTTGTCCCTGTGCTCACTGCACTACCTCAGTCTGTGGCA